>NW_021604614.1:14954422-15010508 GCF_004785775.1 Grammomys surdaster
TTCTTTCTTTCTTTCTTTCTTTCTTTCTTTCTTTCTTTCTTTCTTTCTTTCTTTCTTTCTTTCTTTCTTAAGTAAACTTTCTCTTAGCCTAGATGAGCTCAAACCGGTAGGGTGATTGATTATTTATAAACAATCACACCTGGGGTCAGGACTAAGGACAGTTCTCTATCGCTCTAAAACTGGTAGGGTGATTATTTACAAACAATCACAGCTGGGTCAGGACTAAGGACAGTTCTCTGTCGCTCTAAAAGAGACAAGGCTATGATACTCTGCACCAACCTGCCCATGGCCTCGCCTCTGAGAAGGGGCTCCACTGGGGTGAAGTGGTGAAACGACATCTAAACCACAGAACTACTGAGTATCCCGACTGCAGCCCGTCCCAGTGTGGACATTTGACCCAGCCTGAGTAAATCAGGTTTCTTCATGGTAACCAGAAGCTACAACACTGAGAGCACAGAAAGCCATGGGCGACTCCAGGTGGAAAAGCCTACATACGTGGAGTCTTAGGTTATCAGCAGTCCATTCAGAAGCTTCACGGGACATAAGCAGGATGATGGTGACAAAGAAAATGCCACCTTCTGCCTCTACTCATGCAAGAAACGAAATCAAAACAGAAAATCTTCTATCCAAAACCCCCTGCAAGTGGGCTGGAGTGACCCCTGGTCTCACACAGGACAACATGAGAGCTCACGATTACCTGTCACTCTAGCTCCAGGGCATCTGACACCCTCTTCAGATCTCCCTGGGCACTACACACATGGAGTATTATACTCACACAGACACATAAACGCACTTTTAAAAACTGCAAGAACTTGGTAAGAAGGAGTCACCCTGATGAAGTCTGTGTGTGAGGAGAGGCTGCCAAGGGAGCCTTCTCCTCTGACCACAACTTAGTATGGCTGCGAAGCCAACAGGGTCTGTCTGCCCTGAAGAATGCAATTAATGAGCCAAAGGAAATGAGTCTGAAGAACCAGGCAGAGAGAAGAGAAGACATCCAGAGGAAAGCCGAGGCTGAGACCTGGGCAGCCTCCTAACTTCCTCGGCACTCCACCCCACCCTCAGTTCCCACCTGGGACTCTGGGAAGCTTCCAACTGGGGCTGCTGTCTAGTGACACTGTGGCACTACATTTGGCCTGATGTCAAACCCTCTGTCCCCAGTGCTTGGGCAAAGGCTGATTAATTGGCCTCTAACTTCTTTGGGAAAAGTTGATTTTCTTTTCTTTAAAAGATTGATTGATTGATTGATTGATTTTATGAGTCCACTGTCGCTGTCTTCAGACACCAGAAGAGGGCGTCCAATCCCATCACAGATGGCTGAGAGCCACCATGTGGTTGCTGGGAATTGAACTCAGGACCTCTGGTAGAGGAGTCAGTGCTCTTAACCACTGAGCCATCTCGCCAGCCCGAAAAGTTTCAATTACACTACTGGGTCTAGAGACATAGCCCTTAAACAAAACAGGCCAGTAAGTGTGCTATCCTAAGTTAGTAAGTCCTTTTAGAAGTTATTCACAGGTAACTGTGGTTTGGCTGAGGACTGTTGCTATTCCCTTACTAAGAGAACACATTAGCCTCCCAAAGACAGACAGAGGAGAAAGCTTCACAGGGCATGGTAAGCACCAGCCCAAAGGAGAACATTTTTTTGGGTAGGTGGCCCTCCCAAAGAGGACCAGAACCCACTAGAGGCTTCCCTGCAGCCAGCTCGGCCCCAGTAACCTTCTCTCGCCTTTTCACTAGTCTCTTCCCTTCTTTCTGATGCTTTGAATAGTGCGTGCAGACAGGAATTTAGTGATTTTGTTTTCATTGTTTCCTCCCAGCAAGATATGCAAGTTTCTGTTACTACTAAGGATGTATATTATAATTACTGGAGAGGGGTGACCTAGGGATTTATGCATGTATCCTAGCCAGAACTATGCAGCCAAGATGACCTCCAACTTCTCTTTTTTCCTGGTTGTTTATCTTTTCTTTTTGAGACAGGGTCTCTCTATGTAACCTTGACTAGGTGGAACTTGCTATGTACACTAGGCTGGACTTGACTTCACAGAGTTCTACCTACCTGTACCTCCTAAGTACTGGGATTAAAGAGAAAAAAATATATATACTTATCTATTTATTTGTGTATGTGTGGAGTACACAAAAGCCACGGTGTGAACTGAAAGTCAGCCTAGTCTATATAGTAAGTTCCAGGACAGCCAGAACAACACAGTGAAACCCTGTACCAAAAATAAATAAATAAATAAAATAAAATAAAATAAAATAAAATAAAATAAAATAAAATAAAAGGCCAGCCTGGCACGGTGGTGCATGCCTGCCACCCCAACAATCAGGAAGGTGAGCCAAGAGGATCAGAAGTTTGAGGCCAGCATGGACTACAGAACAAGACTATCTCAACGACAAGGACAAAAGAGTATCTCCATGTGGCCTAGTCCATCATCTGCCCCTCTAAGCCATTCCCCACGCCTTGCCCACTGCGACGGACTATACCCTCTCAAACTGAGCCTAACGGCCTTCTCATCCTTTAAAAAGCAGGCAGAGGGGCTGCTCAGTGTGCAAGAGCTACTCACCACATGGCCGCTCACCAACAGCTTAACTGCAGGACTCTGACATCTTCTCCCTCCCAGTCACCAGGTAAGCATGTGATGCAGACACACACGCAGACAAAACACCCGAGTACATTCAATAACAACAACAACAAAAGTGCCATAAAACCATCTAAACCGATTTCCCACCCAGTATTCTGAGCTTTTCCTTAGAACACAAGTCTGATGAGTGGATAAATCCTTCAGTGCTTCCTGCTGTCTTTTAAACCAGAACAGGAGCTCAGCCACCTACAATCCCAGCATCAGGGAGTGGAGGCAGCAATGTCAGGAGTGGAAGGCCTTGGCTACAAACTAGTGTGTGGTCCACCTGAACTAAATGACTCGGAAATAAATAAATGCGAAGGGCGAACCTCTCAAAGGAAAACGAGTTTCCTGGTCCTTCAGAGAGCTCCCAAGACCCCGTTCCTCTGCCGCCGGTCCCACTTCTAACTCTAGCACCTCCTGGGGAGGGATTTAGTCCAGTACCAGGCAGCTCTGGCAAGGAATCACATCCAAAGACCTAGGTCTGTGTGTCTGGCTAGAATGTAGACATGCTACACACCTTTAATCCCAGACAATGAAGTCTGTAAAATGATGCAGCCATCACTGAAGTGATGTCTAATAGAGGGGCAGACACAGTGATGAATCCGGGAAAGAACTGACATAGTGAGTCAAAGATAGGATATGCCTAACTCTCAGGAAAACAGCACAGAAAGAAAGGAAAGGGAGAGAGAGGAAGAGAGGGAGGAGGAGAGAGGGAGGGAGAAGAGGAGGGGGAGGGAGAGAAAGAGAGAGGGAGAGGACAAGCAGTTTTACTGGGACATTTTTACAGAGACAGGTAGCAGGTGATGGGTAGCAGGTGAAGACAGAACGAGCCAGAGAATGACAAGGAGCCAGATGATTAGAACGGGTTGCCAGAGTTAGTCTGAGGTCCAGCAGAGCAATTCAGTGAGAAATCAGTTTTGATGACTCAGTAAGCTTGGAGAGGAGTTTGGGTCAGAACAGCTGAGCTGAACCAGCCAGCCAGTGTTCAGAAGGAACTAGAAAGGGTGAACTTACTCAGCAATAAGCTTCCAAGATGACAGTTCATCTGGTGAAAAAAAGTTATGATTACAGGGGCTGGAGAGATTGAGGTTAAGAGCACCGACCGCTCTTCCAGAGGTCCTGAGTTCAATTCCCAGCAACCTCATGGTAGCTCACTGTCGGGATCGACCCACAGGCCGGGGTAACTCACAACCATCTGGAATGGGATCTGATGCCCTTTTCTTGTGTCTGAAGAGAGTGACAGTGTACTCAATATAAAAATAAAATAAGTAAAGTTATGATTACAGCAGGGTGTGGTGGCGCACGTCTTTGATCACAGTGCTCAGGAGGCAGAGGCAGGTAGATCTCAATGAATTCCAGGCCAGCCTGGTCTACAGGACTCCTGTTAACTCTCAGGGTTAACAGGTTAGCAGGTCTCCATAATCCTCTATCCCAGGTAAAATTTTTTCCAAGAATTGTTTTCTTTTCTCCCTATCCCCAGTGCTAAAGACTGACCCTGTGGCATACACACTGGACAAACATTATCACTGAGCTACATCCCTACGTAGACATGGCTTTTTGAGTGTTTATATTCTCACTACAGAAGAAAAAAATGAAGCCGGGCGGTGGTGGTGCACGCCTTTAATCCCAGCACTTGGGAGGCAGAGGCAGGTGGATTTCTGAGTTTGAGGCCAGCCTGGTCTACAGAGTGAGTTCCAGGACAGCCAGGACTACACAGAGAAACCCTGTCTCAAACAAACAAACAAAAAAATGTTGGGTGTTTTTTTGGTTTAGTTTGGTTTTTTTTTTGTACATATCCTCCCCCCCAGGCTTTGTAGCCTTGGCTACAGCAGTAGTCCTGTATGTAGTTCCAGACGTCCTGGAGCTTGCTCTGTAGACCAAGATGGCCTTGAATGCATAAAGATCTGCCTGTCTCTGCCTCCAAGTGCTGGGATTAAAGACATGGAACAGCACTGCCCAGCTAAGAAAGGGTATTGTACCAAGTGAAATTTCCACAGAAAGTCAAACAGGCTGGCATAATAGCTCAGGAGGTAAAGTACTGGTCATGCAGACAGATGAGAGCGGAGTTTGAACCCCAGAATCAAGTAGAAAGGATGGACACATTTGTGGCACATTTGTGTCCCAGTGCTGAGGAGGCAGAGACAGGTCAGTCCCTGGGAGACTGGTGGAAGTCTAGGCTACCTGGCAAGTGCTAGGCCAAAGAGACCCAGAGTCAAAAAAGCAAGGCAGAAGGTACCTGAGGAATGATACCCAAGGCTGGCCTCTGGCCTCTACATGCATGTACATTCACATGTGTACACACACACACACAGTCATCATACATCCACATTTGTACACACACACACAGTCATACATCCACATGTGTACACACACACACAGTCATACACCCACATGTGTACACACACAGTCATACACCCACATGTGTACACACACACAGTCATCATACATCCACATGTGTACACACACAGTCATACATTCACATGTGTACACACACACAGTCATATATCCACATGAGTGTACATACACACAGTCATCATACATCCACATGTGTACACACAGTCATCATACATTCACATGTGTACACACACAGTCATCATACATCCACATGTGTACATACACACAGTCATCATACATCCACATGTGTACACACACACACAGTCATCAGTCACAATAAATAATACCTTGTCACTACTAAGATTCACACAGTTAACATTGCCCAACAAAAGACTCGGAATACATAATTACCCTTGATTGAAGACCTTTCAAGTTTTTACTAATGAGCTACAGCAAAATAATTACCTGCCTTACGGTTTGACTAGACATCCAAGGGAAACATCCTAACTCATCAATGAAGTGACTGTCATTGGAGAGTCTGCTGTAATCATGCTACACCTGACCCTACCTAAGACAAGACTGCAATGCACAACAGACTAGAACAAAGGATTGTGGGTGTGCATGTGTGTGTTGACAGGTTAGTGCTGTGCGTACGAGAGTCAGAGGATAACTTCCCAGAGAAGGCTCTCTCCTAAGAGCATGTGGGTTCCCAGGATGGAGCTCAGATGACCAGGAGAGGCAGCCAGTGCCTCTGCACTGAGCTATCTCACAGCCTCAACATAGGCAAGAACAGCAGGAAAAAAGCACCAGGCTCCCCAACTCAGACTAAAGTGTCAACAGGTGAGAATCAGCAAGAGGTTGTTTCAAAAAGGCAGAGGATGGCTCTAGCCTTTAATCCCAGCACTCAGACTGGGACAGGAGAGTCTTGAGACCAGCAGGAGAAACTTAGGGAGCTCCCAGCCAGTCTGGACTATAGAAGTCTGTGTTCAACCCCAACCCTACAACTCCCTCCTTACAGCCCGAGCCCAGGAATCTGTCCAGCCTTCGGTTCCCTACAGCGACTAGCTCTCAGTTAACACTGAGCATCAATCTGTGGCTGTGCTCCGTGCTGATGAGCTTGCTCATGGCTCAGCTAGTGCTGTCTGGATTTAAGGACTAGTAGTTGTTTAGGAGCATCAATGTGTTTGAACAACAAAATTCAGGAACTGTGAGTTCAAAGCCTGTAACAAGGCTATCCCCTTTATATTAGCCCCTCAGAAGCCCTCCTCTACTCTCTCTACTAGCTGGAACAAAAGCCACATAATTCAGACTTCACTTTGTGAATACGACCTGTCACTCTGATTAATAAATATATCCTGATGTTTGGCAATGTGAAATGGTGCTTTTTATTGAACAATTCAAAACACTATTAACTGTAACTGAACATAAGACCAACAGCGTTCTCCTTGGTCTTCAAGAACAATGTTATAAATCTAATTATTCTTTTTTTTTTTTTTTTTTGGTTTTTCGAGACAAGGTTTCTCTGTGTAGCCCTGGTTGTCCTGGAACTCACTCTGTAGACCAGGCTGGCCTCAAACTCAGAAATCCACCTGCCTCTGCCTCCCAAGTGCTGGGATCAAAGGCGTGCGCCACCACTGCCTGGCTAATTATTCTTTAAAAGGTTTTAGTCTTTCTATAAAATACTTTTCAGAAAAAGGAGAAGTCAGCAGGCAGTGTCTGTGTAAGGATGTGATTCACAAACCATGAACCCTTCTCTTAGGTTTTACTTTCTATTACCCAGAAGCAGAACAGCTGCAAGCCAGAGACAAGCCTGGTCCATAGGGGGCCTGCAAAGGCAGGATGTGCAGCAAAGGGGAAATCTGAGTCCTCTTTCTGCTAGCCCCCACCTCTGTGATCTTAGACGAATCAGAGTGATGCAATTTCCAGCACAGTGGTTAAGACAGTGAGCCTGGAGTTCAAATCCCAAGTCCAGGATGTATTAGAGCTAGCTAAACCTCTTAAGAGCAGCGAGCTCACTGCTCCAGCTGTTTAAGGTGTGTGTGTGTGTGTGTGTGCCCGTGCACAAGGGCACTGACTCAAGGGCACTGACTGGATTAAGTGTTCTGAATTCATGATTATCCACTGCGCAGAGCCATTACTGCTAGAAACAGGTGATGGGAAGGTAAGCAAGCCATCACACAACATAGCACCTTAAGGACATTGAGATGGCTCTGGAGGTTGCTACCATTCCTGACAACCTTTACGATATCCCCAGGACCTTTATGATAGGGGAGAACCAACTCCCTCTTGCATAGTATCCTCTGAACACTATTGGCACACAATAAATACCATTCGTGTGGCCGCACCCCACCACACACGCCCAAAATATATTTCAACAAACGTAATTTTAAAAAAAAATGCCATCAAACACACATGAAAGTCTGACTACTGGGCATAGGGCCACATGCCTGTATTTCCAACAGTTGGGAGGCAGAGGCAGGATAGCTGCAGCTTTGCTTCCAGCTGTTCTACCTTGTCTTAAAAAAAAAAAGAAAAAGAAAAGAGCAGCTGGGCCTAGTAGCCCACACCTTTAATTCCAGCACTCAGAAGGCAGGAAGCAGGTGATTTCTAGGAGTTCCATGCAGTGAAGGGCTACATAGTGAGGTCCTGTCCCAGTCCCAGCACCCACATCCTGGCTTATTGGTCTGTAACTACAGTTCCAGGGGATCCTGAGGCCCTCTCCAAGCAACAGGAACGCACATGGTGCACAGACATCAAACTGGCAAAACCCCACATATAATTTGCTAGAGACACAAGCACCCACTCTGCCAAGAGGGGAAAAAAAAATAACCCAAAACGAAAGAGGCCAAAACACATAGCCGCAGAGAAAACGTGAGGTCTACTGTAGAAAAAAAAAAAAATCCACTGACCTTGCTAAAGCTTCCTTCCTCATCAGTACCTGAGACAAGACCACACACCCATCAACGAGGAGAGGCATCGCAAAAGAGAAGGCACCACTTCCAATGACAGAACATCTCAGTTATTGCAAAGTGTTTCTCTCTGACTCGGTTCTGTGATTCTTTTATTCTACTGCGGTGGGGAAGATGACAATAAGGTACACCTTAAAGCCTGTGGGTTTGGGATGCGCGCCGTGGAGAGGGATCCACTAGGCATGTAAGCACGAGGAAGCCAAGCTGCAGAGAGAAACCTCAGACACGGTGCTGAAAGGAAAACCCTTCCAGCAGCCTGGCCGGCCGCTCCGACGACGACACCAGCTACTGCCGTCTCTTCCCAGCTATTCTGGGCCCGCGACCCCCTCCCCCCCGCCTCCCACGTGTGCCCAGAGCAGCTGTTCCTGCACTGAGCAAGCAAGCATCAGGATGAGGCTCGATCTGAGTGACCTTGCATCAGCCCCTTCCCTTCTCTCGGCCTCAGTTTCTCCAAGTGCACTAGACTACATCCCGTAAGACAACCCCCGGATCCTCAGCCTGGTAACCAGAACCACCATCACTGGGGCATCTCCCATCAGGGAGGCGCTCCCACCACCGTCACGCTGGAGCCGGTTGTCACCTGCAAGAAAGACCGCGGGGCTCCTCGGGAGCGACTGGAATAAAGCAACCTGGTGGTAGCGCTGGTCTCCAAGCAGTGGCGCGACCCGCGCGGCCTGACAGCTGAGCGCACACACCGTTGTCGCCTCAGGGAGCAGCAACGCCGGGCCGGCGCATAAGCGAGGCCGAGGCTGCGGCCTAGCGCCCCGCGCGGTCCGCCCCCTCGTCGCCTCGCACCGCGCGCGCCCCCAGCGGCCCTCCTGGGCCTTCGCCCCGGCCAGGGCAGGCCTCGGCTTGCTGCGGTGGTTAACAGGCCGGCTTCGGGTACTCACCGTAAATGGGCCGGAGGCGCCGGTCGTTAGGGTCCTGCACATGGCCCCGCGTCGCCATGATGACAAGCGCAGAACCGCAGTACGCACGCGCTGGTCAGGCCCCCGGGAAGGGGCCGTTAAAGGGCCAGCGTCGATCTCGCCGACGTATCGCGATAGCGGAGGGCAGTTCCGACCTAGTGCGCCTGCGTGGAAGGGGAGGCTCGCCTCCCCTTTAATTGGCGCTGTGGTTTGATTTTGCCAGCGGAATCGTCTGGACCCTAGGGGCAGATGTCGCTGCGGAAGGCTGTTTCCCGGTAAGAGGGAGAGGCGTGGAAAGCGAGAATGCGGCTCAATCCTACATCTAGAAGAACCAGTTGGCCTTGACCTTGATTGTGGAGCAACCAGGAACTTGTTGAGTGTGAGCCCTGGGAAAGTGCTTGCCCAAGAGTGAAACTGTAGAAAAAGCTTACGAGCCCTCCTCCGCCCCTTCTCTGTCCTCAATTCTGTGCGTGTCTAGACACTAGTTCAAACTGTTTAAGTAGGTTGTTTTTAATATTCACACGGCGCTAGACGTTATCATTACCTTTCTTTTGTACAGATTTACTCGCCCAGCACGGGGTTAATGAGTGCTAAATAGGCGGCGAGAGTGACAAGGAGCTAAAGGTACACACTTTTAATCCCAGCACTCTGGGGCAGAGGCAGGAGGATCTCTTTGAGTTCGAGGTTATCTTGAACTACATAGGACAGCAGAGGCTATGTAGAAACTCTATATAAATAAATAAGTAAATAAATAAATAAGTTCTCCCACCAGGTGGTTGCCTTATTTACGGGCATTCCTCTTTGCACCAACAATTTTGGCCTCAGTTCATGGTGCCTCTTCTCCAGCGGCATGTAAATGGATTTGGGTTTTGTAACACTTCCACTTTTTTCCCAAAACCACTAAGAAGTGCTATAAAAGGTGTGTATCTGTAACCAGGGCACTGAAGGCTAAGGCAAGAAGGTAGGTAGAGCCAAACTGGGCTAGCTACATAGTAAGACTCTGTCTCAAAAGAGAGGGAGAAGAAATGATACATGTTTGATGAACTGATTTAGTTTAAGGACTTAAACATTACGCAATGTATACATGTATCACGACAATACATAGTACCCTGTACAGATGGATAACTGTTTCAATGTGTCCACTTCAAGTGTTAAAGGCTGACCATTGGTTATTCCCCCTGTTTCTGTGTTTCTGTGTCGGAGCACTCCAATACCCAGTGAGAGTGTGGAGGTCAGAGGAGAACTTAAACCGATTCCGTTCCCTCCCTCCACCACAGTGGTTCTCAGTCTGTGGGTTGTGACCCACACAGGGTCATATATCAGATGTTTACGTTACAATTGGTAACAGTAAAGTTACAGTTAATGAAGTAGCCATGAAATAATTTCATGGTTTGGGGGGGGGGGGGTCACCACAAGTAAAGCTACAAGAGTGTGTCAGATCCCTGGACTTGAGTTACAGCACGCTTTCAGGCACAATGTGAGTGCTGGGGACCAAACTCCGGTCCTCCTGAAGGGCAAACGCTGCTCATAACTGCCGAGCTATCTCTCTAGCCTCTTTGTGTTGGATTTTTGAGACAGGGTCTCACATAACCTAGGCTGGCCTCAAAGTCCTGATCCTCCTGCTTCAACTTCCTCAATTCTTGGAGCACAGTTGTATGGTACCACACTAGCTTTGGTGGATGTCTTATTGTTGGTTTGTTTTTGTGGATCAGGACACTGGGCCTGGGTCCTTATGCATGCTGGGAGAATATTCTGCTGAATGACATCCCCAACACTCTTTTTACTTTTGATTTTTTAGATGGGGTCACACGAGTTGTCCACATGGGCCTTGAACTTCCTCTGCAGTCCGGGGAAATCCTCTCCCCTTAGCCTTCAAGGAAGCTGGGACTACAAGCCTGCCTTACCATGCCAGCCTGATTCGCATCAAAGTTTGTGAACCAAACACTCTGCTCTAGCAATGAGCTTAACACTTCTTCCTGTACAAACCTCGAGCTAAGAACGGAGTTTTTATTTGTAAATCGATGAAAGATAAAAATCACTCTTGTGGGGGATGTCGGTTGGGGTAAGCCTTTAAGCCCAGCACTCAGGAGGCAGAGACAGGCAGATGTTTGTAAGTTGAAGTCCAGCCTGGTCTATATGGCAAGTTCCTACAGCTAGAATTACATAGAAAGACCCTGTCTCAAAAAATACTTTTCTTTTTTTTCTTTCTTTCTTTCTTTTTTTTTTTTTTTTTGGTTTTTCGAGACAAGGTTTCTCTGTGTAGCCATGGCTGTCCTGGAACTCACTCTGTAGACCAGGCTGGCCTCGAACTCAGAAATCCGCCTGCCTCTGCCTCCCAAGTGCTGGGATTAAAGGCGTGCGCCACCACCGCCCAGCTAAAAAATACTTTTTTTTAAACTTTAAATTATATGTATGTGTGTATGTCTCTCTGTGTGTTTATATGCATGAGTACAGGAGGCCAAGGAGGTCAGAGGCATTGGGTTTGTTCTAGAGCTGGATTTTCTGGTGCTTGTGAGCTGCCCAACATGGATGTTAGTTAGGTAATGACCTTAATTCCTCTGCAAGAGCATCAAGGGCTCCTCCCTGCTGAGGCATCTCACCTGCCCTGAGAATTTCTCACCTTTTATTTATTTCTCGTTTTAAATTTTTTACTGTTTAAGTGTGTGAGCAAGAGTATATGCACAGCTGGGCAGTGTTGGCACAAGCCTTTAATCCCTGTACTTGGGAGGCAGAGGCAGGCAGATTTCTGAGTTTGAGGCCAGCCTGGTCTACAGAGTGAGTTCCAGGACAGCCAGAGCTACACAGAGAACCCCTGTCTTGAAAAACCAAAAAAAAAAAAAGAAAAAGAAAAAAGAAAGAAAGAAAAGAAAAGAGGGGTTGGAGAGATGTCTCAGCGGTTAGGAGCACTGACTGCTCTTCCAGAAGTCCTGAGTTCAATTCCCAGCAACCACATGGTGGCTCACAACCATCTGTAATGAGGTCCCATGCCCTCTTCTGGTGTGTCTGAAGACAGCTACAGTGTACTCACATACATAAAAATAAGTAAGTCTAGCACTTTGAGGCCAGCCTGGTCTACAGAGTGAGTTCCAGGACAGCTAGGGCTACACAGAGAAACCCTGTCTCGAAAAACTAAAAAAAAAAAAAAAAAAAAAAAAAACAAGCATATGCACAGGAGTGTGCCCAAGCACACAAGAAACCCAAAAGGGGCATCAAGTCTGTCCCCTTTGCCCTCTATAGCCACCATACATACAAGCAAGCATCTCCATACACATAAAATAAAAATAAACCACAACCAGCAATGGATAATGACAGCTGCAGTTAACTTCTGACACACACGCACACAGACACACACACACAAGTACATTTTGCTGAGCCCTGCTCTAGATTGTTGAAATGTGTTTAAACTCACAAATAACAATAAATAAATAAATAAATAAATAAATAAATAAATAAATAAAGTTCCCTGAACCAGGCACTGTGGGGTTTGGCTATAATCCCATCCTTTGAAGATGGACAGTTCAAGACCAGCCTGGGCTAAATGGTGAGAACCATGCCAGCCTGGGCTACATGAGACCTTGTCTGAAAAACCAAAACCAAACAAACAAACAAACAAATAAACCCACTATCCCTGTCAGGTGTGACGGCCACACTTCTAACCTAGCCCTCAGGAGGCAGAGGCAGATGGATGTCTGTGAGTTCCAGGCCAGCCAGGGATACACAGATACACAGACAGAGAGGTATCCCAACTCAAAAAAAAATCATTACCAAAATACGATTTTCAAACAAAATATAATTAGAGCATGTGTAATGTTATTCACCTGTGTGCCTGAAATTCCAATTCAACTGGGCATCCTTGTTTGCCGTTAGCAAGCCAGCAAAGTACCTTAGGGGGAATCTCACGGTTCCATCCCTTCAAACTCCCCACTAGCCAGGCCAAGCTTGGAGGCACAAGTTTATAAGCACGTTACTCAGCAGGTAGAGGGAGGAAGACAAAGACCGAAGAGATCCTATCTAAGGGTATCTAAGAGTAGTTAAGAGCACAGGCTACTCTTTATAGAGGACCTTGGTTCAAGTCCCAGCACCTACATGTATTGTGTGTAATTTTTTTAAATAGAAGAATCCTTTTTTGTTTTTTTTGTTTTTTTTTTTTAGATTTATTTATGTGAGTACACTGTCACTGTCTTCAGACACACCAGAAGAGTACATCAGATCCCATTCCAGATGGTTGTGAGCCACCATGTGGTCGCTGGGAACTGAACTCAGGGCCTCTGGAAGAGCAGTCAGTGCTCCTAACCGCTGAGCCATCTCTCCAGCCGGTTGCGTGTGATTTTAAAATCACGCTAGCTCTTTCTCCAGAGCTCTGCCGTAACTCCTACAACCTCTCGAGGCTAGCTCCGGCCAAGCCGCCAAAGACTGCCCCAGCTGTGCCTTTCCCCTGCCTGTCCTAGTCATCGCAGATGGAAAACACCAGATAGCCAGATAACTCAATGTCTGAGTGAAGAATATCTTGCCCTGTCCTCCTTGGCCTTCGCCCATGGCGGAGGCTACAAACTACTGGTGCCCTGAGACCTACATGTCTGCCACATCCTCTGCTCAACCGCCTGCTCTGACTCCTCCCTCTCGAACCTTTTTCTTCTTCCTGGGACCCAGAAGTCCCATCTTTTCCCCTTCACCCAATGATTAGCTTCTGCCTCCTTTATTGACACAATCAAAAACCAATTAGGGAATCAATACTTTCCCCTAAATACACGTTAGCGCACAGCTACTTGTAACTAGTTTTGAGTGATCTGCCGCCCTCTTGTGGTCTCGATGGGCACTGCATGCACACAGTGCTCATAAAGTCATGTACAGATGCATATTCTTTTTTAAAAATTTAATGCCAGACTTAATTAGGAAGGCAAACGTTAGATGAAGTGACTCTAGACCATTCTGGGACGGTGTGACCAGAAATGATCTGGATAAGGTTGGGCTCAGAGAGGGGAGAGAAGGGAGGAGGCAAGGGTTCAGTCTGACTCAAGGGAAAGGCATGGGTGAAGTACTTGAGGATTTGCAAAGTCGACAGCCGGGTGGTGGGTTCTGCCTTTGATCCCAGCACTGGGGGGACAGGTGGGTCTCAGAGTTTGAGGCCAGCCTGGTCTATGGAGTGAGTTCTATGACAGCCAGGTTGCGAAGAGAAACCCTGTCTTGAAAAAAGAATGAAAAGCATTTGCAGAGTAGAAAAAACATACTACTTTTGGATGTGGGGAGAGGGAGGGTGGAGCTGAGCTGGCTCTTGGCCAGACCTATGGCCTCTCAGCTCTGCCTTTACTGCTACCTCGGTTGTCAGTGCTCCATGGGAACTTGGGCTGGCGTGACAGCTAGCTCTGGACTTGGCAAGGCTAGGGGTGCTATGGGCCCCCTAAGAGAAGTCTCTGGAACATTAGGTCAGCCCTTGGTAGGATACACTTCCTTGTATTCTTAAAGTCTGTTTAGAATTTAAGCAGGGTGAATCATACCTTTGGTCTTTCCCTTCTCCTCAGAGCCTGAGAGTGAAGCCAGGAGCCAACCGTGGGCCTGTCCTTACCTGCTCTGCAGGGGCAGCTTCCACACCCTTTCAAAGAAAGGCTTGAGCCATTTCAGGGCACAAAGTGACTCCCTAGGACGGTAAAAACCCATCTCTGTTCTGCTGTTGAGAGCCCAGAACACCTGCAGATGCCATTATGGTATACAGCAGGTGCTAATTAAACAGTGCCTTCAATTTTTCCAGATAGACCAAATGAGTTGCTCTTGAGAGAGGTCTTCTTCCTCATGGGCAGGGAGGACCACGGAGGCACCACACCGCACATCACAAGCTGGAGTACAGAAAGTGACATCGGTGCAGGACTTGGATGTGGTGCTTCTGGGTGTCTTGTCCAAAAGACTCTTTGAGTTTTTTCCTTTGGTCTTGATGTCCTGGTACCTCCTCCTAACCTTTTACGCATCACAGAATAAACAGGCCACAAGAGGGCGTCAGATTCCCTGGAGCTGGAGTTACAGCCAGTTGTGAGCCACTATGTGCTGGGAATTGAACTTGGGTCCTCTTCGAGGGCAGCCAGTGTTCACTGCTGAGCCATCGCTCCAGCACCCAAAATAATAAAAATAAATCTTTTTTTAAAAAAGAGTTTAGATAAACTGGTCATGGTCTTGACCTGCAAAAATTCAAGGAGTGAATTTTCCTCATCAAAATGGAGACGCTCGGCCTACATCTCCTTTCTGGTTTAATGAGGAGCTGAGGTTCCTTGCAATTCTAATTGTGTCCACCAGGTGGCAAATGAGCGCAAAATGGCCTCGGCCATTTTCCAAAATTAGATCATGTCTTATTTTTTCTTGTTTAAGAAAACAGACCAAATGTGATTTTTTTTTTTGGTCAGATGTATATTATTTTTTGAGTTTTTCTTGGAATTTAGGTGTGTTGCAGAGCATGTTCGCATGGGTGCACCTATGTGTGCGTTCCTGACTCCTTCAGGCATTTTGAGACAGGGTCTCTCACTGGGACATGGTGCTGGCCAGCTCCACCATGGACTTCCCGGCCAGATATCCCCAGAGATCTGCTTATCTCTACTTCCTGGCACTGGGGATATTTTTTTTTTTTTTATTTTTCGAGACAGGGTTTCTCTGTGTAGCCCTGGCTGTCCTGGAACTCACTCTGTAGACCAGGCTGGCCTTGAACTCAGAAATCTGTCTGCCTCTGCCTCCAAAGTGCTGGGGTTAAAGGCGTGCGCCACCAACGCCCGGCAATTTTTTTTTTTTTAAATCTCACTGTATAATTTTGGCTGTCTTGGCCCTCGATATGTAAACCAGGCTGGCCACTGACCTCAAACTCACAAAGATCCTCCTGCCTCTGGCTCCACATGTTGGCTGGCATTAATGGTGTGTGCCACCATACCCAGCCTTAGATGTAGAATTATTTTACACGTTATTTAGATGTATGTAGTTTAAATGGCATCAAATCAACCTGGTTTTGTTTGTAGACAAGGCTGACTTAAACTCACTATGTAGTCAAGATGACCCAGGACTGTGAGTTTGAGTCTTGCCTGGCTTACTCTAGAGACCCTGTCTTAAAAAAAAAAGAAAGAAAGAAAGAAAGAAAAAAGGAAAGAAAGAAAGAAAGAAAAAAAAAAAAGACCTTGAATTTCTAACCTCCTGCTGCTCCTGCTGCCTGGCTTTCCGGTTGCAGAGAGATGCATTGCTTTGTCATCTAAGGCGTAGGTAGGTATTTCTTTATCATACTTCACTACAGTGGTACCAATCAGCACTCACCATCCGCACCACAGATACAAAGTGACATTCTCTTGTCCATGAGTCCTTTCTCAGACTTCTAGATCTTTGTCACTTTCATGGTGAAAGTGTGTTTCCAAGCATGCCTGGTGGCACAAGCCTTTAGCCCCAGCACTTGGGAGGCAGAGGCAGGCAGATCTCTAAGAGCTTGAGGTCAACCTGGTCTACAGAGTGAGTCCCAGGACAGCCAGGACTACACACAGGAAACCCTATCTCAAAACAACCAAACCCAAAAGAAAGAATAGTATTCTCTAAGTCTCCGTGCTTCTGATAACACGAATACTAATTTGCATTTTTTCAAGTGCTTAAGATGAATTTGTCGCTTTAACGTTTTTAAATTTACATGCACATGTTAGTTTGTTCCTTGTGTGTTCAGATGTCTACACAAGCCGGACGAGGCTGTCTCCTGGAGGTGGCGTTACTGGCCCTTGTGAACAACCTAACGTGGGTGTTAAGAGCCAGAATCAACTGGGAATCCTCTAGAAGAGCAGAGCAGCAAGCAGGCTGGAGAGATGACTCAGTGGTTAAGAGATCCCGAGGTCCTGAGTTCAAGTCCCAGCAACTGCATGGTGGCTCACAACCATCTGTAATGGGATCCAATTCCCTCTTTTGCATGCAGCGTACATGCAAAATGGGCTCTCATATACGTAAAATAAATAATCTTTAAATGAAGAAGAACAGCAAGCATTCAAACACTGAACCATCTCTAGCCCTTACTTCGGATATGTGCGTGTTTCTATTCTTTTGATCAGTTTGATCATGTTCTGGACCCCTTAGTGTTACTATTCATATCACACTTTTTTCATCATTATCTTGTTTTGTGGGGATGGGTGCCTTGCCTGAATGTTTGTCAGTATACCACGTGCTTGCCTGCTCTCTGCAGAGGCCAGAGAGGGTGTTGGGTGTCTTGGAATTGCTTAGACGGTTATGAGCTGTCATGTGGGTGCTGACACTTGAACCTAGGTCCTCTGTGAAAGCAGCCAGTGTTTTTTTTTTTTTTTTTTTTTTTTTTGGTTTTTCGAGACAGGGTTTCTCTGTGTAGCCCTGGCTGTCCTGGAACTCACTCTGTAGACCAGGCCGGCCTCGAACTCAGAAATCCGCCTGCCTCTGCCTCCCAAGTGCTGGGGTCAAAGGCGTGCGCCACCACCGCCCAGCGCAGCCAGTGTTCTTAACTGCTGACCCATCTTCAGCAGTGCCTTTGCACTCTCTAGTAAGGAGCTTAGCCTTGTGCCATCAGTGGGTGTCTCAGCTGGGGTAGCTATTGCTGGAATAAACACTATGGTCAAACCACTTGGGAGGCAAGGGTTCGTCTCAAGCATCCAAGTCACACTGCGTCACGGAGGGAAGTCAGGGCGGGGCCCTGACGCACAGGCCATGAGGAAGATGCCTGCTGCCTTGCTCCCTTGGCCTGCTCTGTTTTCTTTTATACCCCAGACCAACCTGCCCAGGGGTGACACTAGCCACAGTGAGCTGTGCCCTTCAGCATGAATCGTCAGTCAAGAAGATTGTCCCCAGGCTGATGGAGGCATCTTCTCTTTTTTTTTTTTTTTTTTCTGTTTTGGTTTTTTCGAGACAGGGTTTCTCTGTGTAGCCCTGGCTGTCCTGGAACTCACTCTGTAGACCAGGCTAGCCTCGAACTCTCGAACTCAGAAATCCACCTGCCTCTGTCTCCCAAGTGCTGGGATTAAAGGCGTGTGCCATCACTGTCCAGCGAAGGTAGGCATTTCAATCCATGCCCCTCCCCCAACACACTATAAATTGCTTGTCTTGGCGCTATTGGATTTTTATTCATTCATTTATTTATTTATTGAGATAGGTCTGTCTTACTATGTAACTGTAACCATCCTGGAACTCACAGATATCCCCTCGCCACCCCCTACCCCTCTACCCCCACCCTGCCCATGCTTTAGATTGTCAGATAGGTTCTTTTGTATTTTTGTATTTTGGGCTGCTTTGAGACAGCGTCTCTTGTTGTAGAACTCACTATGTAGATCAAGCTGGCCTCAAACTCACAAGGATTAAAGGCATGCACCACCACCACCACCACCTGGCTCCCGGCTTCAGTTTTAAAACAGGTCTTGTGTAGCCCAGGCTGGCCTTGAACTCCCTATGTAGCTGAGAATTACCTTAAACTCTTGCTTCTCCTGCCTCCACTGCCTAAATGCTAAGGTTACAGTGTGTGCCACCATGCTGGGTGGGGTATTTACTTTTTTAAAAAAAGATTTATTTGTTTATTTATTATATATGAATACATTGTAGCTGTCTTCAGACACACCAGAAGAGGGCATCGGATCCCATTACAGAGGGTTGTGAGCCACCATGTGGTTGCTGGGATTTGAACTCAGGACCTCTGGAAGTGCAGTCAGTACTCTTAACCACTGAGCCATCTCTCCAGCCCGGGTATTTACTTTCTTAGGTAGAACTAGGAGAGAAAAAAAAATGAGAGTTTTCTAGAAAAACAAACAAACAAACAAACAGGTTAAGATGCACGTGATTCTGAGCCATCTCCTGTAGACACCAGAAGGCTATGTGCAGGAACTGAAGGATGAAGCTGTCAGCGGAGGGATAGAGCCACAACTCCTGGGAACTCTGCCTAGTAACCAGACATTCTGGAAAGTGTCCCAGAATGCTCTGAGGACGACGGTCCAATCCCTGTCCTCCTCATGAATATGTATGAGTCCCCCAGATGTCAGCTGAACCCCCTCCTTCCTGTCCAAACAGTGCGCAATCTACCCTCCTTCGCTTCAATAGCTGGCATCATCTCCGTCATCTCCGGGCTCTCTGCTTCAGAACTGGAAAAATAATGGGCACATTGCATTTCAGAAAATACACCCACGGAATGTTCCTGAGCCTTGCACCTCCCATAGGGAACTGACTACTAGCAGTGGTTTCACAACTGTGTCCCCAGTAATAAAGGAGGGCTGAGGCAGGAGCTCAGTGAGTGCAGAGCATATGGCTTGTGACCTCCAGCACAGAGAAGCAAGGAAGGCAAAGGGGCTGGAGGTGCAGCTCAGAAGACAGAGGGTTTGCCCAGCGGATACGGAGCACTGGGTTCGAACCCCAGCACCACATATAGCGTGGTGGGACACAGCTGTGATTTCCAGCTACTTGAGAGGCAGAGGTAGAAGATGCTCTACAAAATAGATGATAGATAGATAGATTGATTCATAGATAAATAGATAGATAGACTAAATAAATCCAGTCACAAGATTTGCCCGTCCTATGCTTCCTTTCATAAGAACTCCTCAGGCAAGTCTGTAGAAATAGAAATTAATGAAGGAAAGAGCAAAGATGGACCTGCTTCTGTAGGGGCCAGCACGACAATCAGACGACAGAATGGCTTGGCTGCACAATTGTGAATACATTTCCTTTTTGTGTGTATTATTATTATTATTTTGAGACAAGGTTTCTCTGTGCAGTCTAGGCTGTCCAGGAACTCACTCTGTAGACCAAGCTGGCCTCGAACTCAGAGGTCCATCTGTCTCTGCCTCCAGAATGCCGGGAATAAACCCGTGCACGAAAATAAATAAATAAATGTAATAAAAAATATTTATGAACTTCACTGTATGTAATTATAACCCAATAAAATGTATTTTTTTGCTTTTTTTATTTTTTTTTGTTTTTTTGTTTTGTTTTGGTTTTTCGAGACAGGGTTTCTCTGTGTAGCCCTGGCTGTCCTGGAACTCACTCTGTAGACCAGGCTGGCCTCGAACTCTCGAACTCAGAAATCCACCTGCCTCTCTGCCTCCTAAGTGCTGGGATTAAAGGCATGCGCCATCACCGCCTGGCTACCCAATAAAATGTAAACTAACACAAACAGTATGTTTGTCCCAGCAGTTCTGGAGAAGATGGGTAAAGGAAGGGACAGTGTCCAGGGTTGGGCATTGCCTACATTGCTAAGGATCCAGAGATTCACTTCCTGCTAGAGAATAAAAAGGAACCTAGAACTCTTGAGATAGCGGCTCCAAAGGTAAACTTGCTTGTTGCCACTTTTAACCAGCGTTTAATCTCTGGAAACCACACAGTAGGAGGAGGGACCTGATTCAGACCCAGAGCCATTCTAACAGCATCCCTGTTACACACAAGAGCGCTCGTGGGTAGAAAAAACATTTCAAAGGGGAATTCAGTTTCATAACCGATTTGGAGTCAGGTGTGGTGGTGTATGTCTTTAACGCCAGCACTCAGGGAGAGAGCACTGTGGGTTAGGTCTATACAGGGAGCTTCAGGGCAGCCAAGTGTATACAGTTAGATCCTGTCTCAAAAGAAAACAAATTTGGTGCCGGTCAGTGACTAGGAGGGTAACGTTTAATGTCTATCAGGAAGCAACAAAACCAAACCCATCAACTGGGAGGAGCTGGAGTTAAAACCCACGCACACCTTGATATAATTCAGCAAGTATGGAGACTCTTCCATGAGGCCCAGTACAAGCTGGGCATCAGGTCTGGGATCAGTGAATCTCAGCAGCCGCTGGGATTCAAAGAGGGAGGGAGGGAAGGGTCTGACTGCAAGGACTAGGACCTGAAGCTTTCTGTCAGGGAGAGGCTGAGCCTTGAGCAGAGGCAGGGGTTGGGAAGGTGGGCATAGGCTAGGACAAGGGGCTCCCCTCCCCCATTCTAGCAGGGCTTTGAGCTTAGCTTGGGTCAGAAGGGCAGGGCATCACTTCCCCTGGGGCTTTATCCAAAATTCCACAATGTTGAAACTGTCCGAGCCCAGAGGGGACGTTTAGACTATGACATTTGGTTAATCTGCTACACATGTGAAGAAGGGGATATCCAAGACCAAATCTACACATGTGAAGAAGGGGATATCCAAGACCAAATCTACACATGTGAAGAAGGGGATATCCAAGACCAAATCTTATTAATTTTAAGTATTTAGTATCTTCATTATGACATTTTGACACATGATGTATGAAATATTTGAGACAGAGTTTCTCTGTGTACACCTGCTCTGTAGATCAAGCTGGCCTCGAACTCACAGAGATCCACTTGCCTCTGCCTCTCCAGAGCTGGGGGTAAAGGCGTGTGCCAACACACCGATCCAGAATCTTTAATTTTTAACAAACCCCAAATTTTAAGCTGAGGCTGAGGCTGGGGTAACTCAGCATTTCCTCAGGGTTCGTCATCCTCCTGAGTTGTCCTCTCCTCCCCCAGTAAACTCCAAAGGAGCCTCTGAGTCACGTTCACATTGAGGACAGTGAGTTGTTTCCAGGAGACGAGAGACTGCCATTCTCTTGTTTATTTCTCCAGAATGTATTTATATCACACTGGGAACACGTGGGGGCATCTGGAACTTTCCTCCACTCCCAATGGGAATGTTAAATGATGCCATCACTTTCAGAAACAGTTTGCTAGTCGAAAACAACCAAAATCCCGAAACAAAACAGAAACACGGGCAACCACAGCAGCCAGAGCCAACAGTGAACCCACAGTTCCCTCAAATACTTATTTGAGGGAAATAAAAGCATGTGGGCAATTAGCTGGCACTCCCCAGCACTTGGGGGATGGAGGCAGGAGGATACTGAGTTTAAGGTGATCCTACACAGGCAGTTGAGGCCCAAGTGTTGGGATTAAAAGCATGTGCCTCTGTGCTCTGCTTTTGTTGAGTTTCTATTATTGTTGTTATTATTATTATTATTATTATTATTATTAATCTGTGGCTATCCTGACTTACAGCTGGATTTACAGGTGGTTCTGAACCACCTGTTGTGGGTGCTGAGAACCAAACTCTACAAGAGCAGCACGCGTTCTTAGCCGTGGAGGTGTCTTTCCGGTCCCACAGCTGTGTGTTGTTTGCAGTTTTCACGCCAGCTTAGACTTAGAATTTCCCCCTTTGTATCGGAGAAGCCACCGTGCCGGGCAAGGAGACCCTGGCTGGCACATCGGCGTCTCCCACACCTCGAAGAGGTCTGGCGCGAGGAAGCGTTACTGACAGGGATGACGAGTGGGTATTAACGGCCCATGACTGAGCACAAACGCCACCCACCATCCTTCTTTGCTCATCCGGACGTTCACCCAGCCTTAGTCAATCAAGGCAGATGCCTCGGCTTCCAGATGTGTGTGTGTGTGTGGGGGGGGGGGGGGGGGGGAGAGACTCTCGGGACACGCCCCCTGAGCTCCATCAGCCAATGGAGGGTGAGGAGGCGGGCCCGAGGAAACGGCAGCGCTGCGGTCCAATGGGCTTCCGTCGGGGCCCCGCGGCTGGCTAATGGGCGTGCCCCTCGGCGACGGTGGGAAGCGGCTGGGTAACTGGGCCGTTGTTGGCTCGGGGCGGCCGAGGCGGCTGTGGCTGTGGCGGTGGCGTTCCCGCTGGGCTCGGAGGTGAACGCGGGCGGCGGGGTGGGGTGGGGCGGGGCGGGCGGGAGGTGGCGGCGACGGCCGAGGCTCGCGGCGGGAGGCGGAGGCCCGGCCCGCTCCAACCGCCCGGGCCCGCGGAGCGCGGAGCGGCCGCTCCCCGAGGCGCTGCCGTGGCGTGTGGCCGGGCCTGCCTCCGCCTCCCCGGGCCTCCGGTCCGCCGAGTCTTCCCTGCCGTCGTTAGAGGTCCGTCCGCCCCGCCGCCCTCTTTGTCTGCGTGCTTTCCCGTAGACACTCACCTTAGGTTATTTGAGTTTCATTTGCTTGTTTTCCGGGCTCTGCCACAATGGGACTCTTTAATTCGTTAAACAGTGTCAGTTGCCAGGGCACCGAGGATGGCAGGTGGCTTGACAATGTCCAGACCAGCCTGACGCCTTGTTAGCAGTCAGTACCTAAGTCTATTTCTGTGTCTTGGGAAGGAGTGATGTAAACACTGGCTCTGCATTTGCCAGCGCTTCCCTCTCTGCCTTGTATACTGTACGGAAAGCGTATGGCTCTTGCCTGGCATGCCCGGGTGGGAGGGTCTCAATTGACGGAGAAAAAAACACCTAAGTGGGCAGCGTCAGCATCAGTGGTCATTCTGTGCCATTTGATATGACGTCCAATATTAGCTCTCTGCTTCTGTTTGGTTTTGCTTTTTTTTTTTTTTTTTTGAAATAGTGTCTAATTCATCCTAGGTTGGCCTTGAACTTACTAGGTCGCCAAGATGGTTTTGAACTTCTGATTCTTCTGTCTCTATATCCCTAGTGGTAAATTTACAGGCATGTACGATCATGCCCAGTTTTATGGCTGGTCAGGGAACACAGAGCCCCCGTACCTAGGCTCATCACTATACTCCTGCCAAAAGTGTATAGCCTGAATTTAGTCCAAGAAAACACCAGACAACCCCCGCCCCCAAATTGAAGGATTGATTACAAAATAACTAGCCAGTAGCTAGAAACTCTTAGTAACTGCCAGTAGTTGCTAGCAGGCTCTAATTAAGGTGCTAATTAACTGAACAAGGGAGAGAGATTAGACGTAACATCTAAGTGCTTTATGTCACTCAGGACTGAAAGAAAGTGAGCCAGAAAAGGGGGATTGGTGATCTCTTTACTGACCTTTGAATAAGGTCTGAGGTTTGGTTACATTTTAAAAAAAATTAGAATTTAATAACATTAACTTTTACTGAAGTTGGGTGAAGGGCATAAGGGAATTCTTTGTATTTTAGGGCTTTTTTTGGGGGGCGGCAACATTTTGTAAGTAATTTTTGAAGTTGAAAATTTAAAGACAATGAAAAGGAGTGCCCTACGTTTTTATTCTTTTGCATGTCATCCCTTGAGCAGAAATGAAACAGAAACTGATACCTCTTCCTTTGCAGTTTTCAGGAAGAGCTAAGATGGCTGAGTTTCCAGATGACCAGGCTGCTAGGCTGTGTGACAACTGGTAAGACATAGAATCTCATGGTTTGAGGACACGCCAGCTCTGTAAAGACTTGGGTGGTTTCTTGGCAGGTTGTGACTGAGGCTGTATGTGATTAACTATGCAAGCCACTGTAAATAGAGCCTTTTAACCATTTGGGTAAATGGCTTGTTTAGAATTTGACAGGCAGGTTTCTCTGGGTAGCATGGGGAGTGGAATGGATAAAGCTGGGACCTGGGTCTCTGTTCTGTCTTTAATGACTTAATAAGATGGGGCCAGGACTGGAGGGGTGGCTCAGTGGTTAAGGGTACTGCCTGCTCTTTCAGAGGACCCAGGTTTGGTTTCCTGTTACATGAGATCCAGTGGCCTCTGGCCTCTCTGGACACCAAGTACACAGACATGCATGCAGACAAAACATCCATACACATAAAATAATAAAACTTAGCTGGGTGTGGTGATACATACCAGAATCCTAGCACTCAGGAGGCAGAGGCAGGAGGATCTTTGTGAATTCCAGGCCAGTCTGGTCTACAGCGTGCTATCTAGGGAGACCCTTCTCTCTCTCTCTCTCTCTCTCTCTCTCTCTCTCTCTCTCTCTTTGAGACAAGGTTTCTCTGTGTAGTCTTGGCTGTCCTGGAACTCACTCTGTAGACCAGGCTAGCCTCGAACTCAGAAATCCGCCTGCCTCTATCTCCCAAGTGCTGAGATTAAAGGCATGCGCCACCACTGCCCGGCAAGACCCTTCTCAATAAACAAACAATACTGGAGTGGTGTGGACCCTCACCTTCTTTGGGAGTGGGGATGTGTAGTGGGAGGGACTGTACAGTCTTGTGGGCGAGCTCGGCCACTGAGCTAGCCTCAGCACCCACAGCCTTCACTCACATATAAGAAGTGAACTGATTTTTTTTTTTTTCCAGAGACACAGTTTCTCTGTGTAGCCCTGGCTGTTCTGGGTCTCACTCTGTAGACCAGGATGGCCCTGAATTCACAGACATCCACCTGCCCTTGGGTCCCCAGTGCTAGGACTTTCCTGAGTGGTCCTCAGGCTGTCTTTGGGGTGCTTGGGACTGAGTCTTCATGAACTGGCTCTGTGTGTAGTGATGGAAAAGTTAGCTGAGCAGCACAGAGTGAACTCTTTCTCTTTTTCTTTCTTTTCTTTTTCTGTTATTGTGGGAGGGGTGTTTTAAGACAGGGTCTTGCTACATAGCCCAGGCTAGCCTGGGACTGGATATGTACGCCCAGACTGCTAAGATGAGAGGAATAAGTCACGGGCTTTTAAAAAAATTTTTAAGCTGGTTCATGTAGCTCAGGCTAGTTTCAAACTCAGCAAACAGTAAAGATGACCTAAATTGAAAACCTTGTCTTACCTTCGAAGCACCGGGAGCCGCCATTGACAGTGGCAGTAGTAATTTTCAGTGCCAGGGACCAAACCCAGGCTTCACAGCAGCACGCCTGAGGATTTACAGCGTGCACCACCGCTACCATGCCGCCTTACCACCCCCTTTATTTCTTTCAGTGCTGGGGATTAAACCTGGGGCGTATGCTAGTATGGTTACAGGATGCAAACTCCTTTTTTTTTTGGTTTTCGAGACAGGGTTTCTCTGTGTATCCCTGGCTGTCCTGGAACTCACTCTGTAGACCAGGCTGGCCTCGAACTCAGAAATCCTCCTGCCTCTGCCTCCCAAGTGCTGGGATTAAAGGCGTGCGCCACCACCGCCTGGCAGGATGCAAACTCCTAAGACAGTTTCACTCATTGTCACCATTAAATAAGGCTGTCCTGTTTAACCATTTCATGGTTCCAGGGTCTGTGCATCACATCACAGGTGCTAAGCTTACTGTTCTCACGTTTTTAACCCAAGTGTTGAAGAGAAACTTAAAATTACTCTGTGAATATGAGGGCATGTGCGCTCAGCTACATACCTGTGGTCAGGGGACATTTTGCAGGACTCAGGCCTAGGAAGCATCTTTTTTTTTTTTTTAAATGCTATTTATTTATTTTTAGTTATATAAGTACACTGTAGTTGTCTTCAGACTCACACCAGAAGAGTGTATCAGATCCCATTACAGACAGCTGCAAGCTACTATGTGGTTGCTGGGAATTGAACTCAGGACCTCTGGAAGAGCAGTCGGTGCTCTTAACCACTGAGCCATCTCTCCAGCCCCCTAGGAAGCGTCTTTACCCTGCTGGACCTGATGTGGTTTCTTTAAGAATTTATCTCTTACATGCATGCACGCGTGTGAGAGCATGTCTTGCCATTTCAGCAAACCTGGTTGGTCACAAGCCCTGAGTCTGCCTGTCTCTGCCATGACACCTGGTGGTCACATGTGCCTGGGAATCTGAACTCAGGTCCTCATGCTGGCACAGCAAGCCCTGTACCGACTGAGTGAGCACAGTGCAGCACATTGGTTCTGTGTGTCACTTACCACATGACGTAGGAGGGAGATGCTGGTGGAGGAGATTACCATGCTGATGGAGAGCTGGAACAGAGCCCTGCTGCTCGCCTGCCCTCGTGGCTGGAGGACACAGTTCAGAGAAGACTTTCTACCGGTGCTCCCTGCCTGCCACTTTAGAGTGTCCCCAAGCATCATTTGCATGTCTGCCTAAGTCAGTGGCTTTGTCATCTTTGACATGGATAAAATAAGAAAATGTCACTTGAGAAGCAAAATGACATTTGGCAGAGACATCCTGGTTCTCGCTCTGTTGTAATTTGAAGGAGTCTGGGACGATGTATAACTCACGGCTGAGGGAGTTGAGACAGCGCAGTGGAGGAGCCAGTGAGGACAAGGCTACCTGGGGCAGAGCAGCTCACAGAAGAAAATAGCCTAGTGTGGAGACCTGAGCGAGCTCACCCCTGCCTGTCTGAGGGACTGCTCACACTGCAGGTCTTGAAAGCTGCTCTGGGGGTGCTGTCGAGATGGCTCTGTGGTTAAGAGCTTCTACTGCTCCCAAAAGAAGACCTGAGTTCAGTTCCCAGCATCCACATCTGGTGGTTTGCAATCACCTATACCTCAAGCTATAGGTGGAACCGGATGCCTCTGGCTTCCATGGGCACCTGCCTTCACGGGCACATAACCATCTGTGCATGCATGTAAACACTTAACTAAATCTTTTTAAAAGTGGTTTTGGAGCTGGATAGATGGGTTGGTGGTTAAGAGCACTTGAGCACTCATTGTTCTTCCAAGAGAGCTAGGATCAGTTTTCCCAGGGTTCAGCTCCCACATGGTGGCTCAAAGCCATCCATAACTCCAGTTCCAGAGGATCTGATGCCCTCTGCTGGCCTCCATGGGCACTGCATGCACATGGAGCACATACATACAAGCATGCAAAACATATATTCATAATGTCAATACATCTAGTAAAACTGTTGGTCTTTGAGACATACCTTTGATTCTGGCACTTATGAGGCAGAGGCAGGTGGATGGATTTGTTACGAGTTTGTGGCCAGCCTGGTCTACATAGAGAGACCCTATTTCACAAAATAAAACAATTGGTCTTTGGAGCCTTCTCTGCCACCTTTCAGTTTTTTCCCTTGTTTTTTTGAGGCAGGGTTTCTCTGTCAGCCCTGGTTGTTCTGGAACTTGCTCTGTAGACCAGGCTGGCCTCAAACTTGGACCTTCTTGTCTGCCTCCCAAGTTATACGCTGCCATTCCTGGCTTTCTGTCATCTTAAGACAAGGATCTTCAGTGTCAGAACTGCACTGGATACAAGTAGACAGTAGGAAAGAAAAGTTGGTTGTGATTGAAAATGCTTTTTTCCTAAATGGTGTCTATTATGTTTTATGTATTTACTGTGTATGTATGACATGCACATGTGTGTCACAGGGTGCAGTGAAGGTCAGAGGATCCCTTTGGGAATTGGTCCTCTCCACCACCGTGTGGATCCTAGGGGTGAAATTTAGGTCGCCAGGCTTGGCAGCAAGTGCTTTTGTTCAGGTGAACCATCTCACCAACCCTGAACTATTTTTTGTTACCTCTTCTCTTCTGGTTCTGGACATTCCAGGACGTGGGAGTATCAGCACCTGGGAGGTGGAGGAAGGAGAGTTCCAGGCCAAACGGAGCTACAATATCAAGACCCTGTCTCAGAAGTTAAACACAGAGAAATAAAAATCATTAGCCAGGCAAGGTAGTCTCCATTTCCAACACTCAGTCAGCTAGGGCAGGAAGATTGCTATGAATCTGAGGCCTCTGTGTACTGCAGTGTGAGAACCAGTCTCAAAACACAAGCTGGGCATGGCGGGCCTTGCCTGCAGGGCTCACCTTTGGGAGGTGGAGAGAGAAACATCAAGGTCTTTTCTGCAGAGTGACTTGAGGCCAGCCTGGGCTCTGTGAGTTCCTTTCTGAAAAGTCAAATGCAAAACCAAAATATTGATGAAGACAAAACACTGACAGGACACGTGTCCATGTGCTTGCTTGCACTGGATGAGAGAAGGTGGGGGTCAGTTAGTAATGCTTGTCTTTTTCTTTGGCATATTTCTGTAGCAAAAAGGAAATTCCAGTGTTTAATTTTACCATCCATGAAATCCACTGTAAGAGGAACATTGGTGTGTGCCCTGTCTGCAAGGAACCGTTCCCCAAATCTGACATGGACACTCACATGGCCGCAGAGCACTGTCAGGTGAGCTGCCCATTCCCAGATGGGCAAGGGGAAAGGTGGGGTGACCGAGCCACTTGATGGACTCTTTGTTTTCTAGGTGACCTGCAAATGCAACAAGAAGTTGGAGAAGAGGCAGCTAAAGCAGCATGCGGTTAGTGTCTTCGTGGGAGGAGGGACGGACTTCTGGGGCCAGGCCTGCTGAAACCAGAGCCACATGCAGCGAGAAAGCCTGTATAAGCCTGTTCTGCACCACCTTGCATGCAGATCCATGCTCAAAGCCCAGTTGAAGCTTTTCCTGACCCTGTCAGATGGGCTTCTAGCTCGTGTACTCCTTGGACTGTGTCCTCTCCCCATTGGTGCCTTCCTGGCTTGTTTTATATGTTGAAATAAGGCTTTTCCCTGCCTTCTTGATTATTTTTAGCTAGTATGTGTGTTGTCTGTGTGCCACAGTGTACCTGTGGAGGTCAAAGGTACTTGTCAGAGTCAGTTCTCCTTCCTGGGCCTCAAACTCAGGTTGCCAGCTTTGGCAGCCAGTAACTATAGTTGCAAAACCATCCCACAGACCTAGACCTACAGCTCCTTGCTCCTAGTTGTTAGAAAGCATTGCATTCCAGCCCAGGCTAGAGAACACTGAAGTAGATACTTAAGTTTCTTTGTTTTTTTTTTTGTTTTTTGTTTTTTTTTTTTTTGGTTTTTGAGGGTTTCTCTGTGTAGCCCTGGCTGTCCTGGAACTCACTCTGTAGACCAGGCTGGCCTCGAACTCAGAAATCCGCCTGTCTCTGCCTCCCAAGTGCTGGGATTAAAGGCGTGTGCCACCACCGCCCGGCCGATACTTAAGTTTCTTGCCTGGATCTGAACTCCAGCCTCTCTGTATAGTAAGTCCTTCCCACCATGCATTGCAGGAGACTGAGTGTCCTCTGCGGCTTGCTGTCTGCCAGCACTGTGATCTGGAGCTTTCTGTGCTCAAGTTGAAGGAGCATGAAGATTATTGTGGTGCCCGGACAGAGCTGTGTGGCAGCTGTGGGCGCAACGTGCTTGTGAAGGAGCTGAAGACTCACCCTGAAGTCTGTGGGAGAGTGGAGGAGGAAAAGAGAAACGAGGCTGCCATCTCTCCCGATGCTTACGATGAGTCTTGGAGTCAGGATAGAATCTGGATCGCATCCCAGCTCCTCAGACAAATTGAGGCTCTGGACCCACCCATGAGGCTCCCTGGGAGGCCCCTGAGAGCCTTTGAGGCAGACCCTTTCTACAGTAGGACTGCCAGCCAGAGGAGCATGACAACCCATTTCCCAATTCAAAATAATCTTTGTGAGTTATGTTTGGCGTTAGCGAGTGGGTGGTGCCACCATCCCAGGACAAAGGGCAACAGGACTTTGGAGACAAATAGATCTTGAGGCTAGGAACATGACAGTCACTGGGTGGCAATGGGAAGGATACCACACTTGCCTATGCAGCAGGAATAATGGAGCCTCGTGGTATGCTCTTGCTGTTATTGCTGGCGGTAGGCGGACGGTGTCCTTAGTCTTAGAGGCACCTGCGGCATGCTCTCATGTCATTGTCCAGCTGGCCTGGCTGTGCTTACTCATTCTGCCACAGTGCAGATAAGATGAGACCAGGGTTGAGCCCGGTGCCTGTCTGTCTCCTAGTTACCAAGAGCAATCCTGCCAATTGGTCACTTATGTTATCCCGGTGGCTTATTGTTTCATGGCGCATGTCAGGTTCAGAGGTCCCTGAAAGCAGTGGGCTCAGGGTCGTAGTGGCTTGGCAGGCCTCTGCTGGTCTTGACAGCTTGGCAGGCTTGGATGGTTCCTGTCTCTAGTGTGCTCATGCACTGCTGCTTTCTTCCCAGTTGAAGAACAAGAAAGGCAGGAAAGGAATAGAAGCCGGCAGTCCCCAAAAGACAGCACTGAGAATAACGCGCACTTGGACTTCATGTTGGCCCTGAGTCTGCAGAATGAGGGACAGGCCTCCAGCATGGTAGAGCAGGGCTTCTGGGAGTCCATGTCTGAGGCTGATCCAGCTCGCGGTGGGCCCACATCTCTAGGTGACATAAAGGGTAAGTTTGCTTCTTTTGCAGAGTCTTTACAATTTTTATGAGTGTTCTGCTTCTGTATGTCAATGTACCATATGCACTCAGTGCCTCGGGCGGCTAGAAGAGGGTGTTGGATCCCCTAGAAACTGGAGTTACTGGCAGTTGGGAGCTAGCATGCAGGTGCCAGGAATCGAACCTCTAGAGGAACGGCAAGTGCCCTTAACCCCTGAGCCACCTCCCCAGCCCCTAGTCACTGTAACTTTTGTTAGTCTTCCATTATCTAACTCATACAGAGTTGAAATACTGGGCTGGTGGGATGGTTCAGTGGGTAGACGCGTTTGTTGCCAAGACTAACAATCTGGGTTTGGAGCCAACTCCCATAGTTGGTCTTCGAAACCACACGAGCTGCACGTGGCTTGAGTGTGCCCATCTCCCACTACACACACACATCTAAACTAAAGGTGAACTGGCTCACACTTTTAATGCCAGTACTTGGGAGGTAGAAGCAGGCAGATCTGTGAGTTCCAGGACAGGGCTGTATAGTGAGACTATGTCTCCAAACAAAAGGATTGCTTTTTTCAAGACAGAGTTTCTCTGTGTAGCTCTGGCTGTGCTGGAACTTGTTCTATAGACCAGGCTAGCCTGAACTCAGAGATCCACCTGCCTCTGCCTCCTGAGGGCTGGGAATAAAGGTGTGTACTACCACTGCCTGGCTGAAAATAGAAATATTTAATGAGATAGAACTCACCTTATTTTTGCTTTCCAACCTTATTCTGAACGGTTCTGAGAACTGTACAGTGGACCCCCACCTGCCCCGTGTCTCTGTCTCCATTTTCCTGTCCCCACACTGACCTCCTGCATACTCCCCTGAGTTCTTACAGATTTACAGACACAGGACATTCTGTGCTTAAATACTACACCATGTATTTAACGCGATCACTCTCCTATGTAAAGAAGACAAAGGCCACAAAAGCTCCTCACTCTTTTATTTTAAAGATTTATTTTATGTATATGAGTGCACTGTAGCTGTCTTCAGACACACCAGAAGAAGGCATCAGATCCCATTACAGATGGTTGTGAGCCTCCATGTGGTTGCTGGGAATTGAACTCAGGACCTCTGGAAGAGCAGCCAGTGCTCTTAACCTCTGAGCCGTGTCTCCAGCCCACGTTCCTCACTCTTACCCACTGCTCTGTAGCACTTCTTGTTTTCTGAGTTATTATGCATTGGCACTTGTTTGTTTGAAATCTTATTTTTTTTGAGTCAGAGTCTCACTGTGCAGTCCTGGCTGGCCGGGAAATAACAGAGAGCTGCCTGTCTTTGCCTCTGGAAGACAGATGGGACGAAAGGTGTGTGCCATGCCAGGCCACACGGGTACTTTTGAAAAGTCCATGGCAGCTGTTGGCAGAGTCTCCTTCCTCTGTGTCTGGCTGTTTCCCGTATAATATCTGGGTCCAGGTCTGTCAGGACCTTGTACTGGGGTTTCTACAGCTTTGCACTTTTTTCTTTTTCTTTCTTTTTTTTTTTTTTTTTGAGACAAGCTATCTCTGTGTAGCCCATGCTGGCTGTGAACTCACTCTCCTGCCTCGTCCTCTCAAGTGCTGAGGCTATAGGGTGTGCCATCATGCTAGGATTCTTGCTTTGTAGCCTTTTACGGGATTCTTCCTTATCTTTAGCTCATTCTGTCTTTACCTAATTCTTTTTTTAAAGAAGTATCCTGTTTTCAAACAGTCTTTCACAAACTCCAGAGAATTTTCTTTTCCCGTGAAACCTCTACTTGAATCAGTTTTGGAATTTATACTGTGTCCTTTTCCTTGGCAGTCTAACACCCACCCCTGCCCCAGGTCAGACTTGTGAGTCAGATACTCCACAGGGTGGGAAGGTTGGCCAGCGCTTGTCTGTTTGTGGCTCCAGGTGCTGCTGACGAGACTCTGCTGCCCTGTGAATTCTGTGAGGAGCTGTACCCCGAGGAACTGCTCATTGACCATCAGGTGTGTGTCACTTGACAGCTTCAGGCAGGAGCGTGAGCAGGCTCTGATCAGTGGGACAAGCTGCAGGGGGCCTTCCTTACTGAGTGCAGTGCAGTGCAGTGCAGTGCAGTGCAGTGCAGTGGTGAACTGTAACTTTTCACCATATGGCTGTGGTACTCAGCGTCCCAAGAGACTGCGATCACAGGTACACAGCACTGTGTCTCGTTATAAGGGAGCTGTGGACCCCTTTCCACTCGACCTGTCTAAGTGGTGAGGCCTAATCCAGCATATCTAAAGGTGCTCTCTAGTCTCTGCTTGGGGTGACAGGACATACCCTGCTTTGAGAAATGGGGTTGAATACTTTACATGCATCTAGTGTTTGGTCCTTTAGGAAGAATAAAAGACTGTCTGGCCTTTGTTTGTGGTATGGTCCCGTGTGTAATGGATGGCACAGGCGCAGTAGGGAACAGTAGAGTGTGGAGATGAACCCGTCTGGCCTTTCCAGCTCTGCAGCACTCAGGGGTTGAAGGAGTTTCTTGGTGAAAGTGTGTAGGAATGTAGTTTTTCCTTAACTTCTCTTTATTTTTCAACATGTCTTTTGAATGACAGACAAGCTGCAACCCTTCACATGCCTTACGCTCACTCAGTACTGGCAGCTCTTCCGTCAGGGGGGTGGAAGATCCTGGTACCATCTTCCAGAACTTTCTACAGCAAGCAACAAGTAACCAGCTAGACACTTTAATGGGCCTGAGCAGTTCAGCTGCTGTGGAGGACAGCATCATCATCCCCTGTGAGTTCTGTGGGGTGCAGCTGGAAGAGGCGGTGCTGTTCCATCATCAGGTGAGTGTCCCAGGGGTGCGCTCCACCCTCTAGCTACACTCTGTCCTCAGAGCCCTGCTGAGCTCAGGGATCTATCACAGGCTACATGCGTTTGAGCAGAGGCTGAGGGAGCATCTCCCTGAGAGGACAGATGCATCCTGATTGTGACTGGCAGGCCCGGCTGTGCTATGGGAGAGCTGTGTTCCATGAGACCTGGGCTCCAGCTCTGCCTCTGCCATGTGGTTCCTGGGCTCTGAATTCCTCACGGGGCTTCAGGAAAGAAGGGTGCTACACTCCATACTCTAAAGTCTTTTGTTTTTCCAGTCTGGAATCATACATGATTAGAAAGAAAAATGCTCCCCTGCCCCGCCCAAAGCCATCAGTTGTGTGAAGAGCCAGTGGGGCAGGTGCCGGCCCTGCATTGCTCACTGTACATCTCCGCTTCTGCTTGTCACCTAAGCCACCACACACACACTGCAGACAGAGCATGCTCTTCTGATCACCAGCCTTTGCTTCCTCCTTGCCCAAAGCCTCAGGAATCCATGATGGCTGTTCAGTTTAGTACTCTGGCCGGGCGGTGGTGGTGCATGCCTTTAATCCCAGCACTTGGGAGGCAGAGGCAGGCGGATTTCTGAGTTCGAGGTCAGCCTGGTCTACCGAGTGAGTTCCAGGACAGCCAGGACTACACAGAGAAACCCTGTCTCGAAAAAAAACAAACAAACAAACAAAAAAAACAAAAACAGTCTAGTACTCTGTAGACCAGGCTGGCCTCGAACTCAGAAATCCGCCTGCCTCTGCCTCCCAAGTGCTGGGATTAAAGGCGTGCGCCACCACTACCCGGCTCAAGGATTTTTTTAAAATCAGTTGTCAGTGTCTGTGGTGGGTCAGGATGATCTCCCAGCCTGCTGATGCTCTTCTCTTTCCAACATCCCCAGGGCTGATTTGCTTTTTTCCTTTTTTTCCTTTTTTTTTTTTTAAAGGACAAATGTGACCAACGCCCAGCCACAGGAAACCACCGTGCAATGGAGGGCATCCCTGCACAGGATCCTCAGCCTGAAGACACTTCACCAGAGCTGTCCAGGAGGCGGGTCAAACACCAGGGTATCAGCCGGGGCTGAGCGAGGGAGCCAGGCTGAAGCCACTGCTGGCTCTGCTTGCTTCCCAGTCCTGCTCTCCAGGAGGCCTGCCTGTGCCTCTAGTTCCCATGCATGAGGGTCTCTTGAGGGACTCTGCTGAGGCTAAGTGGTCCCCACGTTGCCCCAGGTTGACCTAAGTGCAGATGTTGTAGGCTTCTGGCTTCCAAGATATCTGTGAGTCACAGTGCTGTGGTAACTTGTGCTTCCTACTGCTTTATTTAATCATCTAGCTGGGTGCATGTTTCTGAGACTTCACACCACAAAGCCAACTGCTAACGGCTTCTTTTTTTGTTGTTGTTGTTTTGTTTTTTTGAGACAGGGTTTCTCTGTGTAGCCCTGGCTGTCCTGGAACTCACTCTGTAGACCAGGCTAGCCTCGAACTCTCGAACTCAGAAATCTGCCTGCCTCTGCCTCCCAAGTGCTAGGATTAAAGGCGTGCGCCACCACCGCCCAGCAACTAACGGCGTCTCCTAGTTTGCTGACATCTGTTTGCTCAACAGTTAGGAGACTGTCCTTAAGGATCAGGACCTCAGCATATAGAGTGGGCTGTCTGCCATGACAGTCTGCTAGTAACAGATAGGATAGCCTTCCCCGGAAAGCAACTGCCACCTTCTCTTCCCAGGAGACCTGTCATCTGGCTACGTGGATGCTGTCAAGCAGGAATCAGTGAAAGGCTCCACCTACTCGATGTCTCCCAACAGAACCATGAACAGTGTGACTAACCCACTGTTGAACTCGGCATCAGGCCCCAGGTCTGACTACCAGCGGAGCCCTCCTGGGGTGCTGAAGCCCAACAACTCAGACAGTCAGGACCTCCATGGGCGGATGCGGGGCAACCAGAATGGGCCTGTCGCATCTGGGCGCGTTCCAGTGATTCACTCTATTCGAAATCTCTATCCAGAAAACCTTGCGCCATCTTTTCCTCATGGCTCTCCTGGGAGATATGGAGCCAGGTAAGCAGCAGCCCCAGAATGGAGCCTATGGTGGCTGAGGAAAGCATGGGCGGGTAGGAGGGCTCACTCGCTGCAAAAGCCTGATGACCTGAGCTGTCCTCTGACCACCACACGCGTGCTAGCACATGTACTCACACTGCACACATGCAGAATAATTAATGCAATGAGTTTTTAAAAAACCTTAAAGCCTTTATTTCCATGCGTGGTCACAGAAATACGGAAAGCCCTGGAGGGCTTAGCCTTTTTCCCCAGTGGTGCTAGGGCTGGAAGCCAGGGCCTCATACTTGGTCAGGTTGAGTTTTAACTAGTTGGCCCCCACCAGGCTCATTGAGGAGTCTGGGTTTGCCTGATGGTGCCGCCGCCTCCTCTCCTCTGAGTTCCCAGTCAGCCTGCTGATTCCTGACCTTTGTTTACAGTGGGAGGAGTGAAGGTGCCCGGAGCTCTCGGGTCACCCCTGCAGCTGCTAGCTACCACAGCAGAGCGGCAAAGGTAACGGGGTCCCGCAGTAATGCTCAGGGCAGATGCAGACATGGCTGGGACTCGTGGGCTTATGAATTCAGAGAACGTGCTGGGTACACACCTCATAGTGTAGGGTCCATGCCTTGACTTTTTTCGAAGAAAGCTCTCTGGGAACCAGGCAGCTCCAACATGTCTGGCCTTTCACTACTTAATCTTGTGTTATCCAACAGGCAAAGCCTCCAAAGCAGCAGGGAGCAGGGGATGCTGAGGAGGAAGAGGAGTGATGTGACTGTGGGGGACTCTTGCAGCCCACCCCTCTGCATAGCAGTACAGGCTGGTGCAGTGTCCAACTGCCTCTCAGGCTCATCGGGCAGGAGAGACGCCAGATTGTAATTTTTCCTAGGTTATGGCCATTTTGTGTCTTTGAGATTGTGCTGTGCGTATTTGGGTTTGAGGGAGGGCTAGCTGGGAGGCCCGAGCCACCACTGTTGAGCAGAAGTGCAATCAGTGTGTCTGTGGCCCTCTTGGCCTGGATGGTAAGGGCTCCATCCAGATGTCATCAACACTGCTGCTTGGTGCTGTGGGGTCCTGGTGGACAGAGAGGAGGGTCCTGGGAATCTCAGAGATAGCAGAGAAGCAATTCTCTCCTGGTGGGGCCTAAGCCTGGGTTTGCAGCATGTTAGGAACAAGTTGAGCGGCCAGCGGGTACTTGGACTAGAGGCCACCTTGGTGCTTGCGGGTCACTCACCCACCTCTCTCTGTTCCCGATGGGGAATGTATCGCTTCGTTCATGCCACTCCCACCAGGGCCACACCTGCCCTCATAAGGACTGAGGCTCCAGCCCCTTCCCTTTTTATTTTACTGTTTTAATTATCTATTTCCTTGTAATTGAAATAAAGTTTGTATTTAGAGATCTGTTTAAGCTTGTGATTCTTTCTATAGAGATGGAGGAGAGTGTGCATGGTTTCCCTGGGTAGCCCAGGCTGGCCTTGAACTTCAATTGCGCCGTCTAGGCTGCAGGCACAGTTGGTGACTGCTGTGCTGTTTGTTGGATGCCCTGCATGGGTTCCTTCTCAGAGTGCTCAGATTTCAAGAGGTCGTGCTCTGTTTTTTTTTTTTCCTCCCTAAGATGTCCCATGTAGACCAGGTTGGCCTCAAAATCTTGACTATCCTGTCTGCCCTCACCTTAAGAACTGCTAATTTCCTCCAAAATTTGCACTTTGGAGGAAACTTAGAGGTTCATTGCAGCTGTGGTAATACTTGGGGCCTAACACTGTGCCGGCCATGGGGGTGCACACTTGTAGCCATTGGAAGATGAAGGAAGATAGCAAAACACAAAATCCTGAACCCCAAAAAGGAGCCACGCTTTTGAGGGACAACCAATCCTGCTTTAGCACTCTTGCCAAGGATTGAGAAGATGGAGAACCCCCCACTTCTTTCAGATGGCACAGAGACTGTTCAGGCGACAAAAAGGTTGTGCCGCTAATTCTCAGTAAAGCCAGGACAGAAAATTATTCTGTCCCCAGATGAGACATACTGGCCAGGCTCGCCAAGGGTGGCTAGCTTAGAAAACCTTCCTCAGGAGCCAGAGGACATGGCCTCTGCTGTCACTGACTTCCTCTTGGAACTTCAAGGAGGTGGCAGGAAGGGCTCAAGGCAACTTGGGTCTCTCTCCCTGGCGAGGATGGAGCACCGTCACCCACAGAACACCGTGTGGATTGGACATGGTATAGTGACAATGGACTGGCTTGTGGCTGTAACTGCTGTCCTCCATGCAACCACAGACAAGACAAGTGCAGCTGGAAGCTAGTCTCCCTGTATCCTCAGGCATCTGCGCTTCGTCATTCCTAGCCATTCCTTTGACACTGTTCTTGTTCAGACTGTCATGTGTGCCTCGTTGTCTCTCCCTCCCTCTGCATTCTCAGAGTTGCAGAGATATACCCTTGTTTAAATGTATTTTTAAATGAGTGTATGTTAGTTGTAAGAAATGGGTTTCATTAGGACTTTTTTGTAGATAAAACGTGCCTTTTGTGTGGGGCTGGGTCGACATCTCACTGTTCCGCAGTCCAGACTGGCCTGGCCTTGTGGCAGCCCCTCCCTTCCTGGGTTCTGGTACCGTGCCCACCCCGTGCCATATAATGAACTCTGATTCTAGTCACATGCCTGTTTTCTTTTTCTGGGGTGGTGGTGTGAGAGACAGAGCCTAATGTAGTGCATGCTGGCCTTGAGCTTTCCCTTTTCCTCTTCAGTGCACCACCATGCCCCGCCCCACCTGAACTTAGTCCTTCCCTGATGCCATGGGCGTGACTGTGCCTATTGTTTTCTGTGCCAGGTTGAACCCGGCTCGGTTAGGGTTAGAAGGTATCTTTCACTTTCTAGGTTACAGAGTCTGAAGCCATTCTGACACTGATTTTCTCCCTTCGAGCTCCGCACACTCCTAGGATTGGATGTCCGCCCTGTGCGTGGTGAATGCTACAACCATCTAAGGAGCGCCCCCTGCTGGTGTTGTGTGTCTGCTTACCCTTTCAGAGGTTCCTCCACCACTGCTGCCCTGGTCCCATCCTAACAATTTAAAAATGTCCCTTTGTCTTTTTTGTCCTCCATAGACCGTCACTTTTTTCCATCCTTCAACTGTTTTGATGCCAATCTTCACAGCCTGTCTGCTGTTGTCTCATGTCTTTTTTTTCTGATTTAGTGGAATGAATACTTTTTTTTTTTTTTTTTCGAGACAGGGTTTCTCTGTGTAGCCCTGGCTGTCCTGGAACTCACTCTGTAGACCAGGCTGGCCTCGAACTCAGAAATCCGCCTGCCTCTGTCTCCCAAGTGCTGGGATTAAAGGTGTGTGCCACCACTGCCCGGCTATAAATACTTTTTGCTGGGGTTTGGATATCGTGTCTCTGTTGTCCATTTCCAGTGTAGACTTTCTCCATCATGTCAAGATAGACACGACGATACCCTAAGGCAGCTCCCAGCAGCCTTCACTATGGCAATCAGGTGGCACTTTCCACAGACACCCCAGAAGCCTGTACTTACAGGTTCTTCTAGGTCACTTGAAAGTCCCGTCTCCAAATCTGCTTCAAATTTCATTGTTTTGTCCTGGTACACAGGCCCTCCAATTCCATCCTCCTCCCCTCCTCCCCTGCACCGGGGACAGGGTCTGTGTAGCCCTGGCTGGCCTGGAACTCTTTACATGGAGCAGGCTCCTCTGCACGGGTGTCGGCAGCACAGGCTCAGGAGCCTTCTGAATGTGTTCTGTAAGGAGATGACAGTGCTGTGACGTGGGGGGTCCTTGATGAACAGAGCAATGAGTCAGTGGCGCCTGTGCTGTCTCCAGCAACAAGATAAGGAAGGAGAGCTGTTTGGTTGAGTCCCTTCTGTCCCTATGATGAAGATGTATTTAGGAGTCTGGGTGAGGATGACCTTGGAGCAGCGGGAGGGGACAAGCAAGTTGGAATGAGGTTGGGGTCCTGAGACAACAGGACCTGGGTGGGTGGGTGGGTGGGGTGCTGTTCAAGTAGGTCTAGATGCATTGTTGCCCCAGGAGGATTGTTTGACAATAGCCAAACTCATCTAGGGTTAGAGCTGGCTCTGGAAGACGTCCATGCTGGGCTCTAGAGCACAGACTGTCAGGACAGGGTGGTGCTCTGGAACAGGAGGAAGGTAGCTCAGACGCTAATGGAGTGCAGAGAGTGCAACGGTTAATTCCTAGGCACTTGTGACACTTAGGCGGCAGAGGCGTCTAGCAGTGCCAACCTGTGAGCTTGCTCGGCACGAGGAGATGACCACACACTTTTAGGTCAGTCAGTCAGATGAAGGTTATTTATTGGTGTGACTTTTTCCTGTAGTGAGCTTCCTTTACACCGCATAGTGTAAATAGCATCAGACTGAATGGGAAGTCTGTTAATGCAATCATAAATAATTATAATAAATATACATCAAGTAACTTTACAGCACACATTGTTCAGGGCCAAGGTTGGGATCTGTCTGGACCTCAGTGTGCTCTCTAGGAGAAGCAGCTGAGTTAGCAGCAGATATCTCACTCACAGCTGTCATCTAATCAAGGAATGGGCCAACAGAAGCTTCCAGAACCCTCCTGGGGAGGTAGCTGACAGAATCCCAAGTCCATTCATGGGAAGATGATTGAAGGGAACCAAGGATTTGAAGGTACAGGAATGAAAACCCACTTTAAAATTCAGAGGCTCCTGCCTTCTGTAGAATGGAGTCAGGATCCTTGAGGTGGCTGGGGTGGTCCTAAGCAACGGCCACTACCTTCTGTAAGAGCAGGGCTTGCTCTGGGCACTCACTTCCATGTAGCCCAGTGACTGGCGTGGCCGGCACACTGAGCTAGGGTGTATCACTTCCTCAAGTGGGGTTGGGTGGGGTGTTTTCTGTAATGGTCCTCAATACATTTCCTAAGCATACAGGGAGGAGATGGATGCTGGTGTGCCAGCCTCAAAGCTTGCACACCTTCCAAGCAGGCCAGGTGCTGTGGAGGGAGGAGCATACCGTCCTCACTCTCCTCAGAACTTCTGTGTGCACAATATCATACAATAGCTACAGCGCTGCCATTCTGTGACAACTGGTGAGGTCCAAATGACAGTGTCCAACAGTTGGCATGTGCTGTTCTTGAACAAAGTACCATTGGACAAAGACTTGTTTGGGGCACAAATGCACTGGGGTAGTGGGTGAGCCTGCAGGAAGCTCAGCCCTGGTACACACATTGGCTGTAAAAGGTGTTGGGCAGGCCAGCCAGGGCACAGAAGAATCCCCTGCAGTCTCCGCCTGGGCCACTGATGCAGCCCTGACTGGGGCAGAGCACCTCGGACAGTCTCTAGAGACGGCTGTGACACTTTCCTGGGCTCCTTCCAGCACTGTGGGGATGTGGGGAGGAGGGCCCGTCTCTGAGCACAGAGTGGGGTAGGCTTGGACCGTGTGCTTCCCTGTGCAGTCAGCTGTAGACAGGCCCTCTCAGCACTATCCCTGTAGCTCCACTGCCTTTCAACTCCAGGACATACCCAGCTTGTCTGTGAACTAAGGCCTGGAGTAGCTCCTGGGTGTCTGCTCCTGAGGTACCCTCAGGTGACTCAGCCAAGGGCCCAGAAGAGACAGGTGGCAGACAGGGCTGCCTGGATCAGGGGAGACAAGGGGCCTCTGTGGGATTTCCTTAAAAAATAAAAATAAACATAAAACAAAACCAAGGCCAGGAACGTACAGTAAAGCAGGAAGGTTAACACGAGTTCCCTGTGCCTCTTGAATGCCTCAGCACTAGCTCAACTACTTCAAGAGGGAACGGGGGAGCCCTGCAGAAGCTGCCTCTGGGAGAGACGCCAGCTCCAGTCAGGAGGGCAGGACTGAGGACTGCTCACACGTGTGGAGACGCTCTGCAGAGGGAACAGGAGACTGTGTGGCTGAGGTCATCTCACCCTCAGCTTTCCACCGGTAGCTCTGAGGAGGAACCACCTGAACCTGTGGCATCAGAATCTGCTAGCCACGAAGACCAGTGTCCAGGAAGATCAGATGAGACAGAAACTGTCTGAGAGCTAAACTATCCTACAATGTACCACAAACAGGCAGCAAAGGAACGGACCTCACAAAACGGACACATACAAAAAGTGTCTTCCAGGTGGCCCTGGGACACGGACGAAAGTTGAGAAAGCAAATGTCGCCAGCTCCTCACTTGGGCCCTGGAGGGATGTGCCTGAACTGGCAAGCTTCCCAAGCCGGCAGTGGTGCCTTGGTGACAGCCTAATCTTCCGGCTCACTCCCATCAGCCACTTAGGGGGTCTTCACGGTAGTGAATGGCACAGCGCAGCTTCTCCAGCATGGTCTCCAGGGAGGAGTACTGGGGAAGCTTGATCATGAACATGCAGGTCTCCACTCGGATGTAGCGGGAGTCAGGGGGACCTACAGAAGACACAACGCCAATTTCAGAGGGCTGGAAACCGGCTTCTGCCTCCAGGCTGGCCTCCTGGGCACCCACTTGTTTATCTAGCAAACACCACTCTGTGTGTGCCTGTGTGTACAGATACACTCTGTGCATGCATGTTCTGCATGTTTGCAGGACAGAGGAGCAGTCTATCTTCCCATTTTGGGGATGGTCAAGCAGGCTGCATTGGTGACAGTAAGCCTCTCTCTCTGCTTCTCCAGGGCTGAGATCACAAGTATGCCACCATGCAGAGGCATTGGAGGTGCACACCTTTAATCCTAGCACTTAGGAGCAGAAGCAGGTGTGGATCTGTAAGTTTGAGGACAGCCTGGTCTACATAATGAATCCCAGAACAGCCGGGGCTACAGAGAGAAACCCTGTCTCTCTGTCTCTCTGTCTCTCTGTCACACACACACTAATTTGTGTGTGTGTGTAGTGTGACACATGTAGAGGTCATAGGACAACTTGCAGTCTTGCAGTAGTCAGCTCTCTCCACCACATGAGTCCCAGGGATAGAATTTAAGTCAGGTTTGAGCCATCTTACAGGTCGGTCCTTCCTTCCTTCCTTCCCTCCCTCCCTCCCTTCCTTCCTTCTTTCCTTCCTTTCTCCCTCCCTCTCTTCCTCCCTTCTTCAAAATGTGGATTCTGTGAGTCAGACTCCTGTCCTCAGTACAGTGGTAAAACTCCCCACTTGTCACACTAGGGTCTGATTCCCCAACAGGGAGGTAAAACTGTCCTTCTGACTGGGTACGGTGGTACACACCTACAATCCTAGCACTTGAAGGTGGAGGCAGGAGGATCAGAAGTTCAAGGTCATCCTCAACTACAGAGTGAGTTTGAGGCCAGCCTGTGATACATACAACATTGTCGATTATCTCTCTGCACTTGAGAGGTGAGAATCTAGGGTGTGTCGGGATGTCTCCAGCCTCCCTGGCTCACGGGAGTCCCTGCATGTACTCTCTAGCACTGCAGAACTGAGCTAGGATAACGGTAAGGAATGTGCAAGCTGTGGCTCTTTGGCTGCTTTTAAATGTTGATGCAGCATTAGGCTAACCGGCCAGAGCTCACCAAGCCTCGCCCTTTACAGTGGAGTCCTGGTCCCTCACTTCCCTGAGGACCTAAGGGTCCCACCCACAACAGGAGCTGGGGAGGGCAATACCTGCTGTACCATCTGGAGGGGCAATCTTCATGGGGTATGGCGGCACGTGTGCGGTGTCAGGGCCCCCGTCCTTGCACGGGCAGGTGAAGGGGATGCGCTCCTGGTTGCAGGCGAATTTGATGAACTTGCACAGCTCCTCCTGGGTGAACGTCTCCAGAGCCCCCCAGAAGAGCTCGATGTGCTGGTCTGTCTCCATCAGCCCCACCTGGTACATGGTGTGGGCCTGGGGAAGAAAGGCCCAGTGTGAGCAGGCCTGGGCTGATCCAGGCAGGGTAGGGCAGGAGCTGCGTGTGGACCAGAGCACAGGCAGAGGTGGTGAGGGCGGAGTGCAGTGCAGGGCTGCCTACCTTCAGGAACTCTAGGTTGATGTACGGGAGGCCACAGGTACGCAATTCCATCTCCAGCGGACTGAGGGTGGTGAGCAACTGCAGGGGGATGATGGAGCCCAGGCCAGCACGCACAGCTGTCACACACTCCATGTTCTGCAACTCACGCAGCCGCAGACTCCGGATGGCTGCCGCGTAGATATCCTTGTTCTCCCAACTGCTGGGTGGAGGGCCACCAGTGAGGCAAGGGGGAGAGAGCTGTGATGGCTACATGTGCCCGGCCGATCCAGCCCCGGCTCATGTGGGGCTTCATGGCTCACCCCAACTCCTTCAGAGCTTAAGGCCATGGCTCTCACCCTTCCTAACGCTGGGGACCTTTAATACAGTTCAACACATGGCTCTCACCCTTCCCAATGCTAGGGACCTTTAATACAGTTCCTCGTGTAGTAGTGACCCCCCAACATTAAACATAAATATCTGTGTTTTCTGATGGTCTTAGATGACCCCATGAAAGGGTCCTTTGACCCCAAACAGGTCAGGACCACATGTTGAGAACCACTGCCTTAAGGGAAGCCTTTAGTTAAGATCATCTTTTCTTCTGGCCTTGTGTCCTGCCTCAGATCTTACACCCTCCCCTGGGAACATCCCCCCGCACTAGTGTGATCCAGCCCCTTCAAGTCACACACTCACGCCACAGGGATGTGCCGGCCACGGCTGCACAGTTCCACCTCCTCTCCAGTCATGGTCAGGTAGGTGAACCGGCAGCAGGGCTTGGGACCTTCTGGGCTCTCGGTGGCCAGGTGCTGGGAGGCAATCTCGGCACACAAGGCCTCCAGCTCGCTCTCCTCGTTGATCTGTGGGACACAGGCAGGGTGAGGCTGACTGCTGATCTGCCGCCAAGGTCCCCAGGCAGTGGAACTCTGTCCTTCAGCTGGCAAACCTCGGCATGCTCATGGGCCCACAAGAGGCCTTGACAGAGGTGCCATCAGTTCAGAACTGTCCCTGCATTCTAGAGCAGGCTCATGGGACCCAAAGCCCAGGCTGTCTGCAGGTGGTGGAGGAAGTGTGTCACTTGAGGTGGAATCTGAGGTTTCAAAGGCCCATGCAAGGCCCAGTCTCTCCCTCTCTGCTTTCAGATCAGGGTGTAGTTCCCAGCTACCACTGTGCCTGTCTGACTCCTGCTATGACAATAATGGACTAAGCCTTTGAAACTCCAAGCCCCCAATTAATTGCTTTGTTTACTAGTTGCCTCGGTACAGATTGTTCCAAGAGGGCAAAGGAGAGGCAACACTGCCATCTCAAGTCTCTGCTGTCTGGATGGGCCCCATGCTCACCTTCTGTTCCCTTTCTGAAGCTCTCCAACAGCTCAATACTGAAGCGCAAGCATATCTACACATGCCCCCTCTTCTCAGCTGCCTGGAATATTTCAATTGTACTGTACACTTGGTTATGGACATGGTAAAAGCATCCCACAGGGTGGTAGCAGCAGCATCTGCTTCTGTCAGTTACACAGGACGGCTGAGGCCCGGCTCTCCTGAGACAAGCCTCCTGAGGAGGATCCCAGGCCCTCTTCCTGGAAGCTTGGTGCCTCATGGAGTGCTGGCCCAGATGACCCTGGGGCCCTGCTGACCCCCAACACTAAGCCTTGACTCACACTCTCAAACTTCTTGATGTAATTGTAGGTGAGGATGTCTGCTTCCTGCAGGTCCTGGTCTGGGTCAAGAGGCTCGCCCACCAGTGTCTTCCAGAAGGAGGGCAGCAGGTCCAGGGGGAGAGGCACATCTGCACGCATGGCAATCCCCAGCAGCTGGCCTAAGAAGTGCAGCAGCTGCTCCTCCCCATAGGTGATGGGGCTGGGTGTCAGGATGTACTTGCCCTGCAAGAGTGAGGTCACCATTGAGCATGTACCCAAGCAGGAGGGGGGCTGCACCGAGGACATACCCAGTTTTCATGCTCGCTCAGCTGGGCATCAAAGCTGTCCCACCTGGGCCAGAAATGTGTGTGGAGAGGAACAAGTCCTCACCTTGTTCTTGTTGACTGCAGAGCTGGGGCACAGCAGGAGCAGCGACAATGAAGAACTCTGCAGCTCTTTACACACTTGCCACAGGAAGTGACGGAAGGAGCCGCCTGCAGAGCACACAGACAGGCCGGTGTCAGCAGGGACCCAAGAGTTCCCTGGAGAGGACTGCCTCCCCGGAGAGCACTGCCTCCACACAGCCTTCTGCTGGGACCACAAGGTCAGCTTGGTCGCCAGCTCCTACAGTGTATGGGAAGAAGCCTCGCCTGTTTGAGCATGGAGGCCTGAGGTTGAGTCTGCTGAGATGCTGACCCCAGCTTTCTATAAATGTACCTGGGCTTAACTGTCTCCTGTCACATGGGAGGTGGGGGCAGGGAAGGAATGGAACCTGAAGGCTGAGAAGTAGATAAGGGGTTGCTTCTGTCCAGTGCTGTCTCCCACCATCTCTTAGTTGGCCCTGGTTAGTGAATGCATATGAGGATGGTCAGAGGGGTAGCCTTGCAGAGACAGCTGGGACCCCTCGGTCCCTCCTGTTCAAAAGGCTTCTGCTGGCATCCAAGGATCAGGAGGCTACAGGCAATTTAGGACACTGCAGGCTGACTGGGTGTGGGCCCTGGGGAGGCCCAGTCTGGGGCACTTTGTCAAAGTCTGAGAGGCAGGATCTGGTTCAGGCTGGAGCCTGGAGCCAGCAGGGCCTCAGCATGGAGCTGGCCCTGCCTGGCTGACTATGGGAGGTGGCTGAGCTTCCCAGCGTCCCAGTTCCCCTCTGTGCGGTGGTAAGAACTGGTCTTCAGCGAGCATGGAGCCTGCAGCAGGCCTGGCACCTGGGGATACAGCTTCTCATAGCAGCAGGGCTCTGTTTACAGGGTTCCAGACTGAGGCTGCTTGAATGCCCAGGGAGCACAACAGAGGGGAATGGGGGCACAGAGGACATTCTTCACCCAGTTACAATAGGAAAAAAATCCTGAATGGCTGGGACCAAAGTGATCGGCAGGGCCAAGGGATATCTCAGCTGTTCTTCCTCGTTGCCAATGGGTGTCGTGATGCCAGGAGCCATTCTAATGGAAGGACCCCAACGTCTCTGTCTCATGGGCAACTCCAGCTTTGGGCTCAAGCAGCTGAGCCTCTCGCTGGGAAAGGCTTGTGGGTGGCTATTCAATGTCATAGGTAAGACTAGGACAAGTATGCCTTTAAGAGGGTGTGGCTCCCCACACCTGGAATGCTGGCTGGTGACAGGCCGAGTCAGAGGAGGCTAGCCCGGGACACTGAGGACATTTACCTTATCCTTTTGTATTGAGGATTGAGCCTGAGACCTCACAAAAGGGCTTCCAACGAGCTGCACCCCCACTGCTCTCCACCTCCAGCTCTCCGTCCCCCAGCCTCTGTACCCCACCCCTCTATCCCAAGAACCGTGCTCCCCCAGCTTCTATACCCTCTTCCTCTCCACCTCCATCACTTTATGCCCCAGCCTTGTATACCTCCAGCCCCTCTGTGCCCCATCTATACTTCTCGCTCCCTACATGGCCAGCTCTTTCCACCCGAGCCTCTCTACTCCCAGCCTTCCCTGTCTCTATTGTTTACATTTGGAGACAAGATTTCACTAAATTTCCCAGGTTGGCTTTGAATTTAATTCTGTAACACCAGACTAGCTGGTCTTCACTTTACAATGTTCCTGCTTCAATCCGCTAAGGACTGGGGTGACAGGACTGTGCTGCAGACCTGACTGTGGTATCTCTTCTTGGCAGCGGGGTGTCATCACATTGCGCCTCACACTCCCACTTCCAGCCCACGGTCTGTGCATTTGCACCCAGCCCAAGAGCCACTTACTGGTGCCATGAACCTCCTCCCCAGTGAAGCGGATATTGAAGGCATACGTGGGGTCACCGCCACTGGCTAACTTGACACAGAGCTGAGAAGATGGCACAGAGGCCAGCTGCCGGGCAGCTTGGCAGAAGTAGGAGTTTTCAGAAGCTCTGATTTCCCCTGGAAGTGAGAAGGGATCATAAGGTCTAGAGGCCATGTCCTGCCATTCATCAGGAAAGACCCAAGCCAGGTTTGTGGGGCCAGTCTGCCTTCCTTTGCATGGGGAGCTCTGTGCTGTGCCTATGTGGTGCTTGGGCAGCTGACCCATGGAACCCGAGAGCTTGCTCTCCAGAACCCGCCTCTTCCCTTGAACTCCTCATGGCTTTTTCTGCCCTGCACAACAACCCTGCCCTTAACCACAGAAGCAGGGCTTGTTACCAGCTACAATGGCGTCTGTACCCCTCCTATAGCCAGAGAGGAAAGGCAGTGGGGGCAGGGAGAGCTAAGCACCTCTGCTTGGCCCTCCTGGAGCTGGAAAGCCCACACCAGGGGCCTAGTGCAGAGAAGCAGCAGCAGATGAGCAAGGCTGCCTCACTCTCTGGGCCCTTCCCTGGGAGTTTCAGGGTCAACCTGTCTAAGTACTGCAATTTGTAGTTTCCAAGATGCAGCCAGCCTCACCTCCCACAATCTCCAGTGGGTCCAAGGTGATCTCGGGTGCCGCGTGGTCAGCTGTCCTCTGTACAGTTGCATTTAGTACCCGGTTCATCACAGTCACCTTTGTGTCATAGAAGATCAGCCCTGAAGAAGACACATGGCAGGGAGGGGAACATGGAGTTGCTTCTTCTGATTCCCAGTCACTCCTGTAACTGGGATGGTGAGAGGGGGCCATGCATATTCATCCCCTAACCCTTTGCAATGTTGTCTAGTCAGACTGCAAGTGGGAGATCAAGCACAGCATGTAAAATGTCGTCTATTTGTGTGTGTGTCACACGTGTGTGCAGGAACACATGTGTGCTTACGGGGAGGACAGAAATCAACATCAGGGGTCTTTTTCTATCAGGGCTCCTCTTGTTGTTGGTGTGAGGGCGCATTTACATGCAGATGACCAGAGGAGGGCACTAGTGTTCTCCTGTCACCCTCTGCCTTACTCCTTTGACACTGTGAACTCCCTGAGTCCATCTGTCTCTGCCCTTCCTGTCCTTATGGCATGCCAGGTATAAACCAAGGACTCAACAGACAGCCTTGCAATAACTGGTCCCTAAGGGCACCCTGGGTAGATGACACCAACTTTATTAATGAATGCTTTGAATTTTTACACTTTTTTTTTCAGAGCTCAGGCTACTTTTGATTAGCTTCTCTTGGGGATCCCGCTGCTTGACAGAAGGCCTGCCTGACTGCTGTGAGGGGCGGGGCCTTCCTGCTCGCCAGCACTCACCTTTGGCCTCCTTCAGCAGGGCAGCGATGCTGTGTGCGTACATGGGTGTCTGACGCAGCTCTACCAGGGGCAGGAAGAAGGTCTCCAGTGTGGTGTTGAGAGACTGAAGCAGTGCAAACCGCAGGCGCAAGCTCTCAATAGGCACATCTGCAGGGGAAAGGTGGTCAGGCTGAGTGTTGTTCCTAGGAAGGATAACTGGAGTGGGATCAGGGCCTTCCCTCAGAGGACTCTACCTCTGGGAGCCTGAAGATGTTGTGAGCGAGGGGCTCCCAAGGAACAGACGTAAGGAGTGAGGCCCTGGATTTCTAAGCCCCAGCCCTAGCCTTCCCTAGGCCATGCCAGGGCTGCACATGGTCTTATGAAATTCTGTGGCAACAGAACCCAGAGCAGGTGAACACTCACTCGGTTACATTCTTGACCCTACATGGTTTTAAACTTTGAAATAATTACAGATTACAAGAAGTGGTAAAAGCAGTGCAGAGTCTGGTACATTTGTCACCCAGCTGCCTTCAGCAGTGACAAGGAAACTGTGCCACTGATACACTGCCTTTTAGCTAGTCCCCAGACCCGCGCCCCCCCCGCCCTTGCAGCTGTGTCCTTTCCCTTGTAAGAGACTCCCGTCATGAACAACTTGCCCATCTTTGTCTCCTGACATCCAGAAGAACAAGGATCCTGCCCTTGTTGCCAGGTGAGGTGGCCCCGTGGTGCCTGTGTGTAGCCTTGCCATGGGTCTACCAGGATGACGCCTACGTGGAGGGATGGACTCACTGGGGCTCTGTTGCTGTTCACCCCTTGCTTCCAAGACAAATGGACTGACCTCCCTGAGGGACTATCCCTCTAGTGCAGATCAGGGAGGTCTGAGCCCCTTACCTCACAGCAGCCTGACCAGTGGGGATGTGGGAAGGTGTCTGTCTACTCTGAGCCTGCTACCCCAGGCTAATGATCATTAAACAAAGGCCAGAGACCACTGTGGCCAGTGTAAGAGCTCCCTCCACCCCTTCAGGTGATGCACATGAGTAGCTATGAGTATTTCTACGGCACGGTGGGGGGTGCCCCTAGAGGCCACCTACTCGAGAGGCAAGCCATCCTGGGGTCAGTGGCGTCAGCTGGGTCAAGGTACACTTCATGAGGATGGAGCCGTGCCGGCGTGATAGCGAGGTGGCGACACAGCCGGTTGATGTACTGCACAAGAGCCACATCCATCTCCAGCGTCCACTTCCGGGAGGCCTTCTGTGCATGTCGGACATCAACGCAGGCACACCTAGGGCAGGACAGGGAGCGGCTTTCAGGGATGTTGGGGAGCGGGAAAGCTCTTTCAAAGTATGAGTGATCAGGGGTATGGGCACAGAGGAGCCTTCTGGGAAGTCTGGAAACCCACATGCACCGTGTTTTCCTCTTATCAGGTGGAGGAATGGGGTTCTCGGGTGACATGGAGACCACTCAGTCACCTGAGGCAAGAGCACACCCATTCTGAGCTTAGGTTTGCTTTTCCATAACATGACCTCGGAACGGTATTGGTGCTTCACGTCACAAGAATTCAATGAGACGTTGCCTGTGCAACACATGCCATGGTGGCCAGCTCACCCATGTACTGGTCAGCTGCTGCAGGTACCAACATGGTTCCCCTCAGCTTGGCAAACCTGTTCTATCATTTACTTGCACAGCTGTTAGGATAGACAGACCAAGGTGTGCTCACAAGTGCTTTACTGGAAGGCTGTATTGTTGCAGTCACACTGGGCACAACCTACATGCCCACTCCTGGAGACAGCTCCTAAACTGTGCTATACCTTGCAATGGAATCTGGGCAACCAAGAAAATGACCTCAATGGACCCCTGTAACATGAAGGGTGTGAAAACATGAAAAACTCAGACTGCTGGCAATGTCTTCAACAGGGCTGAAGACGCCAACCTCTAAAGCACATGGGGAGAGACGGTTCCTGAGCACAGCCACAGGTCTCCTGTTTACCGCTGTAATCAACAGGACAGCTATGTGGTCGGTGTGCACATTCCTCTCCCACAAACCCAGAGCTTTGAGGTGGGAAAGGCTGGGCTGCCCAGTGGCCAGAGGTCATGTGTTCAGATGGCCACAGCATCTAGGGAGGGGACAGGAGGGTGCAGCACTGCTCTCTTCACACTAGCTTGGCCTCACATTAGGGTCTCAGACACATGAGTCCCTTCTCACTGGTGAGTTCCTGCACAGCCCCACTTGGTGGGCTGACCTAGCGTCAGCTGTGGCTGCCCTTAGACAAGTGTGTGGTGAGAAGGGAGGACTCTTCTCTCAGCCACACACAGGAACACTCTCTACAGATTCCACTGATGGCCCTGTAGGTCCCCTCCCACTGAAGACTACAGCTCTTGGTCCAGGAAGTCCCTCTAACCTAACTAATGTCTACAATAAGTAAGCAGAATCTCAAGTCAGGGTAGAGGGCAAGCACATTCCCCCAGGACCACAAATGATGGGGTGGGGTTCCCCACATTTGGCTAATTACAGGGGTCAGCATGTTCCAAATGCAATGAATAATCCTCACCCTGGGAAAAGCACCCTGTGATCATGGGATCTCTTCTACCAAATAATTCTCTGAAAATACGACTTCTCAGAAAGTCTGTATTGGATAGCCCCTCCTTTGTGACTCAGCATGTCCAACTACAGACGAGGCTGAGGAACCTGTGTGTGATGGAGAGTGCTGGCCTATTTCTGCACACTCCTTGCTTGCCTGGGATTCTCTGGTGGACCAGAGTGGGCCCTGGAAAGCTAGTGAGCCCTGCCTTGCTGGGTCCTTAGGATGGAGGGCAGCGGAGAGCAGAGGAAGTCTGAAGAAGACTTTAGAATAAGCAGTGTCCTGGTCATGGACCAAACTGTGTGCTGCAAATGCAGGCTGATAGCATTTGGAGAAGTAATTATGATAATTGCAGAAGTAATTAAAGCTAAAGGAAATCATGCAAATGGGCCTGAAGACAACAGGCCCGATGTGCTTTTAAGGAAAAAGAGCTGGTTGTTGGTGGTGTACACCTGTAATCCCCCAGCAGGACCAGAGCTGAGACATCTACCAGCCAAAACTAGGTCTCAACTTACAGGACAGTGTCTCACCTCTCAAAATGAAGATCATAACCACAGGATAGGATTGCCCTCCAGACACTGCGGATGTCTTGCTTGGCTCGATCAACGACGAATTTGTGAAATCCTTCCAGAGTTAGGTACTTTTCCTCAGGAACTGATGGCATAGCGTTGTGTGCAGTCAGGGTGGAAAGGAAAGCATGCATAGTCAAGGATGGGAAGCCTGCACACTGCGGTCCTTCCAGTGTCCTGTCCATGGTCAGCTCTACCTAGCTCCCTTTCCTGTGCTCCCTGGTATTATCTTGCTCCCCCCAGTTTAGCCAAAGTGTGACACAGCCTCCACATACTCAGGCTGCTATCCAGACTTGGCTATGACTTCCCATCTCCCCGTTTCTCCAAGTCTCAGAAGCACAAGGTTGACATAACAATTTCTACAGCATGCACAGCTTCCTGTCTCTGCTGTCTCAGAGCCTCTTGTTGGTTCATGGGTTCAGGGAAGTGCCTGGAGCAGATTTCCAATTCTTTTTTTTTTTTTTTTTAAAGATTTATTTATTTATTTTATTATGAGTACACTGTAGCTGTCTTCGGACACACCAGAAGAGGGCATCCAATCTCACTATGGATGGTTGTGAGCCACCATGTGGTTGCTGGGATTTGAACTCAGGACCTCTGGAAGAGCAGTCAGTGCTCTTAACCGCTGAGCCATCTCTCCAGCCCCCCAGATTTCCAATTCTTTATGTTTCAAGTTGTAACTACCCACTCGACACCTTATTTTTACCTCCCTTTAAGCTGATGGCTATCACTGTCCTGTCTCAACTAAGTCTCAGAGGAGCAGGGACCATAAAGAGTTGGGCCATCTCAGTGGGTAGCCTGTCCTAGAATGGGCTGCTGTCACCAGAGTGGAAGCCAGCTCTCCAGCCACTAATGTACCTTCTTGCTTTTTGGTGGGTGACTTTTCTGGATCCTTTTCATCTGGTTTGCTCTTCTCAGGTGACTTGGGCTTCACAGTTGGCTTCTTCTCACTTAATGCAGTCCTGCTACAGACCGAAGCTCAGCAGTTAGGATGGGCATGCACACACTGCCTCCCAACAGGAAACACAGAACCTCACACACCCCCAACTCTGGCATGGGAGTCTCCCCGGCTGCATGTAAGGCCTTCTGATTAGACTCTAAAGACAAATCAACACTTTAAGATGTGAGAACTCCTGAGAGTCTTTTCAGTCACTTCCTACATATCAGAGTGGCACTATTTGATAAAGCAGCCAGTACAAGATTAGCTACCTAGATTAAGTAGAACTGAGTGAACTCACAAACTCGGGTTCTCAGCTATGCTCCCAAGAGACCATGGAGCAGCAGTGCCAAGTAGGACAGAGATGGACAGTACTGTGTGCAGGACAGGGTCATCTGCACATAGCTGGTTAAGGAAAGGGTGTAGGATCGCTCTGGTCACTCATACAACTTCTCTAGACACACAGTGCTATCAGGGCTATCAGACCAGTGAGGGTGTTCATCATAAACTAAAGCATGACAGCCAATGCCTGTGATTCCTGAGCTGATGCAGGACAGTCACTAGTCTGAGTCTAGCTGGGGTTTCAGAGTAAGAGCCTGTCTTTGTGTGTTTGAAACAGGTCTTCACACAGACTAGGTTGGAACACACTGAGTAGTAACTTTGAACTCTTGATTCTGTGTACCCTCACAAGGAATGCACTCCTGACCTTGTCAGCCTTGAGACCCCACCTTAAGAAAATTATACGAAACATACATGAAAATTCAAATATGGGATATTTAGGGGAGGGGGCTTTGAAGTCAGGAAAGAGGGAAAGTGCAACCAATTAACTTATTATCTAACTCCAGGTCCATCTATCTATTATCTATCTATCTATCTATCTATCTATCTATCTATCTATCTATCTATCTATCTATGTATCTATCTATCTATCTATCTATCTATCTATCTATCTATCTATCTATCTATCTATCTATCTATGTATCTGGTGCTGGCAAATGAACCCAGAGCCTCAAGCATATTTGGCAAATGTTCATTCACTGAGCTGTATCTCCAGCCCTATTTATTCATTTACTCATTCATTCATTCATTCATTCACCCATGCATTCACCTGAGACAGGGCTTCACTATGTAGTCTTGGCTAGCCTGGGGGTTGCTATGTAGAACAAGCTGGCCTCAAACTCATAGAGATCCAATTGCCTCAGTCTTCTGAGCGCTATTTAAAAGTGTGTGCTGTCACGTCTGACTATTTCCAGTGCTCTTTTGACTCTCTGCTTTGAGACAGCTTAGGAATTCACTCTGGCCAGGCAGGCCTTCAGCTTGTGATCTTTCTGCCACAGCCTCTTCTGAATTTTGTGCCAATTAAGAAAGTGATACATGCACATAAAGAGAAGGACCTGGAGTCCCGCACATTCTGAATGTACACTCTGCTGCTGAGCTGTGTCCCCAGCCCAAATCAGTTCTTCCCCACTTGCATTAGGAAAGCTTTCTAAAATGCCTGCTTATGTGCATAGATAACGTGGACTGGGTTGAACGGATGCACTTTCCATGTGTTCTCAGCACTCGTGCTTGCCTGGTTCTTACTACACTCAGGCAGGGTGAAAGGTTGACTTCAGTGGACAGAGCTGAGGACTGAAGGGACTGCAGGGACTCAGGAGCAGGAGCAGAAGACAGCCTGAGTCTCTTGAGCAGCTGCCAGAAGCCCCCCAGCCATCCTCTTCCCAAGCTCCTTGAAGGCGCACCTGAGGCTGCTAAGCACAGCTTTGTCCTTGGCAGGCGGCTTGGTGACTGGCCGCTTGGTGCTCACCACCTTCACCGGGTGCTGCTCCTTCCCAGCTTTGCTGTACTTGCTCTTATCCAGTTTGGGCTTGGGCACGCCATACTTCCTCAGGATCTGTGAAGCACAGAAGTGAGGAGCAAGCTTCTCAGGCCAGGCCAGGCCAGACAAGGAACCTGTGGCTCAGCACAGAGCATGTGGACAGCGTGGTACCTGTGTGAGCTGGTCCTCCAGAACCTTCTTTGGAGGCCGGACATTGGTGAAGAAGAGGTGTAGGAGGTTGCCCGGGGTCTGGGAGTTGATCTGCTCTTTGCTAAGATAGATGTCAGAGACCCTGATGGGTTTGGCTGGTGTCAGGCTCAGTGTCTGCTCTGAGTGGGCACAGCTTTTAAATATTTCTGTCAGGACCTCTCTGGCCCCAGGCACCAGTTTCTCACCTGTTGCAAAATAGGACACGGTTAAATGATCCTCATGAACACACTACACTAGGGCACACTCGGCAGGCATCTTTTCTGGCAAATGCACATTTTGTTTTCAAAGACAAGGTCTTATAGCTGAGGTTGGTCTTGAACTTCTGATCCTCTTGCCTAGCTAGCAACCACACATTTAGAAGATTAACAAATGTGTGTACATGATGGAAGTGTGTACACCACATCGTGTGTGGAGTCAGTTTCCTCTGGTCAACATGGTATGGGTTCAGGAGACTGCACTCAGGCAGCAGGCTTTCCCAGCAAGCTCCTTTACTCACTGAGCTGTCTCTGTGCACAGTCACACATTGCTGCAGGCTTTTGACACACATTAGGGGGAAGCAGCTAACTGGGTCCTAGTCACATGCTCGCCCTTACTTGCAGTGAGGTGCAGAACTCTGAGCATGTCCTCTGGGCCAGGCTGCTGTCCTTTCTCTCCAACTGCTTGGAAGCCATGGGCCTCCTGGCTCCTCTGGAGTCTGGGACTCCCAGCTGCTATGCTCTCAGGCCTACTTGTCCCAGTACGTTAACACACCTTAATTTAGGATTATTTTATCTACTACCACACTTGATCTGATTCTAATTTCAGAGTTACTTCTATTTCATGTGCATGATTGTTTTGTCTACATGTAAGAATGCGTAACATAGGAATGCCTAGTCTCAGAGGAGGTAAGAAAGGACACTAGATCCCCTGGAACTGGAGTTATGGATGGCTATAAACTGCCATGTTGGTGCTAGGAACCAAACCTAGGTCCTCTGCAAGAGCAACACGTGCCAGCCGAGTGAGCATCTACTCAGCTCCAGTGCCTCACAGTTTAACCAGCGGCGATGGCGTGCCAGAGGATGTACTAGAGAATCCAGAGACGGGAAGGAACACTCAGGCAGTTGGGGCTTCTGGCAGTTCAGAGAGAGAAAACGAATCACTGTGCTGTTAGAGAGCATATGAGACTGCAGGGTGCACAGAGAGAGAAGCTAGCTCTCTCAGGCTGGGCACAGTGCCACACACCTGGAATCTCACCACTCGGGAAGCAGAAGGAGGAGGACCTAGAGTTCAAAATCAGTCTTGGCTATGTGGTGAGAGCACTGTGCATGTGTGTGTATAGGAGGGGTGAGAACAGTGTGCATGTGTGTGTATAGGAGAGGTGAGAACAGTATGCGTGTGTGTGTATAGGAGGGGTGAGAGCACTGTGCATGTGTGTATAGGAGGGGTGAGAGCACTGTGCATGTATGTATAGGAGGGGTGAGAACAGTGTGCATGTGTGTATAGGAGGGGTG
>NW_021604614.1:15010608-15019980 GCF_004785775.1 Grammomys surdaster
AGTGTGCATGTGTGTATAGGAGGGGTGAGAACAGTGTGCATGTGTGTATAGGAGGGGTGAGAACAGTGTGCATGTGTGTATAGGAGGGGTGAGAACAGTGTGCATGTGTGTATAGGAGGGGTGAGAGCACTGTGCATGTATGTATAGGAGGGGTGAGAGCACTGTGCATGTGTGTATAGGAGGGGTGAGAGCAGTGTGCATGTGTGTATAGGAGGGGTGAGAACAGTGTGCATGTGTGTATAGGAGGGGGTGAGAGCACTGTGCATGTGTGTGTATAGGAGGGGGTGAGGATGGGGGCAGGGCAAAATGAGGCCAAAGTCTGCATTAGCAAAGCCTTGAACACCATCCATACAAGGGTTGACTGCCTGTCTCGAAAAACAACAACAACAACAACAAAATAATAAATAAATAAATAAATAAATAAATAAATAAAAAATAAAAAAGAGCCGGGCAGCGGTGGTGCATGCCTTTAATCCCAGCACTTGGGAGGCAGAGACAGGCGGATTTCTGAGTTCGAGAGTTCGAGGCCAGCCTGGTCTACAGAGTGAGTTCCAGGACAGCCAGGGCTACACAGAGAAACCCTGTCTCGAAAAAATAAAAATAAAAATAAAAATAAAAATAAAAAAACAAGGGTTGACTGCAAAAGAATCGGGAGCTAAAAGTGCACTCCAGATTCAAAGTGGGGGAGCCTAGGAAGCAATAATGAGAAGTCTTGGGCATCCTGTAAATAAACCCTCTGCTGCTCATCTCCTGAGGGACAAAATATACCCCAAAGGAGCACTGTAAGCCCTTGGGGGTGGCAAGGCAGCTGCTTAGGCACAAAATGTAAGGCGCCTCCCTCTAAACCTTATGACCAACAAGACACTCTACATCAACGGTGCTGTGCTACATTTGCTAGGGCCTGGGATGAAGAACCACTGGTGTTTTATTCATGTATTTATTTTTGAGAGAGTATGTGTTTGTGTTTGCACCAGCACAAGTGTGGAAGTCAGAGGACAACTACTGTAGTCCTTCTTCCATCACAGTAGGTCGCAGGGATTAAACTCAGGCCACCAGGTTTAATGGCAGGCACAGTTAGTCACTGAGTCACCTTGCCAGCCCTCCTTTGAGATGGGACCTTATAGGCTGGTATTAAACTTCTGAGCCCAGGTGATCCTTCTGCCCTAGCCTCCCAGCTTCTGGGACTGCAAGGTGCTGGAAGATTTTACTATTTATGTGTATGAATGTTTGCCTGTATATATGTATGTGTACCACGTCTGTGTGCGCCTGCTACCCACACACATCAAAAGAGGGCATTAGATACCCTGTAACTGGAATTACAGAGTGTTATGAGCTACAATGTGAGTGCTGGGAACTGAACTCAGGTCTTCTGGAAGAATAGCAGTGCTCTTAACTGCTGAGCTGTCACTCTAGCCCCTGGCTAGTTCTAAAGGTGGGGCATGAGTCCAGTAAACATAAGCAGTCCTGTCTGAGGCTGCACAGGACAGAACACAATAATACACTGAAACAAGGAAGCCCACAGTGGGCTGAGAGCAGGCGGGGGCCCCGTCTCAAGGTCTCTAGCTAGAACACAGGCCAATGTCAGCTATATTAGGAATTCACGGCCAACCTGGATTATATGAGATTCTATTATAAAAACCCAAATCTGGACCTGTGCGATGGCTCAGTGGGTAAGGGTGCCTGCCTCTAAGCTTGAGGAACTGAGTTTGATCCTTGGGACCCACATGGGGAAAAAGAAGATGGACTACCACAAGTTATCCTCTGACCTCTCTCTGGTACCATGATGGCCATGAACATTCACACACAAATACATACATGGAATTAAAAAATAAAAATGAAACTACAAATCCTAAATGCACACAGCCTACAACTGACCTTTAATGGACTTGTCATTGAAGTAGTCCTCTAGTCCTGGGCTCCCCTGCGTGTCAAACAGACTCTGGTTCACCACCGACACTGTCAGAATCTCCTCGGTGGACATCTCCATCAGCTCGTCTTCACCGTCCAGACTCGACAGACCAATCAAATCGTTATTGTTAAATAAACTGGCTCTGACTTTCTCAACTTTGGCTCGGGACCTTATCTGTGTGAACAAGGAGAAAGGGTGAGCTCTGCTGGGTCTGCCGGGGCCGTGGGTCTGTGTGAACAAGGAGAAAGGGTGAGCTCTGCTGGGTCTGCCGGGGCTGTGGGCACTGCTGACTTTGCTCCTGGGACACTCCCTCCCAATGCCAATGCGCTCATTACAGAACAGCTCACCTGGGAAGCTCTGCAGCCTAAAGGGTGGCCAGTCCCCAGGAAGGTGGCCCAGCTGGGAGAGCCACTGATGAAAGTTCTTGCCCTTGGGCTTTATGCAGCCAAAGGAGTGGGAACTTACTCTTATAGTGGTGCTGGGGCGTGCATGAGCCCAGGACTTCGTGCACACTAAACAAGTGCTGCACCCCAGTGCTGGCTTTTACCTTTGAGTCTAACTCTTGTAAAAGTGCAAGAAGTCATTAGATGCCTCATTCCTAAACAAGGTAGCCCAAGAAACATGAGGCACGTGAAGTAGCGATCACCTGGGCACACACAGCACCTGTACTCAGCATCCCTGGAGTACAATGAACGTGCTTCTCATGCTGCCGCCATGCTAAGTGCCTCTCAAAACACAGCCATGGTCCTGGAGTGTACTTGCCAGAGACCCTCACCCCACTCACAACAATGAACTGCCTATGCCTTGTAACACCAGACTGGATGTCCCTCTTAGAGCTGACCTCACGAAAAGCGGCTGCTTAGAGTTGCCCAGAATCCCATGTTGCCTGCTAGCTAACAACGCCTTGGAAGTAACATGGAGAAGCCATGTTGGCCAGGTCAGGGTTGAGTGGCTTTCAAGGCTGAGAGCTATTACCTCCACCACTGCAAAGCCTTTGATAGGGCGTGTTGTGAGAGGCTGGGTGTCCAGGGATGTGACCGTGTACATTGAGCTCACGTCGGACACAGACGCTGCCTCTGGATTGTCTAGAGGTTCCCCTAGACTGCCCAGACTGCCCAGGCTGCCAGTGCTGCATAAGGAAATGTCCAGGCTTTCCTGGCTGGACACTACATGGGGTTCCAACAGGACAGGAGGAACAGGAAGCTCCAGGCCCGAGGGCAGTGGGTCCACTGAGAGGTCACTAGCAGTCTGTGAAACACACTGGGAGCTGCAGACTGAGGCCTGGCTGGTGGAAGCCGAGGCACTGATGCTCATGGCGGGGGCCAGGCTGCTTGACGTGCTCCCCTCCAGGCTGTCCACACTGGGGAACCCCAGCAACTTGTCAGATTCCACCTTGCTGTCGCCGCCCTCAGCCTTGTCTTTTGGCTTCTTGGGGTCCTCATCCTGCAGTGGGATGTAGATTTCATCTTTGAAGACACCGCCATGGGCATTGCAGGCCTTGCGGATGGCCCCTCGGACAACAGCCTCATCCAGGTGGGTGGGAATGCCAGAGATCACTAGCAGGCGACTATGGGCAGTGGGGCCTACCAGGGCCTGGCAGGCATCAGCAATGGCATCACTTGTTACACCTAGGCCCTGTGGGTCCTTTTTGGTAAGGTGACGGAGGATGATGAGCAAGGTGAGGGCACGGTGGAACCACAGCATGTCCTCAGGCTTGCTACCCCCAATACTAAGCATGGTGGAGTCTGAGTCTGTGGCACGGGAAGACTGGCGCTTGTTGGAGGAGGAGGCCTTCTCCCGCTTCATCTTGACTTTCTTTCTCTTGGACAGGAGGCTAGGGCTCTGTGGTGTCTGTCCTGGGGAGGAGGAGGAGGAAGAGGACGAGTCACTGAGATTTGGGGTGGTTGTTGAGGTCACCCCGCTAGCTGTGACACTGATATTGGTAGGTAGAGTTACTTCTGCAACTGCCAGGCAGCCTTCCATGAGGGCGTGGAAGTAGGTGGAAAATCTGCCCTGGTCACCCACAGCTGCTGTTCCAGAGCCCCCACAGGCACTGCTCGAGACCCAGCTCTGGGTCTCCTCGTCGTACAGCTTGTGAAGCTCTGACTGCAAGGCCATCAGCATGGCTAGGCAGGGACTGAGCTGGAGGGCGATGGAGGAGGACAGGCCAGCTGGGTGCTTCCGCTGCTCCAGGGTGTGTACTGTGCGCAGGAGCTCAGCCAACAGGTGGAAGACCAACTCCTTCACACAGGCTGCCATGTCTGTGGTCCACAGGAAGTTTCCTGAGACAGACAGAAGAGAGAGTAAGCATGGAAGCACTGCTCATCACATCCTAGGAATAGCTCTGAGCCGTGATGGAACTTACAGATGGTGCCCCAGTGCAGACTGGTCATGGCTTTTAGCCCATGCCTGGGACAGCACACCCTGCCACCTGCTTCTGGAGCACGGGCCAGACAGCACTGCTTTGCAGAGGAGTGGTGAGAAGTCAGTAGATACTTCCCAAGATACAGGATGCCTGCCACTGGGGATGGGTAACTCAGCTCACTTCCTCCACACATGCTGACAACAGTTTAAACCTGCCCTAACTTAGTCAACAAGAGAGCCTTGGTGTGGGCTGGGCAGAGCTCGGGTCAAAGTGCTTGCCCAGCATGCCAAGGCCCTGTGTTTCACCCCTAGTACTGCTTGGCAGGAAAGGGAGAAAGAAATGAACAGAGAAGACCGAGTGAGGGGAGGAGAGGGAAATGAGAAAAAAAAGGAGGGAGGCAGGGGAGTGGAGAGAAGAAAGGAGAATAAGGAAAGGAGAGATGGGGAGGAAGGAAGAACGTTCAGAAAATCTTTTTTTTTATATTGGTTTTTATTTTTTTAAATAAAATTTGTTAATTTTTAGTTTATATGTATGTATGCCCCTGCATAACTTTATTTGTATCATGTGTGTACTGGTGTTCATGAGGTCAGAGGGTGTCAGATCTCCTGGACCCAGAGTTCCATGCTAGGTCCTCTGAAAGAAGAGTAAGTGTTCTTAACCACCGAGCCACCCCTCCAGCTCATGGTTCTTCTTTTTATTTATTTGTATGTGTTGAGTCTGTGTGTCTGTCAGCCATGTGTAGGCAGGTACCCACAAGGACCAGAAGATGATTTCAAATCCCATGGAACTAGAGTTATAGGTGGCTGTAAGGTACACATGGATGCTGGGAACTGAATCCCAGTCCTCTGGAAGAGCAGCAGATGCTCAACTGCTGAGCCCTCTCGCACCTACACGTATTCATCTTTAACACAGGAGCCTTTGGAGGGCTACAGCATTAGCTGAAATTTCATAACAGTATTTATTTTCCTTGTATTTCTCTTATACTCACATTTTAAAGTTACGGCAAAGGTATACTAATTTCCCATTTATAATAGGGATGTAAAAATTCCTTGAAAATTAAGTTTAGAAAAAGTAAGCGGCTGGGGAGTCAGCTCAGTTGGTAAAGTGCTTGCTTTAAAAGCATGAAGAACTGAGTCTGACTCTCACACCCACACATAAGCCGGGCACACTGTAACTCCAGTTCTCCGGCAGACAGGTGCTTGCTGTGTGGCCAGTCACCTCCAGATTCAGTGCAAGATTCTTCTTCAAAAACTAAAGTGGGGAACAACCGAGGAAGACACCTAACAACGACCTCTGATCTCCAATGCATGTGCACTTGCACACACACACACACACACACACACACACACACACACACAGGAGTTAAGTGTGGTTGTGCATTCTTATAAGTCAAGTCAAGAGTTCTGAAAGTAGAGGCAGAAGGAGCAGGAATTCAAAGTCATCCTTGGCTACACAGCAATTTCAAGACCACACTGGCTAAATGAGATTTAGTTTAAAAAAATAAAATAAAATAAAAAACAAGAAAACACCAAGAGACAAAAAGAGGTAGAAGAAGGAGAATGAAGAGGAGGAGGAGGAGGAAGAGGGAGAAGAGGAAGAAGAGGAGGAAGAGGAGGAGGAAGAATCCCAACTGACCAAAGCAGAAAAGAGCTGACTTGAATAAAGTACCCCATTCTCCAGGCACAATTCGTGGGTACGAGAGAGAGTCATGAAGGGAGCGTGACACTGGCTCTCTTTGAGGAAAAATTATCAAAAAAGACGTCCTGGGCTGGGGACGTACCTCAGATGGTAGAGTGCTGCCCAACATATGTAAGGTCTGTGCTGCGTCTGACCCAGAACAAGACACACACAGCCCAGAGACACATGTAGTCCCAGCACTCAGAAGGCAGAGGCAGGAGAGTGGAAGTCTGAGATCATCGTTGCCTACACAGTGAGCTCCACGCTAGCCTGGGCTACATAAGATCTTGGCTTAATGAGAATCCTAAATCGCAGGATATTTGCTCACACTGTGAACCCCGGGATGATGTTATTTACTGGAAAACTGTTTTTAATTGTGGTGTGGCTCAACCCTAGCACACACCTTTAATCCAAGAGCTTTCTGTTTATTGTAAACAGGATTAAATAAAGTCAACCACAGGTTAAGAGGCAGAGCAAGCAACCAGTTGACAGGAAGTGAACTTAGGAAAGAAACAGCGAAAAAGAAGTCAGAAAGATGGATAGACATACAGGAAGTAGAAGGGACAGACATTCAGTTGGAGGGTTTTGAGATGGCTTGAAGAACTGAGAGCTCCTTTTCCTTTTTGGACAGCAGCTGAGGAGGAAGGTCAGCTGAATACTTTCTCTGCTTCTCTGGGCTAGCAGGCTTTCACCCCAGCATCTTGCTCCTGAGTCTTTATTGGTAAAAATCAAACATTTGAGATTTTGTCAAAAACAACACTCTTACTTCATGGGAAGAAAGGGTTTATGAGAAAGAGAAGCAACACGTGATGCTGATGAGGAAGTAGAGTCTGTGACTTAAGAGACACTGTGTACGAAACTGAGCAATAAAGCTAAAACCCAAAACCAAGGCGCGGTGCCAAGAGCTCTGCATATCTGATGTGCACGTGATCTGTGGAGGGTTCGGGGCTCAGCTCAGGGCTCTGTACGTGCTAGGCAGGCACTCGGCCAATTGTGCTGCTGCTCCAGCTCCCAAACGCTATTCACGTTGCCTGGAACTAGAGGGAGGAGGCGGAAGCTGAGGTATGTGAGCAGCTATGAGGATGGTGAACATTTTGGGCCATGTCCCAAGGAGGCAGCTGTGTCCACAGCTACAACGGAGTAGGCTGCAGCTGGTTCTAACCAGATGGCCTTGCACTGGATAGAGCTCTTCTGGGGCTCCCAAGGCTGCTACTGCTCAGGTATAGTCCTCTGGGGAGGGCAGTGAGCTTCCTGCTCTTCTGGGAGAATGCCGCTTGCAAGTTCTTACTGACAACAAGCTTGTGAAGTTCCTGTGCCTGCCTTGTGTCTAGGCTCAAGGCTTACATCACCCCCACCATGTCTTCAGCCCCCACCACCACTCATGGTAGCACAGACATCTGTTCCTACAAGAAGCACTGTCCAGGGTATCTTGAATATCCTATAGGCTTAACATAGATGCCACTTTTGAAAAATTGGGAGGATCACAAAAAAATGTACTGCTCTAGATTTTTTTTTTGAGATAAAAATAAAAATTTATGGTGGTGTTCATCTTTAATCCCAGTTTGAGGCCTCCTACTTTTCACAGGGCAGCCAGGGCAGCTATAAAGTGAGACACTGTCTACATTTAAAAAAAAAAAAAAAAGCAACGTGACAAAAGCTCATAGGCCTGGCAAGACATGGTTTGACAGTAAGCAGTCAGGCTTGGTCTTTCCTCTGCTTACCACTTCAGTGACACGTGGCCCTGAGGCACCTGGGGATTGCTGCCTGGTTTGTTTTCCTTTTCAGCAGGGAGGGTCCCATTCCTCTCTGCCCATCACCCTGACTCCACCATCTCCAAATTGCTGGATTGGCTTTAGCACATACACTAGAAGTCTGTACCTCTATAGTCATTCAGCCCCCACTGTATGTCCTGATTAATCTCAACAGTCTTCAGTGGGATTCACCCCTAAACCATGAACAGGACAATTGAGGATTAAAGCTTAATGTTTACTTCAAATATTCTGGAAGTACGTTTGCACGTGATAAGTTGGCCATTTGTGAGTGTGGCGTGCTTGAAGGCTGTCTGCAGCCCTGCGGCTGTCGTGCTTCATCTGGGAGCATTGCTCACACCCATGCTGTCCTTCAGTATCAAAGTTACAACTGACAGGGAGAGTATCATGCAAACACTTACAGTTTGGTATTGTTGCTTTTAGATAGGGTCTCACTGTGTAGTTCTGGCTAGCCTAGAACTCACTATGTAGACCAGGTTAGACTCAAACTCAGAGAGATCTGCCTGTCTCTCCCTCCATGCCTGGCAAATATTTAACACTTTAAGGCCTGACAATATTATTCTTTGCTTCATAGGTGGCTGCCATTATGTATGTGTGTATGTATGAATGTGTGTGAATGTATGTGTGTATGTGTGTGTCTGTGTCTGTCTGTCTGTATATGTGTATGTATGTATGAATGTGTGTATATGTATATATATATGTGTGTGTGTGTGTGTGTGTGTGTGTGTATGTATGTATGTATGTGTGTGTGTGTGTGTGCAGTACAGTGGTGACACCCGGCAGAGCACAGACTTGGAGTCAGGCCTGGGTGTAGCATCTGCTCCCAAGCCTACCTTCAGTGGCAGTGCTCTGGCAGGCTATAGTTCTAGGGTGACCAGTAGCCCACCCCAATCCACCCCCCCACACACACACTTGTTCCAAGAAATAGCACCTCACCCAGCAGTTCTACCACGTGCAGGAGGACGGAGGCAGGGATGCTGTCAGGCTCATCCTCTGACTTCCCTTCACTGTCCTCCGATTTCCAAGACAGCAGCTGCTCAGCAAAGGCCATCGCCAGAGGGAACTCCAGGGGCAGAGAGTGCAAGACCAGCACTGCTCCAGGAGGTGGGGATACTCCTAAGAGAAGGGCCCAGAAAATACCGTGTGATTGGCAGCATGTGACCCAAGTATATCTGAGAAAGCACCTGCTGCCCAGTGTCTCCAGGCAGACTCATCTGCAGGTGTGGCAACCAGAAGCCAGCCCTGGACTGCACCTGCTCTTGTGGCAACCAGAAGCCAGCCCTGGACTGCACCTGCTCTTGTGGCAATGGAACACAGGGCAGCTACTGGGCAGGCGGGCGTGATGCTTCTATCTGTCCCCTAGCCCCTGCAAGGCCGAGGCAGGAAAAGTTTGTATTTGGAGCTATTCTGGGTTCCATAGCAAAATAAACAAGGAAGTAGTCAGTGAGGAAAGGAAAGGATACCCAGTGCCTCAAGACCCACAACTCCAGTGGCGGTGCACGCCTTCAGTCCCAGTTCATGGAGGCAGAGGCAGGCGGAGCTCTGTGAGGTTGAGGCCAGCCTGGTCTACACAGTGAGTTCCAGGACAGCCAGGGCTACACAGAGAAACCAAAACCAAAACCAAAAAAAAAAAAAAAAAAAAAAAAAAAAAA
>NW_021604614.1:15020080-15035080 GCF_004785775.1 Grammomys surdaster
AGAGAGAGAGAAAGAAAGAAAGAAAGAAAGAAAGAAAGAAAGAAAGAAAGAAGCAAAGAAAACAGAGACCACACTGTGAAGTTGTTGAGTGGTGACAAGATAATAAGGAAGTACTCCTTCATCCCCTGATGGCACGTGACTCGAGGGCCAGGCTGGAGGATCTGAACCCATCACTCTGGCTGGAAGTTCAACTAGAGCTAAGGACTATCTCAGGCAGAAACATGCTGTTCTCTTCTTGTTAAAAGGGAGAGTGGAAGTCTGGAATTAAGATTTCTCTCCTTTCAGCTGGTTTTGAGGAAGACAGCTTCAAGACCCCAAAGCCCCAGGCCAGAGGGAAGAGCAGCAGGCTCACAGGCCACGTCAGACACGAGAAGATTTATAACAAAAGCTCCAGGAACATTCAGTAACGATCCTGGAGCCTGTGAGAGCCTCAGGGATGAGACTGCTACTCTGTGCACACGGCTGCCCGAACACTCAGGTGGAAGGAAGACAATCCCTCTGTGCCCGGGCAGCCTCTGCCAGGCCTGTAATCTGCTGTCTCAGACACTGTTCCCACCGTTCCTTTCTTCACGCAGCCATTGCACCCAGGAGCCCCCAAAGGCAGGCCAGCAGAGCACTCTTGCCTGCCATACATCATCAGTGTGAGCTGAGAGACACTCACCTAGTTTTATGTGGACTTTGTCTGTGGAGAGAACCACGGAAGGGTACTGGTCAGCTGTGGGTGGAGGGGCAAGCCCAGTGTTGGCTGGGGAGGCGTCTCGAGGGTAGCAGGCGGCCTCAATGAGGTTCAGCTGGCCGGTGCGCTTCACTTTGTGGCCAAGCCCATAGACGAGCACACGTGCCCACGGAGCCTTGTACAGAGAGGAGCTGAGAGGAAGTGGGGGTTAAGAGAGGCGTGGCCAGGCCCTGCACTGGCATAAGTCATCCCCATCACCTTTAGAAGGCTGCTCTCTATAGCCTAGTTCCCACAGAAGGAGATAGATACACAGAGCTAGCTTTAAGGACAGTGTGCAGCTGAGGGCAGAGCCAGCGGGAGACAGGCTCCTGGGCAGTGCTGTGGGAATAAGTCCACTCAGTTCTCTCTCCCCAGCACCGTCTTCTGGAGAAAGGATAACTTACTCTTTACGGAATCCAGACTGACTTTCTTTGCAAGACACAACAACAAAAGCCGCTCCAGGGAAATTCACATCCATACTGACTTTGGACTCGGAAACTGGGAATTCCTCAGAGGGGAACTGCTCTGGTGCTGTCTGAAAGGATACACATAATGAGCAAATGTAGGCCAGACACAGCACACACTCCATCTTGTCGCCTTATCCAGGACACAAGCTGCAATCAATGCAAGAGGCTGGCAGCCTCTGGGGGAGAAGGCCGCCTGAAGCGGAGAAGCCCCAGCAGAAGCGCTGTGGGGTGGACAGTGGGAGCCTGCTTATTCAGTGGTGTCCAGAGCAGGGCCGTGAGCTCTGGGCTGTACCTGCAGAAAGGCGCAGATCTGCTTCGTCAGCTCCAGAAGGCTGTCCTCGCCCTGGTGCAGGGTGCGGGTGATGGCCACACTGAGCCACTCCCTCAGCGTCTGCGAGTTGCCCTGGTAGAAGAGGTCGGTGGCGGAGCAGCTCTGTGAGTGGATGCAGTGCTGCAGAGACTGTGCCAGGAGGATGGAGCTGGAGCTGATGGTGCCATCTGTGGACAGGAGAGGGAAGGGACAATGGTACAACCGCAGCAGCCAGTCACGGAAGGAGTGACTCCCAGCAGGAAATGTGTGCACTGGAAATGGGAGACAGCGAGGCCTGGGCCATCAGGGCAGTGTGAGGGCGTCACAAGCATTGGTCTCGAAATTTGTGCTTTCTTTCCAGCAGTAACACAGTGCTCCAAATGTGTATGTATAGCATGTTCATGTATGCACGGGTATGTGCATGCCTGTGGCAGCCAGTTGGGTGTCTTCTTTAGTAGCTCTTCATCATTTTTTTTTTTTTTTGGTTTTTCGAGACAGGGTTTCTCTGTGTAGCCCTGGCTGTCCTGGAACTCACTCTGTAGACCAGGCTAGCCTCCAACTCTCGAACTCAGAAATCTGCCTGCCTCTGCCTTTCATCATATTTTTTGAGACAGGGTCCCTCACTGGACTTGACTAACACGTCTAGTCAGTGAGCCCCAGGGATTCTCTTATCTCTGTCTCCCTCACACTGACATCACAAATGCACACCACTGCACCCATCTTTTTATGTGGGTGCTAGTGACTGGAATTTAGGATCCTTATGTTGTAACCATCTCCCCTGCTTAGTTCTTAGAGACCAATGTGGGGTAGCCTATCCAGCTGCTCTGGGACAGCTTTGGCTCACTAAGGTATGTCGAGGCACATGTGACTACTGAGACTTCAAGGCAAAGCTCCTCTTACAGGTCCATTCCTCTAAGTGGGCTGGTGAAGGCTGGTGATGTCAGGCTAGTGAGGAGGTGGTTGGCATACGCTGACTGGGATCCTGAGGACGCCTAAGAAGCGATGGGCTCCCAGTGTTGCTTGGAGCAGGGTCTGGGGAGGGTGCCTGTGCCTCCTCTCTTGAGTGCTCAGAGGTAAAAGGGAAGGTGATGTATCAGAGGTAGACAGAGGAGCCCTGAGTCCAGGGCTAATGAAGGGTTCCCTTACTTAGCACTGCCCAGATGGGCACAGAAAGCCCTTACCCAGGCTTAGCTGTCTCACAAGAGCAGCTGTAGAGCAGGTCCTGCCAGAGGAAGCTCTGTCTGACTCTCTTGACAGGAGTCTCATGTTCAGTGAGTGCTCAGTGGGTCATTACATGACTATGGTGGCAGTGCACTCGGTTGTCTAAGAGCAGTTGGCACAGCTTCCACAGGCCTCTGTGACTCTCCATGGAGAACTAGGATTCTAGGATGTAGTCCGTGAGACCACACTCAACCTTGGCGCTCTTTTCCTCGAGCCAGGTCTTACCTGGGAGGGGAGGAGCAAGGAGCTGATTGGAGAGTAGCTGCAGGTGCTCTAACGTAATGTCTCGAATGGCAGGTATGTGGAAGAGCCGAGTGAACAAGTGAGGTAGCTTGGGGGCGAAGATGTTGAGCAGGGCCATGCGACAGTACAGCCGGGCCAGCGCAGCCTCGCATCGCAGCAGCTCTCTGAGGGAGAGGAAAGTCAGGACACCCTGAGAGTGTTGACGGTCTGGCCCTCACACCTGAGCAGAGCTCTTGGGGGTGGCATGGGGTCAACAACGAGGATGATGTCACTACATCACAGGCTTCTCTTCTGGCCCTATGATCTGTGTTTCAAGTAACTCACTTGAGTTTTAAATAAAAGCCACAATAATTTTCTTTAGTTTTTTTTTCTACCCCAACTCAAAAACCACCCTGGAAAAAGAAATGAAAATATCCATCTGCACAAAGGCTTGTTAACATAAATTCATAGCAACAGTGTTTATAAGGGCCATATAGAAAGTGCCAAGACAAGGTAACAGGTAACACAGATTGGCAGTCAGTGTGAGAGAGGCACAGAGAAGCCAACACAGAAACGAGTTCAGTGTGCAGACAACAGAAAGACCAAGGAGGGAAGGAAGCAGCCTCAGAGGTTCCTGGGCACTATGAGTGAAGCACAGGTCTTAAGTCCTCCTTTCGAGAAGCCACAGGAAGATGTCCTGACTCACCCCTGACACCACCCTTTCAAAGTGCTTGAGAGCATCAGCTGCCTCTGCAGTGGTCTAGACAGTGGTTCTCAACCTTCCTGATGCTACGACCCTTTAATACAGTTCCTCATGCTGTGGTGACCCCTAATCACAAAATCATTTTGTTGCTACTTCATAACTGTAATCTTGCTACTGTTATGAATTATAATGTAAATACCTGAAATGCAGGATATCTGATATGCAGCCCCTGTTAAACAGTCATTCAACCCACAAAGGGGTCATAACCCCAAAATTGAGAACCTCTGGTCTAGAAGGATGTCAAGGGCTGAGAGGTCACAGCTAAGGAAGAGATGGCTCATGTGGACCCTCCAGATTGAGAGGACCAGAGAAGGAAGCTTTGGATGAAATCTAATTCTTCCACCTCACCTCACAAGCCACATTTGGGTTATCTGTACCCTTTCCTCAGCCTCAAACAGCCTTGCTTCAGTTGCCCTGAAAAGGCACTGCAGGTAGTGAAGAGGAACTGCACAGGCAGGGGAGCCCAGAGCTCTACCTCAGGCCGTCTCAATGGTTCTGGCAGTCAGTGTGCACACACACCTGCACTGTCACTTGACCTTTGTGGATGACAGTGATGTGCAGCAAGCTGGCCTCCCTGCCCTGTTGTCTGCTTAAGTGACTGACTGTGGCCTGGTCTTTTGTTGTTGTTTTTGTTTTCTGTTGTTTTTGAGAGAGGTTATCAGTATGTAGCCCTGGTTGTCCTGGAACTCCCTCTGTAGACCAGACTAACCTGGAACACACAGAGATTTGCCTGCCTCCTCCTCCTGAGTGCTGGGATTAAGTGCTTCACTACACTTGGCAGATGCCTGTTCGGATCTGGTGACTGAGCTTCAGACAACTCTACAGAATACCATAGTATTCCAGTGGAACAGCACATGTTGGAAGCCTGGAACTGTCAGACAGAGCCAAGCTGGGCAGGGTGGCTTACTGCAATAATCTTAGCATTTGGGAAGCAGTGACAGGGGTTTGAGGCCAGCCAGGATCATGCACTCTTAAGAGAGGGAGGAGTCAGAGACATACTCAGCTCAGTTCCGCACTGATGCCCTGGAGAGAAATTGGTTTGGTGTCTCTGACTACACTTTAGCTAGGACTCCATGTGTCAGATTTGGCGCCTCTTGAGCTACAGGTCTGGAGAGGAGGCCCTGTGACTCTAGAGGGCAGGGAGTGTGAAGGAGGTCTGCAGAGGCCTTCATTAGAGAATACACTTGTCACTCTGCCTTCTCAACTGCAGCAGGGATTTCTATGAGGAAGGAACGAGTTGTACAGGAATTTTTATTTATGTTTCCTTTTTGATAAACACAACCCTTGGCTGGCCTCCAACTCACATTATTTAATAGTGTGTGGCAGGGAATGGTGACTGATCCTCGCTAGGTGTTCGCCTGTAGAGGGCAGGCATGTCTCCACTGCAGCCCTGTCCCTTTTTGCATGGTACCACATGCACAGCCAGTGTTGAGGGTACATTCAGTTACCAAGAAAGAGACAGCTGGTTGCTTCTCTCCCATGGATGAACTGGATGTCTCATCTGGTCCCTCCTGACTTCTTTCCTCTGCATGTCTTTATCTCTCTAGTGGGCTCTGTCCCAGGTATACAATAGAATGCATGTGACATAGCCCAGGTGCTTCTAGACAGGTCTTTTCTTCCCCACCCCCTGCAACTGTGGAATTGCTGTCCCTCCTCCCAACTCTTAGCTTTGAAGGAAAAGCCTTCTATTCAAGCATCTATTCCTTCAAAGAAAGGAAAGCTCAGTTTTACCTGTGAATTTGAAGGTTGGTATTATCCAGTGTGACCAGCCCATTAGTGGCAGTCCTCCGGTAGCCTGCAGGGGGCCTTTCTAGCATATCGATGGGGTACCAGTACCGCACCAACACCCCTTCACTCCGGAGGTATGTCTCCACCTGCACCAATTCATTCACCTGCAGGGAGAAGTACACATCCAACCTGCTGTTCTGAGAACTGATTTTGTTTTTCAAGTTCATGCAGAGATATGTAGATATTAAATCTCTAGATATTATGCTATACTTTGTATCTAGTTGCTATTTTATGAACAAAATTAATGAACCCAAAGAGAATTTACAATACACATTTATTTTATCTCCCCACCACCAAAGTATTTTTTTTAGGCATGGTTTCATTGTGTACTCCTTGCAGGCCTGGAACTCAAGAGATCCGCCTGCCTCTGCCTCATACATGCCTGTGCATGTATGTGTGTGCACACCGAGGGCAGACAGGCCTGTGCATGTATGTGTGCACACTGAGAGCAGACACACCTGTCCATGTATGTGTGTGCACACTGAGGGCAGACACGCCTGTGCATGTGCACACTGAGAGCAGACACGCCTGTGCATGTGCACACTGAGAGCAGACACGCCTGTGCATGTATGTGTGCATACTGAGGGCAGACACACCTGTGGATGTACGTGTGTGCACACTGAGAGAGGACACGCCTGTGCATGTACATGTGTGCACACTGAGAGCAGGTAACCTCGGAAGTCAGAAGAGGGTGCTGGGTCCCTTGGAGCTAGAATCACAGTAGGCTTTGAGCTGCCAAACGTAGGTGCTGGGAACTGAACTCAGATCCTGTCCATGAGCAGTACAGGCCCTTAACTGCTGAGTCATCTCTGAAGGTTCAATTTGTTGGAGTTTTGTGTGTGTGTTTGGATCAAACCCAGGGCTTTGTACACATGGTATATATTCTACTATTGAGCCTCACCCACAATTCCTTAGGGTCTTGCTGTATAGCTGAGGCTGGTCTGGAACGCTCAATTCCCCTACCCCAGCCTCTTGACTACTGAGATTATTGGTGTACACCACTACTACAACTTCTTTTGTGTTTTGGTGTGTGCATATGTATGTGAGTTATATGCTCATGTGTACACGTGTGTGGTGTGTGAGGGAGCAAATGCTTATGCATACACACGTGTGCAGAGGCTAGAGGCTGATGTTTTAAGGCAGTTGCTCTCTACCTTCCCCCGTTTGGCTCCAGTGCCTAGCTGGCAGGCCCTGGGATGCTCGTGTCTCAGACCCTCCTCCCTCAGCACCAGAATCACAGACACACTGCTGGGGCTCAACTCAGCTCCTGATGTTTGAGCTACAAAGACTTTACTGACTCAGATATTTTCCCACAAATTTCTCTTTCTTTTAAAGATTAATTATAAATTAACACATAATAGAAAATGTAAAAAACTATTTTTAAAAAAAGTCTTCAGGAGGGGCTGGAGAGATGGCACAGCAGTTAAGAGCACAGATCGCTCTTCCAGAGGTCCTGAGTTCAATTCCCAGCAACCACATGGTGGCTCACAACCATCTGTAATGGGATTTGATGCCCTCTTCTGCTGTGTCTGAAGAAAGCAATGGTGTACTCATATACACAAAATAAATAAATCTTTAAAAAGAAAAGAAAAAAGTCTTCAGGAAAAACAGGAAAAAAAACTTTAAATCGAGTAAAAATTAGAAAAAGTGAATTTTGTTAAAATAATCTTTGTGTTATTTTATAACTTTTATTGCTTATATTTTAAGTAAATCTTTAATAATCCCTAAGTAAAAATTATATTGGTATTTGACTCCAGGATGCATATATATATGAGCTTCCTTTTAGTCTCCACCAATCAAACACAGCCACCAAGCAGATGCTCTGCTTCTAAGTTGTAGCATGGGGCTGGGGCTGGGGCTCAGCTGCAGCTTCCAAACCTCTGGTCGCCCCGACGTCAGTCCCTGTCTTATCTGCTACTCCTGCCCCTTCAAACCCTCCTGTGCCTCAGGAGAGAGCTCTGTAAAATGGAGACAGCCACTGATTATCAACACGGCTCGCCTGACAGAAGGGACTAGCATGGACAGTCAGTACGATGATGCCCAGCATCGTCTTTCTCTCCCACTGTCCATCTGCAATCACAGAGCCCAAGCCTTAATCCCTAACTTCTGTACATGAAACAACCTGAGGATAATGGACCACTCTGCTCTGTACTGGAGAGATGACAGCTGGATGTGAGGGCGGGGCTGCGTGCAGCCTTACTCCCATAAGCATCAGACGTTCTCACTGAGTCTTTCCACAGCTGCACGGCCATTTGGTTTCTTTCCTTCTTTTCTACGATTTATCTTATGTTTATTTCTGTGTGTTTGTCCATGTGACTATATGCACACATGTAGGTCTGGGTATTCACAGAGACCAGAAGACACTCCTGATCCCTTGGCACTGAAGTTAAGGCATCTGTGAGCTCTCTGACATGGGTCCTGGGCTTTGAACTCTGTTCCTAATGACTAAGCAAAGTTAGTGCTTTTAACTACCGAGCCACCTCTCCAGCCTGGTTTCCTTGTTTTTAACTTGAAGAGAAATCTAAAAGCAAAATCCATTCTTCGTGTGTCAGTGTGGAGCTGAGGACAGAACCCTGGGACCTTGCACATTTACATATTAGGTGCCCCATCCTATAATCCCTTTGTATGGGCATAGGAGCCTCTCTCCCCACACAGGACTGGAGTAGCCAGACTGGCTGTTTACTTACTGAATCAACATCTAGGACAACCCCATGAAGGCCGAAGGTTTTGAGCATCCCTCGGATGGCAAACTTTGGCAAAGCGGTTCCCACAGCACTGCTAGCTACACTGCTGCTGTCTGGAGAGCGCGTTACAACCGTGAGACCTGAGGAGGCAGAGGAAGTACCACGTCACCCTGGGAGGTTGTACTGTGGGGTCTAATAGCTCTGCAGCATGGGACAATACCTCAGTCTCATTATAACCATAAAAGGAACACAGCTCAGCCTGTAAAGCGACAATAAAATAGTAAACTCTCCATGAGTTACGAAGACAAGCCATTAAAAAGGGGCCAAGGACTTGGATAAGCACTTCTCCAGAAAGAAATGAAAAGATAACACATGACATATGCTCATGTCTACTTGTCAATCGTCAAGGAGACGTGTGTAAGAGCCCCAGCGAGCGAGAGCCCTCACACCAACAGCAAGGGCTGATGTACAAAGACAGATGGAACACACTGCCACACATGTGCGGAAACTGAAACATGCATGCGTAGCTGGTGAGCCACTGGGAATGTAGGACGGTCTAGTTGAGAAAGTATTTTGTCAGTTTCTCAAAGGGTTAAACACAGAGTTACTGTATCACCTAACAATTGTACTCATGACTACAGACTCCAACCTATTCTAACACATGCGTATGTCTCCTGGAGAAATGAAGACGCATGCCCACACAAGAATGTGAACCCAAGTGTTCAGAGCAACATTAATCCGCATAGCCAAAGAGGAGGCCAATTCCGAGTCCAATGACAAACGGAAACAATTAAGGGGCATAGCGATACAATCAAGTATTGCTTGACAATAAAACAAATGAAGTATTGATACATGCTATATGGATGAACCTGGAAAAAGCAGCCAGGCCTGAAAGATCATATGTTAAATGGGTGCATTTGTCACAAATGTCCAGAACAGGCTAAGTCCACAGACAGGAAGCAGAGATGCAGTTCACAGAGTCTAGAGAGAGGGAAGGACAGGCAGATAGGGGAACAGACTTTCTCTGGCAATATGAATATGCTAAAGAGACAGAGGAAATGGATGGTTTGGTGGTTACACAGCTGTGTGGTGATCGTAAACACTGCTGAAGCAAACATTTAAGAAGGGCGTCTCTTTTGTTGTCAGTAGTCATGTTGGGGATTGAACCCAAAACCTCAGCACTCTGACAGTGAGCCACACTCTCCCAGACTCCAAAAGAAGAGAAAAGGAAACAGGGTGGGGAGCACAGAAATAGATATCCCCCATATATCTGTGGTGTGGTTTTTTGAGACCTATCACTTTGTGGTTTTGTTTTATTTGCATTTTGTTTTTTTAAGACAAGCAAAATGTGTAGTCCTGTCTCTTCTAGAGCTCACTCTGTAGACCAGGCTGGCCTGGAACTCAGAGACCTACCTGCTTCTGCCTCCTGAGTGCTGTGGTTAAAGGTGTGACCACCACTGCCCTTGCTTGATTTTTCTGAGACAGGTCTCTGTGTAGACCTGGCTACTTTTGAACTCACTACACGGACCTGGGTGGCTTCAAACTCACAGAGAGCTATCTACCTCTACACCTCTGGTGCTGTGATTAAAGGTATGGGTCACCATACCTGGCACTAAAATGTACCTGTATTTCTATTTATGTAAACACTGTGTGTTTGTATATGTATATTACATGTCTAGGTGCCCACAGAGGCTAAAAGACAGCGCTCCTGGAACGGGCATTCTAGGTGGTTGTGAGTTGCCATGGGGTGCTGGGAGCCAAATTCAGGTCCTCTATAAGATCAGCCAGTACCCTCATCTGTTGAACCATTTCCCTAGCCTCAGCTATGATGTACTTTTGTAAAGAGTATGAGGCAGAATAAAATGAGTGCCTTAAGATTCTTTGTGTATATGCTTTTCTGTTGTTTCTTCAAAGTAATGGACTATCTTAGGGAAAAGCACATGTCCATTCTAAAAAAGGGCTTCATCTAACCTAGGCCGTCCTGAGACTCACTAGGTAGCAAGGCTGACTTTGAATGCATCTTGTTACCTCCATCTCCTAAGTGCTTGTAAGACAAGAGCGTACGCATGCCCCGCTAACTCAGAGTCCGTGCCCATGCCCGTGCCAGGAAGCCTATCTGAAGCCCTTACTTCCTCTCCCTACTCCCAGCCCTGACTGCTGCTTATGCCAGTGGGCTCTGGACATGTGGGAGAGCCCACCAGGGCACTTGAGCCAGGAAGAGGTCATTTCAGAGTAAGAATGCCCTAGGGGAACCAGCAGCTGCTCCTTTCAAAGGCAATGTCACACACAGAGGAAGGAGGAAGCAAAAGCAAAACCTTTTCGAACTTTGTCAATTGTGAACTTGTTTGCTTCGTCTTTAATGTCCTCAATGGTGGGAAGATAAAGGTCTCTGGGGATGCCGCCATTCTCCTCATAGAGAAACTCAACTGTCTGCCGGGCGATGTCCACCATGCCTGCAAACACAGCACACCAAGTAACGCCTCAGGGAACACAACCGTCAGACCAACAGGGGAGCACTGACTGGTGCCCGGAATGAACCGATGCAGAGCGTTTCTGTGCCTTTGCCGGGAGGACAGTCTGTACCTCAGATCTGTCCTGCCCAGTGTGCCAAAGGCTGAAAGCACCCGAGTCAGTGCCAGGACAGCAACACGTGGGAGGAGCTGGAGCGCCTCAGAATAGGACGCTTACCAACAAGGGCACAGAACTAACTCTGAAGAACAAACGACAGGACAAATGGGGAGGCAGAAAATCGAGAGCAGTGTTTGTTTCTGTCTTGCCATCTTTGTGCTACAACCAACACTGTTGAGAGAGGCAGAGTGGTGCCAAGCACCTTCTAGCCACTAATGTCCTGCAGGGCCTTTGCTTGCTTGTTCTGGTTTTGAGACAGGGTCACTATGAGGCCCAGGATGCTCTTGAACTTGCCACCCTCCTGTCTGGTATCAGGCCGGCACCACTATATCCCGCTGCTTTGTTTCTTCCCGTAGGAAGAGCATACAGTTACACTTAATAGCAAAACCGGCACCATCGTATTACTACTAAGCCGAGTAAAGACGTGTCCACGCACTTGGAAACAAGACAACACAACGGAAAGCAGTGGGAGTTGAGGACAGCAGAGGACCCTGAGCTCAGTGACACTCGGGGGAAGTCACATCAAGCCAGACAGCCCATCTGAGCAGCACCTCTCCCTCATCCCTCCAGCCTCTCAGTGACTCTTCAAGAGAACAAAACACAGCAGACCTAGTTGTAAAGCACCCTTGATCTGGTCCAGGCCCGACTTTCGCTCAGCTTCGTTGCGGAAGCGTCTTCGGATGGTAGGGAAAACCTTGGTCTCCCATGCTTTCACCAGCAGGGCATAGTGGTCCTCCTGTATGGAAAGGAAGCTTGTAAGCCGAGGAAGAGCTTCACGCAGGCACTTGTGGCTCTGCCGCAAGGAGCTGCCCTGGCCTAAACACAGACCCTAGGTGCCCCCCCCCCCCACTCCCAGCACACTTTTCCTTCCCCATCCCTCCAGCCACCGAAGCATTCTCACTACAGCTTGGGTTTCCTGCTGAGCTGCCATCAGGGCCTTCACCTTTCAACACATGGACCTTGGCAGCTCAGCCTGGCAGACATGGCTACTCATGGGCAGTTCAGAGTGACGAGATTAACTCCTCACACGAGGACACAGCCTTGTCCTAAGCCCCTAGGGAGCTAGGTGTTGCCTAGCTGTGAGCCAGGCTGTGGGTCTTACCTGAGGGATGTCGTCATCATCGTCATCGTCACTCTCGTCATCTGCAATGGGAGGTGGGTGGGGGTCTGGGCCAGAGGTGATGAAGTTCTCATAGCTGAGCTCTACTTTATAATGGCAGGAGGTGTCACTGTCATATTCTGTAACAAAACACAACCAGACTCTTCATTCCTTTTTCTCTCTTCCTTCACAAGGCTAGGGAGAGAATCTTGTCCATTCTAGGACAAGGTAGCCATAGCTTCTACCACTGAGATATGTCTTCAGCCTTTGTATGTCTGTCTATCTATGTATCTATCCATCTGTGTGTGCGTGTGTGTGTGTGTGTGTGTGTGTGTGCATGTGTACCCACCTATTTATATATCTATGATCTGTGTATTTACCTATCTGTATCGAGCTGTGTTTCTAAATATCTCTTGGTCTGACCATCTATCTAAATGCTGAGATGGGGTCTTGCTAAGTTGTTCAGGCTGGCCTTGAACACTCTGTAGCCCACACAGGCCTTGAATTTACTATCTTCCTGCTTCAGCCACCTGGATACCTGGGATTATAAGCCTAAACCACCCGAGCTGGTTTATTATAAGTTTTTTAAATGATGAGGAAACACTGTAGCATGTAGCTTTCTACCCATGTCCCTAATTCTGCCATTTTATTATTACTTGATGACCTCAGTTTAAAGAGATTTTTAATAAAAAAAATTATTTAAACAACTGAGTAACACTGTAAAGTGAAGTGATTTCATATAGCTGTCTGGATTATAGTGCTTCCTGCACTATCCTTCCTACACCTGCACGTTTAGCACCGTGTAGTGGAGCACTCCCAGTTTGACCTGCCTCCCGTGTCTGTTTATGTGAGAGTGTCTCACTACATGGAGGATGCCCAAGCTGAGAGGACTGGTGGAATTCACAGCGCTCCCACTAGTGCTAGCAGCAGGGGGAAGGGGGTGATGTGGCGTACGTTGCTGGGCTGTGGCCACTGCTGCAATCCGGCATGGTGGCCCGTGAGTGCCTGGGTCAGATGCAATACTGGTGCCAGCATCGTTGTCACTGTCAGATGCCATGGCAAACGGCAAGGCCTCAAAGTTAGCGCTGATCTCCTCTGCCAGGTCAGTGCACAGATCTGCAGCATTACGATGGGCCTGTCCTTCAGCATACGCAAATGGGCGGGAGCCAAAATTGGCTCGAGTTTTTGTGTTCTAGAAAGAGCAAATAAAGGATTTAGGATTATTTAGATTTTCTTTCTTTCTTTTTGTTTTATAAACAATGAAGTATACTTCAGTGACTGTTAAATCTAAAGACCAGCCCAAGCAATGGTAGGCAGGAGAAGTAGGCCTAGGTAGGTGTGTTGGAGCTGTGCCTGGGTGCTGTGCAGCTGTCTGCCTCCCTCCAGCCCCCATCACACATGCTCTCTTGGTCAACAAGGTTTTGCTATGTAGCCCAGGCTAGCCTTAGACTCTCAACAATCATCTTCTTTTATTTATGTGTATGAGAATCTTGCCTCTATGCATGCTGTGCACCACGTGTGCGGCTGGTGCCCAGAGGCTCCAGGAGAGAGTGCCGAATTCCTTGGGACTAGAGTTCTGACTGGAGGAGCATCTCTCCAGGTCCACCAATCTTGACTTTGTTCTCAAAAACTGGATTACAAGGCTGCACCACTGCCCCAGGCCAGTGGCCGTGCTCTACCCAACACCACTGCACATGCTGCTTGTCTCCCCACCTGGACACTCTTCCCACTAACTTCCAAGACAGTGGGAAGATCTCCAGGCTTCGCTTACACACCATGTCTTCAGAGGGCAGGGATATGCTTGGCACTTGGAGACTAGACTCTTCCTCTAAGGATTTAACTCTGTGATGACATCGACTGTGATTATCTACCTAATATCTAATTGCTCCAATTGACTACAGCCTGGCAGAGACAGCGTCAATGCCTTCTTCTCGGCCTAAGTTCAACATGGCGCTCACACACAGACGCTGGGCACTCGTTTGCTGAGTGAATGAAGGCAAAGGATAAGGAGAGAAGTGCCTTTTTCTGAGACGGGATGGCCAGAGAAGCACTTTGAGCATGTGTTCTGCTCTGACTGGTGCTGAGCTCCTGTGGACGGGCATCAGGCTGTGGACTTCACAGTGGATGAAGATGAGGGGCTGCAGCGTGTCATCAGTAACAATGTCAGACAGAGCAGCAGGCTTTCCTAGATGTTCCTTCAAAATCAACAGGAGCGTGTGTGTGTGTGTGTGTGATCGTGTGAGTGAACATGTGTGTGTGTCACTGTGTATATGTTGGGGTGCTGAAGGAAGAGAAGTGTTGAACTTTTGAGTCTTCCCCAGAGAACTCTCTAAGCACGTGCCATTCTGCATGACTCAGAGGGCCGCTCTCCCAGCTGTTCTCAGACACTTCAGTAGTGTCCCTGTCCTTGTCAAGGAAGGACGGCTATGGGAGCTCAGAGCAAGTACGCACTAAGCAAGCGCTGGACACAGCATGAGCTGATCCCAGCCTGCAGGTCCATCGGGGAAGGAAGGAAGCACACTTACCCGGCTCCCCGTGCCCAGCACTGTGCAGGAGCAGTTATACAAAAGCCCTTTTCTTCCCCTTTCTGGTCAGGACATGTTTCTGAAAAGAATTTGTTCTTCTTTCCTATTGAGGTGACTTGCCTTTTTCTGAATGTGAACTACAGGCCACATCCCACCAGAGACATCTTCTAGGTACGGTGTGAGGCGCTGCCCACAGTACGTGAAGTACACCCGGCCTTTGGCTGGCTGCCCTGGAGGAGGTGGAGTCCCCTCGGTCCTTTCCCAGCCGATTCCTGCCACATCACCTACAGCAGAGAGCAGTAAGGATACACACATTTTCCGACTTTACTATCAAGTGACCTTCTAATCTACAACTATGTGATGAGGGACAAAAGCAGCTGTGTCTGTCCCCTGAGTTACAAGAGAGGCTTTAGGGTAATGGCTTCAGAATATGAGAGCTATGGTGTAAAAATCAGACGACAAGGGCAGGCGTTTGCTTTTTACTCAATGACAAATGACCCATTTCCAATTGCTAAGTTTATTTAACTTTAAACCATCTAGGTCCAAGACTGGCACCCACAGAAGCATGCAGAGTAAGA
>NW_021604614.1:15040080-15050000 GCF_004785775.1 Grammomys surdaster
AGTTCGAGACCAGCCTGGTCTACAGAGTGAGTTCCAGGACAGCCAGGGCTACACAGAGAAACCCTGTCTCGAAAAACCAAAAAAAAAAAAAAAAAAAAAAAGCTTCTCCTATACTAAATGTATATGGACATTCCATGCTGGTCATAATCTCCAAACAACACTACTGGTGCTGCAATCCTTCCACAGCATCGAGACTGTAGAAGGAAGCTCAATGTACCGGAGACGCCTTACAGTACTGGAGGACGTGCAGGCTCCACACACCTGTGCTGTGCCATTCCATACAATGATGTGAACAGCTGCAGGTTTTCAATTTGAGGGTGGCTCTGTAACCACTCCCCACAGACACCACGAAATGTCTAAGAAGCCTTTTGCCCAGTCACTGCTGCAATGCAGTTTCCTCTAAGAGACACAAAGTACTAAGTGAGCAGTTGTCAAAGCTATGCCTCACTATGTCCTGTGAGCAGTCAGAGAGCTGCAGAAGGGCAGACTCAGAGGTACAAAGTCTACATCTGACTTCTTTCATGGAGGTCAGCATACATTTGAAAAGTTTCTGCAGAACCTTGTCCTTCTTGTTTAGTGGAGAGTGAGTGTATTTGTAGGCAGCCATCTTCTCTCTGACACTGCCCTGAGAGTATTCCCTCATTTTCCTGTCACTAGGTTGGAAAGTGATGGAACTGAATCATTTGAAAAAGTGGCCATGCCAGGCAGTGGTGGCACACGCCTTTAATCCCAGCACTTGGGAGGCAGAGGCAGGCAGATTTCTGAGTTCGAGGCCAGCCTGGTCTCTAGAGTGAGTTCCAGGACAGCCAGGGCTACACAGAGAAACCCTGTCTCAAAAAAAAAAAAAAAAAAAAAAAAAGTGGCCATGTGATTCCTGCTGTAAATCAGGTTCTTTTGGCAGAGCAGCCAGTGCAGAAGTGTGAGCCCACACAGCGTGGCACAGCACACTCCAGCAGCTGGCTCCCCCAGGTGAACGGCTCAGCCTTCTTGTGAGCTACAGGACTAAGGATGCAATCGGAGGCCCAGGAACTGGGAACGCAGGCTGCAGTAGGTGGTTCATGACTATGGTGCCTATTACTTAGCTGACAGGAGCTTTGGGCTATGGACCCTCTAAGGCCAGGCCAACTTACCTGGTTCTGATTTCAGCCAGAAGCCGGACAACTGCCATGACAGGTGCTGAGCCATCTCCTGTTGCAGGAAGAGAAGTGTGGATAGAGAGGCTTCCTTCCTGAGGGAGCAGCATGGACTGTACTGCCTGGACTACCTTCTCAGTAATGGACAGCTTATGAAGAGGCAGTGCCTGTGGCAGAAGGGCAAAGGCACAGGAAACAAAGGCATTATCAGTATGTGATCAAAACCACCACAGAAAATCAGAAACCAGATCAAAGCAACCAAAAATATCACATACTGTAAAATATTCCCAGCTAACATCTAGATGAAAAATTTCCTACCTGTGTTACTGTGAAATCATCACAGCTTGTATCCCAGGTGAAAGTGAAGCCCCTTACTTCTCTATAACCTTTGCCCGCCCACAGCAACAGCCAGCATCTAAGCAAGTGCTTGACAAAGCAGGCAAGCATCACCTTACCTCTGACCTTGGAACGCAAAGTCTAGACAAAGGAATAGTCAGCGTGTCTGCTGCTTGTGATGTCCTTCTGCAGTCTACAGGAGGGAATCTGACCGTGGCTATACCTTCCTGCTCATTGATAGAAGCCACAACTCCGATGCTTCCTGATATTCCTCTACCTAACACCTGGTGACAGAGATTATTAGCACCACCTGCCAAGGTCAAGTGAGACAGCTATCTAATGGGACAAGAAGGGCGGTTTTGCAGCTGTCACATCAGAGCTATAGCAATCATAGATTCTGATGTGGAGCCAAGCCAAAGACATGATCAAGATCATAAGCCCACCACGTCTCAGCAACGAGACCTGCTATCATCTCAAGCGTTTAGTATTCACAATACCCTAGGACACGAGTTTCATCGGTAACATCACGCAGAACTGCCTTAGCATTTGAGCAGTGTACAGAATGATGTCAACAGAAACTCAGGAGGTTTTGAGTTTTATTCCTCAGTTTGAAGGAACAAGGCTTGCTGCCCTTCTGGATAAACAACAGTGGAAGAGCACTGGCTAACAGTGGTGAGCGTTTGGGGGAGGGTGATAACAATGCCCGGGGAAAGCGGTGGTGGGTTACCTGGACCTCGGAGCCTATCTTGATTGTCTCTTTAAAGCCTCCAAGTGCACAGAGTGCGGCAACTGCCTGGCGTGCAATCCTCTGAAGCTTGGCGAGTTTCCTGCCACTGCTGCTCCCGTTTTCCAGGATGCTTTCTGCATACTTCCCTAGTTGTGGAATGTACATCAATGCTCGAGATAGAACCTGTGTGTACGAAGGAGGATGGTAGGGGCTGCAGAGATGACTCAGTAGTTAAAAGCAACTGCTGCGCTCACAGAGGACCTGGGTTTGGTTCCCAGCACCCACAGGGTGGTTCACCATCATCTGTAACTCTAGTGCCAGAGGGTCTAACAATCTCTTCTGACTTCCATAAGCATCAGGTATGTACATGGTACATACACATATACGTAGGCAAAACAGTCACACATAAAATAAATAAACCTTAAAGGGGGGGGGGCATTGGGGGTTAAAGCATTGGCTGCTGGCTACTGGTCCCAAGACGAATGAAATGACTAACAGTGCCCTGGGGCCCAGCTATCACAGGAACTCTGGATATAGAAGAGACAAAAACTACCAGGTGTAGGCAGTGATGTTCTACCCATGGGTACCACTGTATCAGGCAGAACTAGGAATATACAACTTTACAATATGGGAGAAGCTATGACTGTATTACCAACCAACTAAACTCCAGCAGTCATTCACCTGAGGGAACCATCCCCACCGTCTGCATTGCAGTGTTCAGCTCCGGGCATGCTTCAGGCACTGGCCTGAGGAGCAGCCAAAGAAAGGGGAAGTGGTTATTATAGAGCTGCCCTTCAAGCACCGAGACCATCGTGGAAGGGATCAGTGTAAGGCAGCACGCAGCAGTGTGATCGCACAGGGGCCTCCCTAGGCCTGCCAATAGACTGAACATGGCCAGTAAATCAAGAGTATACAGCATCCTAATGTCAGTACCAGTCTGAGGCAAACAAAAAGAAACAATGGCTGCCATGTCTCTCCGAAATATGGTCCTGACTCTGCAAAGTCAGACCCAGCAGGGCAGGGGACCCCAGGAGTGGAGGTGTGTCTAACTAATTTGGGAATGCTCTCTCCTGGATTACCCCGTCTATGCATGGCTCTAATGCCGCTTTCTTCTTGCTCCTATGGCTGAGCAGTAGCCCCATGCTAACCTTCTCTGCCGTTGTGGTCCATATTTGAGCAGCATTGGATTCTGGTGCCATTAGCAGGCTATGAAGCAAGGCGATCACTTCTGCAGCCATGCTGTTTGCCACATGCCCACTGATGAAGGGTCGCACGGGGTCAGTTCTGCAAATGTGAGCACAGAAACCTTTCAATGCTCAGTGATAGTTAAAAGTACAGAAAAAGGTTGGGCATGGTGGCACACACCTGTAATCCCAGAACTTGGGGAGGTAGAGACAGGTGGATCTTTGAGGCCAGCCTGGTCGACAGAATGAATTCCAGGACAGCCAGGGCTACACAGAGAAATCGTGTGTGTGTGTGTGTGTGTGTGTGTGTGTGTGTGTGTGTGTGTGCGCGCACACGCTCTTGAGGGTTGGGAGTGAGGGAAGGTTATAGAAAAGTGGTTTCACAGTTAATGTAGGATGGAAAGATTTCTTGTTTACACATGATGAAGGGCTTACACATGACAAACAGAACTTGTTGACTGACAAATGACAAGCAAAATGAACATCAGGAAGAAACCACTTCTTGAATTTTTTTGTGTGGTATGTGAAGAATCCTCTGGGCTATGATCTAAGTATCATTTGTCTCCCAAGTGTCCAAAGTGATTCAACTATGGTCCTAGGGTGGCATTAATGGGAGGTAGTGAGACCTACAGGAGGTTGGAAGTTCATGGATCACTGGGGGCTTGGCTTGGCAAGGGCTAGTAACAGGGGGGCTGTATAAAAGCTGAGTTGGCTCCTCCAAATCTCCTTGGCTCCTACATGGATATGTAAACACTTTGTTCATGCACAGGATCTGTCATGATATGATAGAGCAAAGAACTGGGACAATGCCAGTACCCTGAACCTCCAAACCAGACCTAAGTTAGTTAGGAAATGCTGACTAACACAGCCTGTAACAATGGATCCCAAATTTCTAAGCACAAAAACCTTGGGGATCAAAGACAGTCCCAGGCTGCAGGTGTTACTACTGTAGGTGCACAACACCATAAGCTCCTTCCAGGAACACGCTCCTTGACTCTACCCCTGAGGAAGAGACTGGGGAAGGAAGCACGATGTGCAAGCAGCTCACAGACATCAGAAGGCTCCCTTAGCTGCCATGTTCACTTGGCTGGGAGAACCTCCCTAGGCTCCCCCTCTGCCTCAGCACTGCCTCTGTAGCTCTCCCCTGGAGCAGCCCCAGGCAGTGCTTTGGGAGCAGCTTTTACAACACTGAGCAGTTCTTGCCCCTTCTCCTTATTTTCAGCAGGTTAAGGAATGATAGAGACTCAAACCCTACTAACAAACCATTCTGCAGTGTGTCTGGAAGAGCACCACCAGGGGAGCACCCCAAGGGACTCACCTGGCCAGTTCAGAGTTCCTTTCTCGGCAGATGGAGGTTTGGGCAGTTTTCTTTTTGTCCCCTGTGGACAGTCCACTCACAGTCTCTGGGCTGATGGATTCCACTGGTGGCCCAACACTGACAATGAGGCCCGACTGTGCCCACTTGGTTGCCTTCCTGAGGGCCGCTGAGGCCTCTTCTGTGATGACCTCACAGCAGCCACCCTGGGGTGGGTGAAGACACCTGCGTTGCTGACTGCACTCCTCCTAGCTCAGCCTCTCCCAGATCTCGCCCCCATCACCAAGTGACAAACACCACAGACAGCATAAAACAGACACACGTCTCAACTTCCTTAAACTCGGAATCCTGTGGATTTCATCCTTGTGAATACTAACTTTTTTGATTACAGTGTCCTATTCTACACACATGTCACAATCTGCTGAAGAGGTTTTAGACTTTGCTTCCAGATGCTTGGCATCTCATTATTGAAGTATGTTAATGTCTTTAGTGATCCTTTATTTTTAGATCCATAGATTATGTTCTGTTTGGTTTTACATAAATCTAAAGAACATGCTGTGACCTCACTATGTACCCTGGCTAGCCAGGCACTCTCAGATCACATGCATCTGGCTCCTGAGTGCTGGGATAAAAGGTACATGCCCCCACTGTGTGTTTCAACCCTGAATTTTGAGATGTGCATTCACCCACACTTGATACTAATAAGTATTACTACCTCTCATAACAATACCTGATTTAAAATACAAGTTTAAAACATTGTTCATTTTTGTTGCTTTTATTCCTCTGAGTTGTGAATATGAACATATTTTATATCTTTATGATCTTCTGTCTCTAATTCCTTTTGTCTGTTTTTTAAGAGTCTCATGTATGCCAGGTTAGTTTCAAACTTGAGATACAGTGATGGAAAACCTTAACTTCTGATCCTCTTACCTCCTTAACCTCTTGAGCACTGGGACCATGGGTACATGTCACCACTCCTGGTTTACAAAGTGCTGAGGATAAAACCCAGGGCAAGCACTCTGCCAACTGAGCCTCACCCTCATCCTTGATAATTCTTGGGTGTTATTCTCTTAGCAGCCTTTCACCCTTTCAATTTCCAGACTATTAAGACTATAAACTTTCCTTCAAAGGGCTAAGAAAAAAACCTGTAGGTTGAATCTAAGAGTTCTGTTATGAAGAATGTAGCTCACTGCATACACCAGGCAAACATCTGTAATCCCAGCTTGTGAGAAGCACAGGCAGTGAGATCAGAATTTGGAAACCATTCTTGGCTACTTAGTAAGTCTGAGCTGATATGTAACTTATCTTGTTTATACTGCTCAGACTAGTCTTAAATGGAGCTTCAACTGGGACCATGGTCGATGCTAACACATCCAACTGAATCAATTTTTTAAAAAGCAATTTCTTAAAAATAAAAACAACTCCCCCTGACTTCTTCTGGAAGTCCCAAGTATGGCAGAGCCTTCTGTCAGTCTCCCATGTGGTTACCTTGGTCATGTCTCGATCCATCTTCACAACTTTTTCCATGTTGGCTCCAGTGCCGAGTCGAAAGGGCCGTCCTTCTGAGCTACTGCAAGAATGAAGGCAGAGAAGATGAGCCACTGCAGAGGAATGTGACAAAAGGCCTGTGTCACCCAGGAGCCAAATCACATGCAGGCCCTGTTTAGTGCTAGAACTGGCTTTAGTGTGTGCATGTGTACACATGTGCACACGCACCAGAGCATGGGTGTAGACATCCGAGGACAACTTATAGGCACTCTGCTTCCACCAAGAAGTTTCTGGAGATAAAACTCAAATCACCAGGCTCAGTGGCAATGAATTTTATTGCTGAGCCATCTTGCTGGATCTAAAAGTAGCTTTTAAAATCCATAGACTCTACCTTTTTTTAAAAAAGAAAAAAAATTTTTTTTCATAATTACAGATATTTTAGGACCCAAAACAAAGTCTGTTGTTTTCTTAAATGATTTTGGTTTATTTGTTTTAATGTGCATTGGTGTTTTGCCTGCATGCATGTCTGTGTGAGGGAGTCAGATGCCCTGGAACTGGAGTTACAGACAGCTGTGAGCTGCCACGTGGGTGCTGGGAATTGAACCATGGTTCTTTGGAAGAACAGCCAGTCCGTTAACCACTGAGCCATCTCTCCAGCCCCATGAAGTCTGTTTGTAAGAATTCTGACATTAGCACTCAGGAGGCAGAGGCAGGCAGATCTCTGTGAGTTTGAGGCCAGTCTGGTCTACAGAGTGAGTTCTAGGACAACCAAGGCTGCTACACAGAGAAACCCTGTCTTGGAAGACAAAACAAAACCTACATGAAAATGAAGCACCAACAAAAGAACAGGGCAAACACAATACCCTGAAGGCAGCTATGGAGGGCCCTGGCATACAGGAGGCACTCTGAACACTACACCAGTCTGTCAGGAGGCTCAACAGCAGCATGCATGCAGGGCCTGCAGGGAAGGCCTGGCTCTCAATCCTAATAACCCAGTGTCCCCTTCTCCAGAATGAGTGTCAGTATATCAGTGCTGCGTGCCTGGTACAGCCACATGGTTTTTGGGGAGTGCTTCACCTGAACACTTACCATGACCATGCTCAGATGAGGCTACCTGCTTTCATATGCCATTGCAGGAAACAAGGGACCCACCCAACGAGGATGAGTTCACAGATCACTGTGTGAAGAGACTGGTCTGCCATCTAAATGCCCCTGGGCTATACAGCAGGCCGCCCCACCTCCTTACAAGGAGAAGGTGACAAGCTGGATTCACAGAGGGCTGGCTGCAGAGTATTAACACTGAAGCACTGACTGTCATTCTCACAGCAAGAGCCACTGTGGACAGGAGACAGGGGCTCACCGCATGCTTGAGCCCTCTGCTGGGGTTCTACAGGCCCAGGCCTGCAGTCAGGAGTGGCAGACTCTGTGTGTGCCTACTTGGGTTAAGAGAACTGAGGCAGTCGCCACAGCACAGGGTTAGCACAGTGCTTGTGACACAGGTGACCTCTGACGTCATGCAGCTATCTTAGTCATTGCAGTCACCTTAGCAATGGCTGGAGGACCTCATGGGAGGACTGGTCTTCCCGCTTGTGGATAAATATGGAGAGCTTGCCATCCACTGCTTCACTCTCTTCTCCAGGATCTTTATCTCCTTTTAAGGAATTCTTAGGACTGGTTTTTGTCAATGTGGTGTCAGGTTCAGAAGCAGTTGGAGAGAGAACCGTCTGACATCCTTAAAGCAAAAATCAAAGCCCATTCAGAAACACTGCAGAACTATTTGTGGGGCTCCCGTCCCTTTCCCGTCTCCCTCCTTTATCACAGAATACACATGAACAACTGGGGACTGGCCACAAGCAGGACTGAACTCCCAGACCATTCTGATGGACAGACACTCCTCACCTGGGACCACATAGTCTGCCAGCTTGGCTAAGAGTAGAGAGGCGATCTTGGAAGCAGGGTCACTGGGGTCCTCCTGCTCACTGTTCAGGGAGGGGACAGAGTAGCTCCAGGGCGGGAGCTCCACATTCCCACAGTCCTCTACGCTCATCAAAGGCAGAGCAGCCCGGCACAATTGAAGAATGATCAATACCAGCTTTGGGGATGGACGCTGGTCCAGCAGTAGAGAGAGGAGCTTAGAAACACAAGCTGGCTGGCTCAAGATGGCTTTCCCTATGTGGCTCCTGCAAGATGGGGAAGAAAAGAGTGCTGTGCTGAGAAGGCCACTGCAGACATCAGTAGTAAGTGTTCTCTAGGGGAAGCTGGACAAACGTCCAGCTGAGACCTCAGGAAGAAGACATGGACTTGACATTCTCTCTGTGTGCAGGCAGGGAATGACGGTCTGGAACAAATATTTAATGAGTGTTCATAAAACTGAGCAGTAACAGCTGAGAAGGATGGTTTCCTCATCCTCTCTGACCTCTGGCCACTCAAACTCGCATGTCCATAGTGTTTCAAAGAGTACAAAAACTACAACTCTAAACCAGAAGCTTTGCAATTCCATGCCTGTGTCCTTAAAACATGTGTGCAAGAGCAAAGCTATCACACAGTGCTACAACTCCCAACATGGGTGACCTGTCTCAGCCAAACCTACTGAGCCAGCAAAGGCCAAAGAACATATTGTCACGTCCATGACATGGGAATGTGGGGTAACTAAGCCCACGGAGAAGCACTCCTGCTTAAAGACACAGTGCACAAGAACAAAGTCATTACAGGTCCTGACTGGCTCTGAGTGTGTGCTGTTGAGAATGAAACCTGGCTGGGGTTCTGTGAACATGTCACAGTACTCCACCCAGCAGCCTGACTGATTCTCTACCTCACTCTGTGGTAGCTGACGTGTGGGTTTGAATCAAGTCTATAGTGGAATGCTTGCACGGCCAGCAGCGATGCTATCACATGCAAACAACAGTGCACTGTTCCTCTAGATAATCCCTACATCTTCAGACTAAAGACTGTTCCAGTGGCTTTATCCTCTACAATTCTTGAAGCACTAATGTGTTAAATAAAAGGTCTAGGAATTTAGATGTTCCAAACCCAACAGAAGCAAAAGTTATTCCAACCACTGAGGGGAAAACAGGTTGTTCTCCAGCTCTGCAGGGCCTTCCGTACCTGGAGAGGTCGTTGAGAAGACTCAGGACGTCCTGTAGGGCGTCGTTCCCAGCAGCCTGGTTGCCACAGCACTCGGTGGCTCGGGCAAGGTGGTTGGTGAGGAGACTGGACACCTGCCGGGCCAGCCCTGAGTGCACAGCCTCTGTGGAGCCCCCTTCAGAGGTGAAGAAGAGAGGAAAGGAAGGGCAATGAGTACTGAGGAAAGCACATCAGCCTGTGGGCATGCTGAGTCCTCCCTCCCCATCTCCCTGCACTGAGACATCCTATGAGTACATGTTATCTTCTTCAATGTCCCACTAACCAGTCAGTCTCACTAGACAATATCTGCACATAAACATTCAGTGCTTAAGAGAAGGCCTTCTCCTGAGAGTGAATTATAATTAATTCATATATAATAGAGAAATAGCACCAATTTCCATGTTCACCCTAGTTTCACTTCCTAAGTATCCTTTGTAAAGGCCATAACATGTCTTGAGTTGCCCATGAGTGTCTAGAACCTGAGCCTACACACGCTGTGTTCAGTTCTTCAGTCCTCTTGCTCACATCTCATCCATTCCAGGAGCTGGATGGCTAGCCCAGCCAGTCTGTTCCACAGCCTGCAGTGAGCACCGCACTGTGTTCCACAGCCTGCA
>NW_021604614.1:15050010-15103348 GCF_004785775.1 Grammomys surdaster
TGTTCCACAGCCTGCAGTGAGCACCGCACTGTGTTCCACAGCCTGCAGTGAGCACCGCACTGTGCCCTGGCTCCCACCACACCACCATTATCTCTTCACCAATTTGCTTGGTCATACCACAATTATTTTTAAAAACATGTATTTTATTATTTTAACGTGTGTGTGTGTGTACATGTATGAACATGTGTGTGTAGATGCTAAACAGGCCAGAGAGACCCACTGAAGCTGGAGTTAAGTGGTTGTGAGTTGCTGGTGTGGGTGCTGGGAACTGAACTCTGTCCTCTGAAAGAGCAGCAAGCACTTTTAACTACTGAGTCAACTTTCTAGCCCCCAGACCACAGGTCTTAAAGGAACAACGACTTAACTCCTCTTCTGTCTATTTTATAATATAATGGGCTCTTTAGAATACAGATTGAGGGTTTGCAAATTGGCTCAGTGGGTAATCACACTGACTGGCAAGGCCAACAACCTGATCAACGTTATGAACTAATTCCCACACGTTGTCCTTTGGCTTCCACAGTGTACCCACATCCATACATATATACACAAATAATAAAAATCACACATATGTATACACATACACATAAATACATCTAACACATAATATGTCATAGTGGCACACACGATTAATCCCAGCACTCAACAGGTAGAAGCAGGTGGATCTCTATGAGTTCAAGGATAATTTTGTCTATGCAGTGAATTCCAGAACAGCCAGGACTATGCAGTGAGATGCTGACTAAAAACAAAAAGCAAAAGCAAAGTATTTTCACAGACCTTCAACACTGAGGAAAACTATTCTTTAGTTAACTTTAAAAAAATTAAGTGGTCTCGAAAAAAACCAAAAAAAAAAAAAAATAAGTGAAGTTGGATGGTGGTGGTGCACACCTCTAATCCCAGCCCACAAGAGGAAGAAGTAGGTAGATCTTTGAGTTCAAGGCTAGCCTGGTCTACAGAATAAGTTCCAGCATAGCCAGGGCTACACAGAGAGACCTTATCTTGAAAAATAAAATAAAAAAATAAAAAAAGAAAAGAAAAATTAAATAAAATTAAATAAAAATGACAAAATCAAATATATGACTGTCTCCCCTGCATGTATGTGAGTCATGTGTGGGCCTGGTGCCCATGGAGAGGAGAAGAGGCTTTCAGGTCCCCTTGGACTGGAGTTACACATATAGTGAGTCAAAATGTGGGAGCTGGGAGTCAACCTGGGTCCTCTGCAAGAGTAGCAAGTACTCTTAACCACCGAGTCAACTCTTCAGTCCTTTAGTTAACTTTTAAATTTGGATTGCCCACTGAAAATAGAATTTGAAAATATCCTCTTTAAAATACAGTGGTACAATTATTTCACAGAAATATTTACATGGAGACTACTGGTGCTATAGGAACATTTATCTAGAAATGATCTTGCATCTTCCTTACAGGGCAGGATGTTGTCTGGAATCACAGAGCAGCTGTGAGTTTTTACAGAACCACACTCACAAAGTCTCATGAACTCACCAGCCTGCAAAGGGCACCTGATTAGTAGTTTAATAAAGACCTTCCCTCACACCCTCACACCCATGGGGAGTAGACAGCAAGTAGATGGCTCCTTACCTTCCTCTTTCTCCCACTCCACACAGCGGTTAGCCAACACCTGGAAGGCAGCCCAGGCCATGGTGGCCACCTTCTGCTTCTTGGTCTGCTTCTCACTGGAGCTGGACTCGGTCTGACTGCTCAAACTGCAGAGTCGGTCCATGAGCTGCACAAGACCGCTTCGGACCAGGCACTTCTCTTCACTCCTGGTGAACGGCAGAAAGGGATGGAGCACCCTGAAAGCCTTTGTGAGGGCTCAAGAAGCCCCAGGATAACAGGCATGTTTTTTTGTTAAGGGTGCTGCCAATCACCCAAAATGCCTTTCCTGTCATGGTGATGTCCTTAAAGATGGACATTCGAGACCAGGTTTGTTCACACAGAATAGCAGGCCAAAAGCTGATGAGTCATCTCAATAACAGACCAAATAATAATCTATTTTCAATACAATTATTCATGTGTTTTATATCCACATTTATCTGTGCACTGTGTGTCTGCTGCCCTTGGAGGCCATGGAACTGACGCTATAGACAGTTGTGACCCACCATATGGGTGCCTCACACTAAGCCTGGGTCCTCTGGAAGAGCAGCCAGCGCTCTAAACACCCGCCACTCCAGTAATTATGTTGTTATGAGAGCACTCAAAGAATGAGTCCAGGAATACTTAACAGTTCCAAGCTACTAATTAAGTGACCCAAGAAATAAAGGAATTGTGCCAAGACAAAAGATTCTTGCCAGCTATGTCTTTTTTTCTGACCCTCCCAGTGACAACAATGTCTGCGCACACAGCAACTCAGCAAAGGCACTGCAGCTTCCTGATAGGACGACAAAAGCTTTAGGATGCTTTTAACAAGTAAATTCAATTTTAGGATTTTATTTTTATTTGTGTGTGTATGTGTGAGTGTGTGTGTGTGTGTGTTTGTGTCTAGTGTGGTGTATACTAAGTATGTGTGGGTGCCTGCACACATGAGAATCCCCTGGAGCTAAGTCCTGAACTCATATCCTCTGCAATAACAGTACATGCTCTTAACTGTTCGGATATCTCTTTAGCTCCCTAAAATCCAATTTGATAAGTTAAAAAAAGATGAAACAAAACAAAAAAGTTACCTTCTATTTATTTGGCCACATTGAATCTAACCTCTGTGTGGCAAAGGACACGTCACACTTACCTGGTGTAAGGTATGGTACACAGGAGTCCAATGCTGTTCGCACAAGCAATAGGGTACCGAGCACACAGAGACACAACAGAGGTCATGGTCTCACCGAAGGCTTCCTGGACCTGCTCCACCATCCCACCACAGGTGAGCTCTTCAATTCTGTGAGACAAAACTCAAGTTGAGGTTTCCCGAAGACATCAATGATAAGGGACATTAAGGGAAATGCATTAGCCCTTCTGAGAAGCCCAGTGCCAAGAATTTGGAGCTAAAGGCATCTTGGAGACCACCAAGCTCAGTGTCAAATACTCCAGGGAACAGCGAAGTGTTGGGAAGGGTTCCCAGGGGTCCTTCCAACAAGATGCCCACAATAAATCAAAACAAAACAAAAACCACCAACAACAACAACAATAGAAAAACCTAGGTAATCTGGGTTAGGGGAAGTTACACAGGGCTATCTACTGCAGGGTTTTCAGAATCTTTGATAAAGTTAAGACACACCACAGTTAAGAGTAGGGAACAGCTACTCGTTTCCCAAATGGATTTGATAATAAACCAATTATTAGAGGCATGTCTGTCATATCCTGTGCCCCACTGAGGACTGGGCTTGTAGTCACACTAATGCAAAAACGAAGGCCTAGACAGATCAGCTAGGAGTCTCCTCAAGGCCATGCTCCAAGTACTGGAGGATGAGAGCCCAGGGGACGGGAAATGACCCTTTCCCAATGTAAAAACACAGCATTGGCTGATTCTATCTTATTTAGTATTAATTGAGGGCTGAAGTTATCAAATTTATCTACAAAAATTTGTAATGTAATTGGTTTTTTTTTTTTTTTTTTTTGGTTTTTCGAGACAGGGTTTCTCTGTGTAGCCCTGGCTGTCCTGGAACTCACTCTGTAGACCAGGCTGGCCTCGAACTCAGAAATCTGCCTGCCTCTGCCTCCCAAGTGCTGGGATTAAAGGCATGCGCCACCACCGCCCAGCCTTGTAATTGTATTTATAAACACAAATAATGTTGAGTTTAAAAATAGGAAGCTGGGGGGCCAGAGAAACAGCTTGGTGGGCAGAAGTCCTATTTTCTTTTCTTTTTTTTTAATTTTTATTTATTTATTATATGTAAGTACACTGTAGCTGTCTTCAGACACCCCACAAGAGGGCATCAGATATCATTACAGATGGTTGTGAGCCACCATGTGGTTGCTGGGATTTGGACTCATGACCACTGGAAGAGCAGTCAGTGCTCTTAACCACTGAGCCGTCTCACCAGCCCCAGAAGTCCTATTTTCAAAAGCCTGACAACCAGAGTGTGATCTCTGGAATGTAAGTCTAAAACACCGGATATGGTGGCACCTTCAACAGGAACACTCCTCCAGACACTTGAGGCAAAAGCAGAACTGGCCTGAAGCTCACAGGTCAGCAAGCCTGAGGGACATACTGCAGTAACAGAGGTGAAACAGACCCTCCCTCTTCAAGGTGGAATGAGAGAACCAAGTCTCAAAACTCTCCTGTGATTGCTACACACAAGCCATGACATCTGTGTGCCCACCCACATACATGCACGTAAGGAGTTGAGCTAAAGAGCACAGGCTTTGTCACAGGGATTGCTGGCTCTGAACATGGTGATCTCTTCCATTGTGATGGGCAAACACCAGGGAGGACCCATATGGATGGAAGCAAGACCTAAAATCCTCTTTCAAGCCTCAGCCATTATGGAGTTGTTTCTCAAGAAAGGCACGTGTTCTCCTGATTGACAGAAACTTCCCTGTTAGGACAATTTTTTTCTTTATCCCTGGATAGCTCCCAAATAAATGAGACAGCGACAATAAGATTTATTTGAAAAGCTTTACAGCACAATAGCTGAGCAGTATTAATCTATTCTAATTCTTAGGGCTAATCTGGCTACCTCCCATCCAAAATACCCAAGATACTTGTGTTTCAGTATTGATCTCTCTCTCCCTCCCTCCCCCCCTCCCCCCCTCCCGCTCTCCCTCCCCCCCTCCCTCTCTCCCTCTCTCTCTCTCTCTCTCTCTCTCTCTGCTCCATGGTGTGTTACCATGGACTCTTTCCTTGTGCCAGAATTCTCTCTTCCTATCTCTTTCTTCCCTCCCCTGGCTGGGATCAGAAGTCCAACCCTCTTCTCTCTTCTGCTCACTGACTCGCTGACCAGCTTTTATTGACAGATCAGAGGACAAATGAAAGCAATGTTTACACAATACTGAGGCATGGGCTACTTAGAAGAAGCAGTACAATTCCATGTCCTGTGTGAAACCAGATAGGGCAGAGAGACCAGCATTTGAATAGTACAAGGCTGATCTTTACACAGTGCACAAGAACATTACGCCTACACTTCCCCAAACATCATTTCAACAGCTGCTGGCCCTCTACTTGCTGGCCGCACTACATCAAAGACCACCAGAAAGCACAAGCCCCCGGTAGCAACTTCAGTCTTTCCTATTCTGCTGAGAACTTCTGAACTCTGGTACAGAAACCTTCCCAAATACAAATGAAAGCTTTCTTCTGAATTAGGATTTATAATGATGGCTTTAGAATTGACCAAATGATCACTAAAGTGTATAAAAGGATGCTGACGACATCACTGTGTCACTGCAAACTGAAAGGAAATAACGAATAGTCCTATGTGACCATGACTAGACACGAGTTAAATGCAAACACAAAAGTATAGTGGAGCTCTGGGAGGCTTTCAACAATGAAGAAGCAGGCACTGGAGACATGGCTCAGAGGTTAAAAGCATTGGCTGCTCTTCCAGAGGTCCTGAGTTCAGCAACCACATGGTGGCTCACAACCATCTGTAATGGGATCTGATGCCCTTTTCTGATGTGTGTCTGAAGACAGCGACAGTGTACTCATATGCATAGAATATATAAATAAAAAAGAAGAAGAAGGAGAAGGAGAAAGAAGGAGGAGGAAAAGGAGGAGGAGGGGAGGAGGAAGAGGAAGAAGATCTCTAAAAATGGGCTGGAAAGAAAGTGATACCAAGGAAGTAATGAGAAAAACAATCATCATTATAGGGGCAAACTTGTAACAAAGAGACTCAAGGAGCTCTTTATACATATGGTTGGTATAACAACCCCCCCCCCCCCCAAAAAAAGGGGGGGGGACAATTTAGGACTGAAGGTATAAAAGAAACCTTCACTTTCGGTTATGTATCCTGTTTTGAAAAACATCCTGATGTTTTTCAAAATCAACACACTGTAAAGACAGTTGAGGACAGAAGGGCAGTGGTGGCACACACCTTTAATCCTGGAACTCAGGAGGCAGAGGCAGGCGGATGTATGAGTTCGAGGCCAGCCTGGTCTAGGACAGCCAGGGTCATTTTAAACTCTGTTTCAAATCCCACTCCAAAAAAAACATTTTTGAGGAAAGACATTAGCAAGTTCCACTACACACTTTTGCCCATGGCGGTTGGAACAGTGTAAACTAACAGAAACCACTGACCTGGGTCCCCCCTGAAGGACCATTGTCACTGGCCCTACCAGGTGTGTTACTCCCCCAACTCGCACAGCGGCAGTCAGCAACTCCCGCATATGCACCAGGGCCTGCTTCCGAGTGTTTCCTCGCCGCCATCTTGTCTGTGCAGCCAAAAGGAAGCTGCTACTGGACACCTGAAATGCACAAGAGGGAGGATGCTGACTTCCACTGTCAGACATCTTCCAGCTGCCAGGGCCACTCATCGGGCCTGCACACTCTGACCTACCGCTTGGTCAGGGTTGGTGCCAATGAAAGCAAACAGCTGCCCGAGCAGGACGCTGTAAGTGGGCTTGTCCCTGCTGTCTTCAATGGCCAGTGACTGCAGGAGTGTAAAGGAGCTGCTGCGGTGGCTGGTCACGTGACGACGCCTACAGAAAACAAAACTGTAATAGATGAGCAAACAAGAACCATGCTTAGGGAGGCTGTTCTGAAAACCATGTGCAACTACATCCTGGGGTCCCACTCTGGCCAAGGACCATTACCTCTGATTTGCTCTAGTAAATTCCAAGTCTTCATTACCAATCATCTCCAGGTCAGAAGGAGCAGACATGCTTCGAAGGAAAACAGGCTGCCGGACAGCATGAGATGCCACCTTTGTTTCTGAAGCTGATTTGCATGCTGCAAGAAAATGGAAAGCTGCTTAAGGTTTCTGCTGTCTGATCTGTAGGGAGACAGAGCAACAGCTAAGCGGACTGGAAGGATGCTAAGCGTATCTTCACCTTCAGTCAGGGTTCAGCCAGTGATCTGGCTAGCAAAGCAAACCATAGAGAGTGAGCAGTCATTTAAAAAACCTAAATATGTGGTTAAGCTGCATTTTAGCTTGAAAATTTAAAGTCCTTTTATTAGAGTGGTTTTCCAAAGAGAGGACAAAAATTCACTTAATAATACCGGTGTTCACTTCAATATAAGCACTCTGAAAAGCAGGCAGGCTGGGACTATATAGAGCTCAGTGGTCCAGTACTTGCTTAGCATGCAGAAAGCCCAAGGTTCAGTGTCCAAGACTGAAGAGACAAAAAAGGCAAGAAGGTGCAAAACAGAAGCAGCAATCTGTGCCTCCCTCTTGGTTAATGGGATTGAACTCATTGTCAATTGCATATTCATTAGGTAGGCAGGCATTCAATGAACTGTGCCGTACCCCTATGTCTTTCCAGGGTCTCACTGCCCAGACTGCATTTTGTTCTGTAGATATACAAACTGGAACTTGCAACTTTTTTTTCTTTTTGCCTCACTTCCAAATTTCTTTTTGTTTGTTTGTTTGTTTGTTTTTTAGAGACAGGGTTTCTCTGTGTAGTCCTGGCTGTCCTGGAACTCACTCTGTAGACCAGGCTGACCTCGAACTCAGAAATCTACCTGCCTCTGCCTCCCAAGTGCTGGGATTAAAGGTGTGCGCCACCACCGCCCAGTCCAAATTTCTTAATTAAAATAAATGCAGAGTCATTTATTTCCGAGTCTGCCTTGGATCCTAGGCCTCTACAGGCACAGCACACATGTACACTCTACATGTGAAAAGTAAGTAAAGGAAAAAAAAAACTCTGAAATAAAGTCAAAAGTATACGGTAAAGTTATCTCACATCTTAAGAACAGACAGTTTAAACAAAAGTATGGTAAGACTGTCTCTCAGGTGCTACCTTCCTGTTATCCTTGAGACTCTGAGTCCCCTGCCAGGTGTCACCCATGTTATGGAATGACCGTGGTCCATTAAAAATGTGCTGTTTTAATAAAATGAAGGCAATTGTGGCCAGGGATGCACAGAGTGAAGCATGCTGGGAGCTCACTGATTTCTCTGGGAGACACATTCAGACTAAGGACTGCAATGTGACCTGGAAAGGGGCTTGGAACAGTGGCTCAGAGGTTAAGAACAGCACTTGCTGTTCATTCAGAAAAGCTGAGCTTGGATCCCAGCACCCACATGGTGGCTCACAACCATTTGTAACTCCAGTTCACGGGGATCCAGTGAGCTCTTCTAGTCTCTCTGTACACCAGACACAGACATACATTCAGTTAAAGCACTCATAAACAAAAAATAACTGTTTAAAAAAATTGAATAAACTTAAAAAAACCATGGGACCTGGGGGTTCCCAGTAGTGACTCCTGGGCAGCCCTGCCAGAAGGTCCTACACAACACAAACCCAGTTCTGAGGAAAGGAAAACAGACTGGCACAGTATAAGACTGACAGTGCTGAGTACAACTGCTTCTGTTACTCTGAAATACAACTGCATACGTAACTATGGAAACCATGAACTTAAAACAGGGGCCACTGATTACACACACATGCATTGCTCTCCTCAGATGGACCAGGGGAACCTTGCAGTCACTCAAGGATGACACCATAGGAATTCAAGTCTTAGAGACTAAAGAAACTTAAGAGACAAGAAGGAAAATGTCTACATTTCCTATTTTGTTATTTTAGGAGAACCCAGGAGTCAATTCTTTAAAAATAGTTGATGTGTGTTTTATGAACAGAGTCAGGCCAGAGCCTGGGGCAGTACCAGGCGTCTCTGCCGGTGTTCCTGAGATGCTCCTGGTGAGGCCCGACTGGGCTGCAATGGTGACGTGCAGCAGCAGCTCTGCTCGGTTCATCAGACTCTTCACCAGCGTCTTTGTTTTGGCCAGCGGGTGGGAGGGCTTCTGAGTAAGAGAAGTCACTTCTTGGAGGAACTTCTCCCTAGAGAGAGAGACTGGGGTGGGTTTAGTCGTTCTCCAGCTCATCCCACACAGCCTTCTGGGACAAGGCCAGAAGGAAGCAGTCTCCTAGTAAACACCGCTCACCTGCCCCTCCTCCATCCAAGAGTCTCTGGTTTTGTTTCAAATGCCTGTGCTTCCTTCTGAGAGTTCAAACCAAAGCTGCTGACTTACCAGTAAGCTTAACTCTTAAGTATCTGGTGAACGCACAACCCTGACAACCTAAGAGGGACTGGACCCGTGGTGTCTGAGCACCAAGGCGAGAAGTTGGACTGGAGTGAGTGACATCACTAACCTCAGTGAGAGGACCATGTTTTCAAGATCATTTCCATCAAAGGAGACTTCCTTCATTGAACACAAAAGCTCTAGTTCTTTCATTTTGTTCTAAAGAAGGAAAAATCAAGAAAAGATGGTATGCATGACCTGCAGGAACCAAGCTCAAGGTACATTGTTAGAGAAATGGACGTGGGACCGGCCCCACCTCTGTTGTGTGCGCCCTGCTGCTGAACGAATGGGCCTCTGCGCTCACCTTTGCACTGCAGAGGCGACCAGGGCCATGGCCACAGCTAGAGCCTCTGACCTAACCTTTGACACAGTCTCGATTTGCAGCTCACGGTGACCTTGAACTCACAATCTTCCTGCCCTGAGTTCTGAGTTCTGGAACTGTATACTTTTATTTGATAGTATAAACGTTTAAAAAAACTCCATGGCCTATTTTCTGGGGATTTTCAACTCAAACCATACTTTTAAATTTTTGTTTTGGTTCTTAAGGTTTAAAAGCAAAATTTGATAATAATGGTAATTTCTTTTTCTTCTATGTGTTTGTTTATTTCCTTACATACTACTGTGTGAGTGTGGGACTGCTTACACTTGTGCCACAGTGCCTGTGTGGAGGATAGAGGACAACTCCTTCTACCATCGTTCCTGGGGCTGAAACACAGGTCACTAGGCTCGGTGGCAGGTACCTCAACCTGCTGGGACTTTCGCCAGCTTCATAACTTCCTCAGCCTTTGTACAACACTATCAACCAGTTAAACATCAATGACTTACATAGCCTGACATATCAGCCTAGCTACTTTTATTTAACCTTTTAGAGAATGGGTGTGTCACACACTGTACAGGTTTCAGAAAGCAACACTACTTTCTCTGCACACGCACACATGTGAGCACGCGTGGTACCCTTGCTCTCTACGTGGCATGCCCCCATGCTGACTCACATGCTGCGCTCACCTCATTAAAATGGTAATCATAAAAGAAAGGCATGTTCTTCTCCAGCTTCCCCTGCATGGCATCCTCAGCCTCACTTTGCCACTTCTGTTCCAGTTCAGCCACGCTCTAGGAGGGTAAAGACACAGCATGTGCATAGATGCAAGACAAAACGGCATCTGAGGACAGCCAGTCGACATGTCCTCCATTTCCAACAGCTGACTCATGGCTCCTTTCTCACTCACCTGCAGCTGTCTCTCCATGGCATTGAGCTTCTTAAAGGTCTCTCCCATAATTTTACACAATAAATCATATTCCTCAGCATGTTCTTCCTGATACTGGAAATTGATCAGGGACTGCAGAGCATCAACCAAGTTCAAGTGCTTAATAACGCACGACACCACCATTTCCTCCATGACGTCAGGCTGGATCACTTCTCTGTGGTGACAACGAACACCAGTCAGGTGTGTGCTAAGCGGAACTCAGCAGCACCATATGCAACAGGCTGGAAACTGTAGGCTTCAACTCAAACACTGATTCACTGTAACCCTTGTATTACACTAGAGGAAGAGACACGGCACTGCAGACCCCACATGCTGGCAACCAGCTTAGTATATCAGCTGATAAAACTGACACTGACTGACCAAGCCACACACACAATGAAAGACATCTCCCTTAGTAAGACTTGTGTATTTTGAGCTAGAGTTATATCCCAGAGGGAACCCATCTAAAGCTCTTGAGCAGATGTTCTGGAAGCTGGGGGGCTGGCTCACTGGGCTGGATACTAAGTCTGAGCACCAGAGTGCCGGTCTGCGGTGGACACATAAGAAGCAGGTGAGGTGCACATGACTGTAGCCTCAGCGCTGGGTACAGAGACAGGAGGACACCAGCATTAGTGGAAAGCCAGTCACACCAAATGGCAAGCTTCCTTCAGTGAGAACCCATTTCAAGAGTGAAGCCGAGAGTGCTGGAGCAGGATACTGCACACCCCTGGCCTGGCCGCTGTGCACTCAGCCACGGGAATGTGCACTCCCACGTACACAGAATAAAAACTGCTTCAAGGGGAAGGGATTTGTAAGGATGACACTGAGAAGAAAGGAGGGAGGCAGGCTGTGAACAGGATGTAAAGTGAATTTAAAAGAAAAAATAAAACGAAACAACCCTCCCAGAGCTTTGGGACCACTTGCCTTCTAGTCCTGATTTGATGCAGTACTGAGACTGGTGTGTAGTGCACGAGGATACAGAGTTAAACAGTGCAGTTTCTGGAGCTGAGAGGCTCACTGGACAATGGGGCTTGTGGCTACATCTAAGAACCTAAGTTTGACCCCAGGACACACGTGATGGAAGGAGAACCAACTTCTGCAAGCTGCCCTCTCACCTCTACATGTGTGTCATGATGTGCAGACACACCCATCCCACAAAAAGTAATAAAACAGAAAAATGTCTTCTCTATTTGGTTAATTTAAAATTTTATCTACTCTTTAAATGTTTCTCTGAAAAGAGTGATTTTGCCACGTGAAGGAAGCCTTCAGGCTACGAACATCACAGCACATGTGTGACTCTAAGACTCAGGCTTCAAACAGCACAGCACATGTGTGACTCTAAGACTCAGGCTAAGAACAGCACAGCACATGTGTGACTCTGAGACTCAGGCTTCAAACAGCACTGCACATGTGTGACTCTAAGACTCAGGTTTGTCACTTCCCTAGGAATCACAAGTAAAGATGAGTTACTATACTATTCAGAAATCAAAAGTAGAAGCTGAGGTCAACCAACTGCAAGGTCAAACTGTCAGAAAAATCTAGAACTTACCAAGTTTTACCATGCATCAGAACCCCGGGAAACTTATTCCCACACACAGGCCCACCCCTAGACTTTCAGTTTCAACAAATGTGAAGTGGGGTTGCACATCAGTGTTCCCAGGGGCTGTGACTGTGACTGGAGGACCACACAAGGAGACCTACTGGCCACCTAGTGGGCTCACCTAAATACTCGGCTCCTGTCCATCAAGTAAATAAAAGATTTTCATATAATTGACCTAATTTTTTTATGGTTCTGGGGCTCAAACCCAGAGACTAATACATAAGAGAAAAACATTCTTCCACTGAATTACACCCCAAACCCCAGTAAACGTAAAGTTCAAGGTTCACGTGCATCCCCACTCTCGGAACATACTTTATACTTGGTCTAAACTGAGGTCGTGCACGTCCAGAGATTTCCCTGAGCTTTATCATGATTCCTGGAGGCAGCCTGATCCGAGGCAGGTCAAAGTAGTTCCCAACAGGAGGCACAAGGACATCTGAGGGGTAGGTGAACTCTCTGTCTTCTTCTATGGTCAGTGGCAGTGGAGAGGGACTCGGAGTAAGGGCAGGGGAGATAACACCGTTGGCCTCCACCTGCCACTGGCACCTGAGGAGACACAGAGAAAAGAGGCTTTCCACTCCCTGTGACAGAGATTACTGGAAAGCTACTTGAATGGCTGCAGCTACATGAGACACACAAAAGCTCACAGGATGTGTCCAGTATGCATCCAGCAAACCTACAGAGGCTAACCTGAACACTGTATGGAAGAATCTTGGGAACCCACCTCCTTTCCAGTGTTATTAGGAAACCCTGGGGCTTCCCAGTAGAGGTGAAAGCATCCCATGGTCACCACCCCCATCCCATTCCTTCACCACATGTCTACCCTCCCTTTGAGGATCCTCCAACTGTACGGTGTTTAGACTGCAGAAAACCTGACACAGTTCCAAGATGTTAACAAAAAGGTAGCAAGGCTGAGAAGGTAAGGGGCGCCATTTTAATGTCGTTCCTAAGACACTTAGACACCAATGAGAGGGTTGGTTAATGGCACAGTTAGCTGGGAAATGCGCTGAGTGCAGCTTTTCCACATGAAGTCTACTGTTTGTGGGCAGAACTAGCTCCATGCAGACCTTGTTACCTCTGTAGAAGTTTGGATCGCAACAGGTCCTGACAAGCTTCCTCTTCTTTGGTAATTTCTGGTCCGTTGTATAGGATTCTTAACATGGAACAAGCTAACACAGACAGACCTAAGGCCAGGTCTACCAGGAAGGGCAAGCCTCCTGAGACATCTTCTGAGGACTCCTACAAGGCAGACAGGGGCAGACCCCATGCGCAAGTCAGTGGACTCTGGCAGGGCATTACAAGCTGCGCTGTACCACATTGGACCATCCCCACCCAGTTTCCTAGAGCATCACCAAGTGCAGTTGCTATGGGAATGGAGTACAGTACCCAACATCTGGAATAGAGGGTGGCACTGGAGTAACCACGGAATGAGGTCTCAACACAGTTCTGGGGAGTGAACAGCTGGTCAGACTTTTATACCAAAAAAAGCAAGAATCACGTGCAGGAAGTTAGGCTGCTTGCTATCAGCTGTGTCTAGTCAATGCAGACCTTCATTCCATCAACAATTGTACTCAAGATACCTGTGTGCCTCCTGGGCAGCAGCCATTTTGATTGATAAACAGAGGGCAGAGGCCCCTGCCTGCCTCACAGGGTATACACATGCTAGCCCACAGCTCTGCCCTAGAGGTTCTATGGTGGGTCAAGCTCAGGCAACCTCCAAGTCTACAGAATAACCCAAGGGGAGTTCAACTCCTAACCCAAAATCTACATGCTTATGTCAACTGAGTGTCCCAGCTGCCTCTGCCCTGCATTCCAGAGTCAGGTCGCATCCAGGCCTCAGAGCCCTGGCTGCAGAGGCTCCTGTGCTGCTGGACTGATTTTAGGTTCCAGCTCTTTTCATTCCATAAAATGACCCCTCACCCCTGCTAGGACCCTACTTGTTGAGGAAAAGACACGTGAAAGAGTGGCTCATATTCTGCCTGGTTTCCAAGGCAAATATGACCTATGTCAGCAAGGCACAGTAGAGTTCCCTCCGCCCACAGCAGAGTTAGGGTCAGTACCTGAGCGCGGACTGTGCAGGCAAAGCCCCACATAGCTTTGTCAGGAGTGTTGTGCTCACGGCCACTTCTCATTTCAAAGGAAAAGGTGACTGTATCGCCTTCAACCTTAAGATTTAAGAGGGAGGGGGAGAAATGAACTTTAAAAAAGCTCAAACAATTTCTAAAAGAGTGATATAGTTTAGAGATTGACTTATTTATTTATTTATTTTTATGTTATTTTTTGAGATAAGGTCTTAATCTGATTCCATGCTCCTCCTGTCTCTGCTTCTAGAATAGTGGATCACAGGGTTTACAATCAAATCTCTGCCTTAGAGGTTTACTTTGTTGTGTTTGTTTTTGAGGTAGGGTCTCTATGCGGCTCCAGCTGTCTGAGAACTCACAGAGATCCACCTGCACTCTGTTCTGTTCTCGCCCTCGTCCCTCCCCAACCCCACCTGTGTCAATGAAGACGCACAGAGCAGCAGACCTGGACTCAGCTCAGCCAGACACCCCAGGCGGACTGCCGTCCCTGCCAGTTAAAGTGGGTGCACTGTATGTGCAACATACAGAAAACACACTGAGCACATTTGGGGTTAGCAGGCTTCTGATCCCTATTTGTGCTCTGGGTACACACTCATGAGTAGCTCAAAAGTCCAGAATACAAAGCATGATCCCTCCCAGTCACGTCAGTTTGAGACCTGATCGTTATTTTTTATTCAAAGGCCAAATTCATTTAAAAACATTACTCCAAACTTTTAAACTGCACTGATGTATGGTCAATGTCCAGAAAAGGACCCTGGAAGAACTAGCAGCCCCACCCCCCAGAGAAGAAATAGTTCTGACAACCAGTGGCCACGCAGAACCCTGTGGACGGATTCAAGCCCTAGCATAGACAGGGGTCTGATGTCCTACAAGCAAAAGGAGGATAATTCTAAACACAAGCGGGGAGGTTACAGTCGCAGCAATGTGGCCCTAACTAACTCAAACGCTTCCAGGGTCACACTTAGTCCTCAGGCCCATAAAGAACCTAGAGTCACCTTTCTTTTCTAGGAAGAAGTTGTGACTTGATACCATACCTTCACCAAGTCCTTCGGCCAGCCAGTTCCTAAGACACTCCGGCTGCCATATCCCAGAGTGTTGCCTCCATACTCAGCAACCTTCCTACTGTTTGTGTTAGGCCCCGCGTATATCACCAACTTCAAAACAGAAAATAGACCGTTAGACTGTAAAAGAAAAACAAAAACAACAGCTACAAATACAGAGGCTGCAAAAGAGTTTGTAAAACACTACACTTCTAGCCAGACACTGGTGTCATTCATTATAACGTAACTAATAGACCCTCATGTCTAACGTCGAGCTGATATAAGTCTGGAGGCAATCAGCGATTGATGTTTATAAAGCAGTAAAAGAAAAATGATTGAAACTATCCACAGGCATATTTCTCATATTTTCAAATCTCGGTTGGCACTGGGACATGAAGGTTAACTAACCACGCTGGCGACTGTGTGTATAGATTTCTTGGATAGCTATTTTCATCCTGGTTATCAGAACTCATTAACAATAGGTGCAGTTTGGCCCCTTAAGTCCTCCCCCAAATTAATAAAGTGAGCTAATATAGGCAGGTTCTAATACCTAATACAAAATAAAAGCACCAAAAAAATAGATAAATAAGGATTTAAAAATGCAACAAATGAAAACAAGCCACACATTCTTAGTATGTTGCTTAATGGCATAAGGAGATGAAACAAATATAGGCCAGGAAGGCGGCTGCTTGTCGGGACAGTTCTCACCTGTCAATACGGCTCTCTAATCACCCAGTTATATCGAACTGTTTGTTATTATTTGTCTATTATTAAAGTTGTGTTTGCATGGTATATGTACATGAGGCATTGTGTGCCACAGGACCACTTTGTCAGGTTAGTTGTCTCTTCCTCCTCTTCGTGGGCTTTGGGGTGCGTGGGACGCTATTGGGCGTGTGCTGCAGGAGCCCTACCTACTGAGCCGTCTGGACCTCCCTCACTGGCTGCTTCTATCACAGAAGAGAGTGATAGAAGAATGCAGCTCACTCGGCATTCAAGTATGTCCAGAGGAAACAGCGCTCTGGTGTCTGTAACTGGCAAGCCTGGGGGTACAGCACATTGACGCACCTGGCAGCTAAGCTGGGATGTCAAAGCTACATCTTCAACTCTGGATGCTTGTCAGCTTGTGAGTTCTTTCCTTTTGGACCTCTTGCTCCACCAGCCAGGGACCATGGGGAAAGTAAATATACTTTTGTCTATGTGGAAAGCCTCCTTGTGCATGACAATCGTAATGTATGTGGCAGGCACAACTCAGTACATATCAGAAGAGGCAAATTATCACTTTTTAAAGAAAAAAAAATGATACCAACTAAAGGGGTAATGTCTGCTCACACATGAGGCACTGCAGGCGCTGTGCCTGAATGGAGGAGGAGGAGGCAGAGAGCCAGAGCCAGAGCCAGAGCCAGGCTCCATGAAGCATCTTAGCTGCAGGCTAAGATGAATTTTCAGGATATGTTTTCAACACCTCCATACATCTGAGATGCTCGACTCTTCTAAAATCTAACAGTGAGTAAGACCTGACATCTGGTTGTGTCGCACCATCTCAAGGCAGGTGTGTCTAAGTTACCTTTAACCTAAAAGCCTCCCTTGATGAGATTAAGACATTTGCCTTTACTCTGTTCACAACGGGCAGAGATGACATGTGGCTAACCAGCAGTGGAAGACAGCATGTGCAGCACTAGGCTGTGTGTTTGTTCATCAGCCTTTCCTCATGACTCCAATTCAACAGCAACAGAAGAAAATCCTGCCTTTTCTGAAGGATCATTAAGTCACCAGTTGGAAACTGCTCTTCCTCAAAGTCTATGTAGGTGCCTGAGATAATGGCAAAGAAGAAAAAGCAAGCCAGACTCAGGCGTATCTGAACCCTTCTAAAAGCCACCTTCTTCCACAGGACACGTGAGAAGCCTCCAGAAGAGGGCAGTGAGACCTTTCCCGGTCAGAAGCATCACACCTATACAATTCTCAAGAGGGAAGGCGGGAGGCAGCAGCAGAGCCACAGGAAGCCCTCTGTCCAAGATTTAACTAAGTTCATGGACACTTAGAGAGACACTTAGAGGTCTACACACACACACACACACGGCTGTCAGACACAGAGGTGAGGCTCTTCAACTTCAAAGCACTGTCTAAAGGGAGTCTCCTGAGAGGGCCCCATGGCAGAAATTATCAAGAAATGGTGACCAATGCAAAGGAAAATAAGAAGCAGCTAAGCTGAGGCGGCAGTGACAACTGGCTCCTGCTTACTTTGTCATAGTCGTACTGTGACGAGCATCTGGTGTCAAATCGTAGATACAGGCAGCGAGCTCCTGGGATATGAACAGTCTCTTTAAACTTATAGTTATCTCTGACAGGGTGTACTGTTTCCACGGTCTTCCCAGCAGCCCACGGGGCAGGGATCTTTAAGCCAGTGAGAAAGCCTGGCTCTTCCTTTTCTTCTAGCATTCTAAAACCAGAGAAAGAGAAGGAAGTGCAGCTTAAGAAGGACAACAAAAACAAAACAAACTTGAAATGCGGAACACATTAAGAAACTATTCTTCGATTCCCCACACTGCACAGCATGGCAACACTCTACTATGTAAGCACTGAGTAGCAATGGAAAGCATCTGAAAATGCTCTCCGTTCATGTTTCTTGTTTTCCTGTTAGTAGCATCGAATCACTTCTCACGTGCGAGCATAGAGCACTTCCTACTCCTTCACGGGATGCCCCACAACAGCCAGGAGAAGGCCTCACTAACACCCATCACAAGTTACTAGGGCGGGACTTCAGACTGGGCTGCTTTCCCCAACCCCAAGATCTCAGTGTCCGCTAGTCTCCAGTTCTTTCCAGTGTAGTTTCACTCAGGAGAGGTGACTGTAAGACCCCGTCCCCCGCCCCGCCCCGCCCCACCCCCTCTCCAATCTCCTCGAGCTTGCAAGAACTCCAGCGCTGGAGAACACAGACTTAAAGTCTGGACTTGGCTGCATGAGGTCACTTCCTTTGCTTCAGCTTTGCTACAGAGCTGTCCTGATGCCAGCGACTCACTGTTAAGGAAAAAGAGGGGCCCAGCACTGAGGAGGCACATGCTGGAGGCTCAGGATTCAAGGACAGCCTGAGCTACCCAGTGAGCTTGGACACAGAGCAGCTTCTGCCCTGTAGTTCCAGCTCCAGGAGAGGCTGGAGTGAGAGAATCACTTGATCCCCTACCTCCTTAAAAACAAGAAAGCCAGGCTGGGTGTGGTAGTGTACACCATTAGACCCAGCACTCAGAAGGCAGAGGCAGGCAGCCCTGTGTGCATAGACTCTCTATGCAGACTACACAGTGAGAGCCTGTCTGAAAACAAAACAGCAACTCACAGCTCCAACAGGAGCCTCCAGACACACACCCACCAGAACAAAGTCAATCTACCCAACACAATCTTTCTTGCATGCCCACTATGATAAGAGTTTCAAGACAACTTGGAGTAGGTTCCTTCACTTAAAGGGGAATGCAGTCTAACTTGTCCCTATAAATTTAAAGTAATCTTGTAGCTGGCTATGAAATTCTGGCCCTGAAGTATTTTCTTTTCCAGTTAGCTAACCTGAGTTAAAAGTTGCTGTCGTAAAAGGAGTACAAGGCTGTCGCCACATGCACACGTTACCTCTCATCAGGGAAAAGCCTGCACTTCTGGTCTGAGGGGCCACACGGGGAACAGCTCACCTCGGCAAACACTGGACACTGGGTTTTAAGCAGCAAGGCCGTCTAAAACATAAACCATCTGTGTGTCTTTTTTTGTTTGGTTGGTTTTTTTTTTTTGTTTTAACTCGAGATTTTTTTTGATTATTTATTTACATTTCAAATGTTGTCCCCCTTCTCGGTCTCCCCTCCACAAACCCCCTCAACCCTCCCCCCTTTGCCTCTAAGGGGGTGCCCCCTGACTCCCTCCTGCCTCACCCTTTCTAGTGTCCCCCTACACTGGGGCATCAAGCCGCCACAGGACCAAAGGCCTCTCCTCCCACTGAGGCCAGATAAGACCATCCTCTGCTACATATGTGGCTGAAGCCATGAACCCATCCATACTCTGCCAGCACCTGACCAATACAGATGTAGATACTCACAGACAACCATCGGACTGAGCCTGGGGACCCCAATGCAAGAGTTAGGGGAAGGACTGAAGGAGCTGAAGGGGACTGCAACCCCATAGGAAGAACAATATCGACTAACCGGACAACCCCCCCACCCCCAGAGCTCCTAGGGACTAAATCATCTGTGTGTCTTACCCAGGTAGCTCCCAACATGAACTTGGTAAGCCACACTGCACCGTCACAGTCCGTGCTGCCGTCCTTCTCTCAGAATGCCCACTAGTGAGGGCCCCTCCCCGCTCCCTCCTGCACTTCACTTTCAGCTGGCAAGAGCTCAGGACACTGGATGTCAGTCTGACAGCAGCACTCTCTCACAGTGGTTAGCTATCAACTCTTGCCAGACCACAGCCACTCATTAAGTCACACAAACAACTAAAAGCTAGTCCCTGAACACACAACTTTGGATTTCAGGCTTGAGGGTTCTCTTGGTTCTTGTAAGGGATTGCTGTGTTTATAATACCCCCACCCCACCTCCTGGCAGTGAGCTGAGAGCCGGTCAGTGGAGTGTGGGACCCCACCTGGCTGGTGTAGAGCACCAGTTGCACGAGCTGAGGCATCAGGGCGTCGGCCATGGTCAGGGTCTGTAGATTGGGGTGCATCAGAGAGGTCAGCAACACTGGGAGAAGGTGACCAAGCATAGTGGCCTTGGTAACTTGCTCCAAGCCTTTTAACCTAAAAGTTCAGGAAAGCAGACATTCTAAGCAAATTCCTGCATGAAGAGCAACCATCACATCCTGTGCCTGGCCCATTCTCTTAAACAGTCTATCTTTAAACTAGTCAATTCTATCCAGACGCCATCACCGAGGGAAAGGAGGAGAAGGCTTTTTAGTCCAGAGCACGCATCTCCAGGCCCCTCCTGGCCGGCCCTTCATAAACAGGACCTGAAGTACTAGGACCTCTCTAAGTGGTCAGCGCCCTTCCTGGGCTCTGGGCTGCTGGCTCTGTCCTGTGCTGAGCCTGAAAGGAGGGTGACGGGTGCACACAGAGTGGGTGTGGCAGCTCCTCCTCTGAAACTTCCACTCCTGAGCAGCAGCGGAGGCTCATGTGCATCGTAGAAGCAGGCAGAGTTGTTTAATAATTTCTATGGTGGTAAAATATGCCTAACGTATAATTTATTATCCTAGCCACTTTGAAGCATACATTTCAGGATTAGAATAATGTACAACCATTATTACTGTCCATCTTTCTAATTCTACTTATCCTGGAAAACCCAAATTCTACACCTGCTTGGTAATAACTCCCCTCCCCTGGCCTCAGTAACTGGCATTCAACTTTCTTTGTGTATGAATCTGACTACTAAATAGGCACATTTTAAATCAGTCTTTTTTTTTTTTTTTTTTTTTTTTTTTGGTTTTTCGAGACAGGGTTTCTCTGTATAGCCCTGGATGTCCTGGAACTCACTCTGTAGACCAGGCTGGCCTCGAACTCAGAAATCCGCCTGCCTCTGCCTCCCAAGTGCTGGGATTAAAGGCATGCGCCACCACCGCCTGGCTAAATCAGTCTTTAAAATCATTCTCTTAATATTGTAGTTCTCTGCTATGAGAATTGTGAGTTCTCCAACATTACTGAGGATGTTGGTGTTGGAAGGAAAAATGGAGACCCCATTTCAGTGTCCCCCATTACACTCCACCTATTCCCATGCGCTGACAGTGGAGAATAAACATCTTCACAAGTCTTGGTGCAATACCTCCCTGGGTTATAGTGTTCTTAGCCCAATTCCTATCTACCGTCTACAAATGGGCAACAACTGAGACACAGGACAGACACACAGAAGCAAAGACTGCAGCAGGTTCACATGAAGTCAATGTATCTCAATGTCCAAATACTAAAATTCCAGCATGTAACATCTTGAAAAGCAAACATGGCAGAGGACAGGCTGCTACTGGGAAGGAGGCTCCCTCTCTACAGTCCCCTGCGTAGGGAAGAGTCAATGTGAGTTGATTCTGAGGTGCTGTGTCCGTGTCATCTTCTGTGCAGATGATTAGCTGTGCCACTAAGTCACTTTCTCCCCCAAAGGGACTTGGCACAACACTAAGGCAAATGGTTGAAAGGCAACTCTGAGCAGGGAGTCATGGTCCACACCTTTAATCTCAGGACATGGGACGTAGAGAGGCAAGTGGATCTCTGTGAGTTCAAGCCTGGTCTAAAAAATGAGTCCCAGGACAGCTAGAGCTATGGAGAGAGACCCTGTCTCGAAATAAATGAATAAAATAAGAGACAGAGAAAGGAAGGAAACAAGCAAAAAGGAAGGAAAAAATCAAAAGAAAAGCAAAGAAGGAAAAAAGGAAAGGAGGCAAGGCCAATCTGAACCTGATGACCGTGCTGGCGGCCAGGCTGCCCAGCAGAACCTTGCTCACTCAGTCTCATCTGAGGCACAGTCAAGGGGAGCACTGCCCTTGGCGTTGCAGTACTACCTCAGACCCTTGCAAACATGCTCTCACTAGATGATCTCCTGGGCCCGTTCTAAGAGTCTCATTTGCTAAGCCGCAGCTGGCAGTCCCCAGGCTCACCTCTGCTCTCGGTCAGGCATGTCACTGTTTATGAGGGCAGTGGTGACCTGCTGCAGCATTTCCAGCACCTCATCACATCCAGTCAGGATCTGGGTGGCCAGAGCCAAAATACTGGTCTTTAACTCCTAGACAGAAGAGACCATGAGATTAGTTTCCAGCCTTACCAGGAGTAATGCGCACTCACGTAACAACATGACACGACGTCTATTGAACGACACATCTCCAGATGAAATGATGTGGCTAGTAGACACTCAGTGCAGTGAGCTCCTCTTGGGTGGCAGGTAGGAATTTGATTTGGGAGGCCAGCGTCTGGAGTGCAGCTAGAAATACGCAGTATTTCACAGGGAAGGCACTGTGTGTCTAGCAGCAAGGCCTAGTTCCCGTCCTATCCAGCACAAGAGCACTCCTGGAGGCCCAGACGCTGCTCGGGTAGAGGACTGCCTTGGGAGGTCTGAGCACAGCTAAAGAGAAAACACAACAGTAAAAAGCACATGGACAGGCGGTGAGTAAGATGAGACGACCCACAGCATGCTCAAACCGGACAAGTGGCCTCGTCCGAGCGTCTTAGCCCAGCACATTTAGAATGCACTGAATTACGAAGCCCAGCTCAGCAGCAGCAGCAGCAGCTATGGGCTACTGAACAGGAAAGAATGGCACAGACTTTCTGGGAATGCAAACAAGGTAACAGCCCTTAACTGTTCCGTTCGTAGCTATTCTCTGATTGAAACAGTGCACACTAGTAAACTACCTCTACATAGTATCTCTGGGTCTTGCTTTTCTTATAAATGCTAGGCCACCTAGCCCATTCTGCCAAGAGTCTTTCTATATCTATATACATTTTCTATATACATTTTTTTTCTTTTTCTTTTTTTTATTTCATTTTTTGTTTGTTTTTAGTTAGTTAGTTAGTTAGTTAGTTAGTTAATTTGTTTGTTTTTTTCGAGACAAAGTTTCTCTGAGTAGTCCTGGCTGTCTAGGAACTCATTCTGTAGACCATGCTGGCCTTGAACTCACAGAAACGTGTTTTAGAAAACTCAGACCAAACAAGTGACACATACAGGACTAGCAGTTACCACCATGGGCATGACCTCCGGAGTGGGATTTTCAGGGTGGTCAAGTCAGAGAGTTCATCCCAATTTCTCTAATTTTCCACAAAAAATGATTTCTTTTCCTTCTGTTTTGTTTGATCCAGGTCTTGTGTATCCCAGACTAACTGTGACCTCACGGCACACCTCCCAGATGGTGAAGTCTAGCTCCAGTGCTCCACTTCTGCCTCCTACAGGCAGGTGCCTGCGACTACACCAGCTCCCTTTCTCCCTCCCAAGGGCTGGGACTGCAACTACACCAGGCTTTCCATATTTTTATTGAAAAATTGTATTCTCGGTTCTTGTTTTGTTTTAAATAAGGGTCTCACTATGTAGTCTTGGTGGGTTTAGAACTCACTATGTAGACCAACCTGGCCTCAAATTCAAAGACACCTACCTGCCTTTGTCTCTTGAAAGCTAAGATTAAATTCATGTACCACCATGCACAGCTCCAATTCACTTTTTTTAAATTTATGTATATGTACGAGAGCCTACACGAATTTATGTGTACACGTGTGCAGAGGTACCTATGGATTCCAGAAGAGGGATCAGAACCACTGGAACTAGAGTTAGGAATGGCTGTGAGCTGCCACGTGGTGCTAGGAACTGAACCCAGGTCATGGAGAGCATGGCTTGACTGTGGAGGTTAGAAGAGACCGTCGAGGGCTGCTCTCTTATTCCACGTGGGTCTCGGGAACACAGCCTAGCTCCCATGCTTAGCAGCAAGCACCGGCTGAGCCGTCTCACCAGCTCTCACACTGTGGTTCAGGCTGGCCTAGGACATACTAGGTAGCCCAGGCTGACCTTTTATTTTCCACAATCCTTCTGGCTCAGCCTCTCAAGTCCTGGAATTATGGATATATGCCACTAGCTCTCAAAGACGAAATTTTCAACAACAATGCAAATGAGGTCCCTAAGTATCTGTCAGAATTACAACAACCACTGCTATAAAAAAAAATCTGTGCAGTGCCATATTATCATACGCAAACAAATGACTGAGTTCACACAGATGCTAACTTTTTAAAAATAGTAACAGAAAATTAAATTAACCATATAACTAGGAATTATTCATACAAAGATCAAATTTATCATTTTAAGTTATTTAAATAAAAATAATAATAAAATCATCCAAATATTGAAAGTGCTTAGAATGTAATGCTCTCAGATTGACTTTAAGGTGTAATGAGATGACTTGTGAGTGCCAAACTTGTAATTCTTGCAGAACAGAAAGAACCAAAGGCACCGAGACCACCGGAGAGCATATGATAACACAACATAAGAGTCACATGTAACCACCAGGCAATGACAAAGCAATGAGCAGCCTCACATGTCTCACAAAATTAAACGACAGTGGGAACGCCATGATAAACAGCAACGGAGCAGCTGTGGAGAAAGCGCCTTTGAAATAAAGCGTGGTGTTTACCTGTACCTTCAATGTCTCTCCCTGCAAGGAGCTGTCACTGTCCTCATTCTCATCAGGCTTAATCAAAATAGTGTTACTGAGAAGGTGATTCTGAACTGCCATCAGATAGCGCAGGCAGGAGGATGCAGCCTTTAACACAAATAAGGACATTAAGTGACCTCCCTGTGACTGAAAGGGCTCACATACCCCTCACGTTTTTTAAAAGATATCCACAAGAGAAACAAAAGAGGAGGTACACATGAGAGCACACAGTTTCTTGGGGATATGGACGCACAACTCTGAGTGCAGGCTCTGACGTGCTTACTGGCCTTCCTGCCTTCCACATGTGGTCCCCACTGGCCTGAGACTGGCTCAGCTTTCATCCCTCAGCACCCTCCCTGTGTCTCACTCATATCTCTACGGAAGTCTCCACCCCATCCCTTCAGGAACCTCTTGGTTCCCATCAGCCTCTGAAACATACTGTTTAAAAACCAGTAAATTAATAGAGAAAATTTCACGACAAAAAAACCAAAATTCCATATTCAAACAATCAGGCATCTGACACTGGAGCGCAGTCTCAGGAAGGAGTGTCTTTGTCTGTCTTTTCTCCTGTTTTTGGGAAAGCTCTCCGAGCAGACTTGCCCACATGTACATTTCCAGGGTAAGCTCACTCATCCACAGACTCCCCTGAGAGGAGACAGCACTGCCTCAGTAAAGTCCTCACTTACAGGCACCGTTGAAAGGAGTTTCTGGAAATCATCCTTGGAGACCGTTTGGCACTTGGTGATTAGGATACAGGATTCTCGCACCACAATCTTCAGGATGTAGTGTAAGAGCTCATCATTGAGTCTTTAAAACAGGAAAGCATACACAGTACGCTTGGTATGAGACAAGCAGGAAGCAAGTCATCAAACTAACCAGATACACCACAAACCAAAATGGTGCCCTAACTAATTCAAGTATTTTAGAAGTGAATACAACAGAAAAGCAAAAGCATCCCCTAATAACTAGCATGCAGCTTCTTTCACAGAGAGCACGCCAGCTGCCCACGAGACTTCCCTCAGCATTACTTCTGCTGTGGACATTGCCAGGCCGGAAGCACTTCATGCTCATCACACTGAAACAGGTTACCTCAGGTTTTAGGACAGATGCAGGGCTTAACACATTTCAGTAGGCCCAGAATTTAGAGTCACCATGCTGGTCACCTTACTAGCTATAGCAGGAAACTAATGATCAAACACATTTAGGTGCAAGTTATCACTTAGAAAAAAGGCTAGTCATGACCAACATAGTAGATGTGTTGTGGTCCCCTAGGCGTGGGCGTTTGGTGGGGCTGCTTGGAGAGGTCTGGTCTCAGTGGGTGCAGCCTTGCTAGAGGAAGTGTCCCTGGGGGCGGGCTCTGAGAATGTAAAGCTTTGTACCACTTCTAGTTTACACTTTCTGCTTCCTACGCCTGCCATCACACCTGCTGCTTGCATCCTCACGGGGATACATCCTTATCCTTCTGAAACTGTAAAGCCAAAACAAATGCTTTCTTCTGTCATTGCTCTTGGTGGTGGTGTCTAGACACAGCCACAGAGAGAACGAACAGGCCTCACCTGTAGTGGTCGTCCTCGTCGCTGCCGAATCGGTTGTTCTGGAGCTGCTCGGCTAGGTTGGTGAGGATAACATCTCGAAGCTGGGAGAGTCCACTGTTTCTCTCTCCTGATACAGGACAAAAAGCTATGAGTGACCCTGGCAACGGCACTTAGAAAAGCCATCTATCTAATTGGTCTATACTTCCAGCATCTAGGATGCTGGGCAGGAGAGCTGCTACAAGTTCAAAGTCAACTTGGAACAATATCTCAACAAACTAACCTCCTGCCCAAAGAAAACTGATGTTATTTTTTTAAAAGTTCCAAAAAAGTAGATGGAGGACAGCCTAGGAGCACAGCCTAGGAGCACGGAGTTTAGATTCATGCAAACAGCAGCGAAACAGCACCACATCCAGGGCTCAGCTTTAGCCAGGACATCAGCTTTAAGTCTGACTTTTCCTCCTGGTGTATCATAAAGTGGTGTGTTCCTTCCTTAGACTAGTGCTGCTGTTAAACACTGAGTGGTCTTACCATGGCATCTCTTGCTGTTATTCAGTCTAAAACATATGTTCAAATATATGAAAACACAAGCAAGCAAGCAAGCAAGCAAGCAAACACCCTAGGTTAGAAATCATCATGAAATTGGTTTTGGTTGGTTGGTTCTCTTTTGTTGGAGACAGAGTCTGGAACATCCCAGGATGACCTGACCTTTCTATATGCTGAGGATGACACGGAGTTCCTTGTCATCCTGCGCTAACTCCCGAGTGCTGAGGTTATAGGCTTGTGCCACCATGCTAGAATAAGAAGTTGGTTCTTTTAAAATGTAAGAAACATCTACACTGCAGACTCTAGAGTCAAGACATAGGAAGAGGGATAAAGCTTAAAAATGCTCACATCACTCACGGCTTCTGCTTCCAACCTGCAGTGCGGCCAGCCACTGCATACACGGCCAGCCACTGCACACAGGGCCAGCCACTGCACACAGGGCCAGCCACTGCACACAGGGCCAGCCACTGCATACACGGCCAGCCACTGCACATAGGGCCAGCCACTGCACACAGGGCCAGCCACTGCATACACGGCCAGCCACTGCACACACGGCCAGCCACTGCATACACGCATTATTGCTGTTGTTTGTTTTGAGTAACAGGAGGAAGCAAGGAACTCTAGCCCAGTAACCAAGCATTCTCTCCACGAACTACAGTAACAGCTTTTCATTTTTAAGATTTATTTTATGTGTGTTTTGCCTAGACATATATATGTGCACTGTGTACATGCCTGTGCCAGCAAAGGTCAGAAGAAGGCATCAGATCCCCTACAGCTGGAGTTATAGATGTCTGTGAGCCACCATGTGGGTGCTGGGAACCAAACCAAAGTCCCCTGAAGAAACAGACAGTGTACTTAATTACTGAGCCATTCCTCTAACTCCAAATACACATTTTTTTCAAATATGCTGACTAAGAGGAAGAAAATAAGAACCCTTGTAACAGTCCAGCAGTATCCTTAAGAACAAGAAAGAAATGTATATTCAGCTACTCAAAAGGCTGGAGGAGAACTCAAAAGCTCAAAGCTATCATGGAAAATTTAGTGATACTCCTCTCTCTCAGGAGAGATGACTTAGTGATTCCCAGGACCCACATGGAATCTTTCAATTTCAGGGTCTAACAACTTCTTCTGGCATTCCATGGGGATTGCAGGTGTGTGGTACCCAGACACACATGCAGATAAAACAACCAGGATACAGATTATAAATAAATAGTTTTCCAAGTTAAAAAAAAAAAAAAGAAGCAGCTTTGGAATATAATCAGTGGCAGAATAAATGTACATTCAAAGCTCTAGGTTCAGTTCTTAGTAATACACATGCAGACACACAGACACACACAGACACACACACACAGAGTTGTTCAAAGATAATTCTGAAAATTCTCACCTTCTGTTAAGACCAGCTTAAGTAAGTTATTGATTTCTGTTTCACCTGGGTATAAAATATTTAAGCCAGAGCTGAAATGACAGGAAAGTCAACAAGTTAAAAAAAAATTCTAGAAAATACAAACTCTAGCTATTCAAATTTTTGTTAAAGATGCCAATCTGGCCAGATATGGTGGTATGCACCTATAACCCCAGCTCTTGGGAGACTGAGAGATGAGTATCTCACCTCAAGTTCAAGGCTAGCCTGGGTTATATACAGAAAGATGCTGACCCTTACTTTCCCCACCCCAGAAGAAGCTAAATTCACCAACATGATTTACTCCAATCACTTCTCTGCTAGAAGAGATCTTCCCAACCTTTTGCCAGTGAATTACCAAAATGATAATGTATGTCAGACTCCATGAAGAACCAGTAAAAGAGAATTTAAAAGCTATGAAAAGTCAATATTGACAAGCCAGTTTTATATGCAGGTTGTGCCACAAATCATGTGGCAAAAAGAATTCCTGATCTCAGCTTTTCGAGAAGCCTGGAAGAACAGGGTGGAAAACATCATCAGAGATTTTTTTGCTCTTCTGAGCTGTGGCATATGATCACGTGTGCAGATTTAGCACATAGCCTGGATGTGTCCTAGCCATCACAAAGGCAGCACAATCCTATCCCATCTCCAGGAGTTTCTGCCTGGTATCACATTGGATTTAATGTTCAGCAGCTCAAAACATACCATATCGTGAAAAGAAACAGAGAAGGAAAAACAAACAAATCCCAAATCCTGCCCTCTGTACTCAATCCTGCCTGAGGACCCCTTCGAGCCAATCATCTCAGTCTTCAGTGGCCTCTCCACCATATGAGGTCATACGACAGCTCTACTTCTATGAAAATGGATGGAAATAAAATAAACAAATCAAAAAACAATACTCAGGCCATATGAGGTACAGAACGCACTTGAGGCCAGCTTGCTCTGTGTAGTGGTGGATGTAGGAAGGGCCATACAGTGAGATTCTGTCTCAAAAATTAATTCATTAATTAACAATAATTAATATCTGGGCATGAGGGCACATCCCTGTAATTCCAGAAACTCAGACTGAGATAAGAGGATCTTAAGCTCCAAGTCAGTCTGGCTACATCCAAAGACCCAGACTCAAAGAACAAAAATCAAAAAAGAAGAAAATGCTCCCCCGCAAAGCCATAAACAAAACAACAAACCTCTCACTAGACCACAGCCTCTAAGCTTACCAGTAAGGAGGCTGAGGGGACGGACCATTGAATCAAATGCTTTCTCTGAAAGAACAGGACCTGAGTTCTCTCTCCAGAAGCCATTGGAAAAGCTGGATACAACAGCAATGCCTCTGAGCCCAGCTGTGGCAGGGGGGCTGCTAGGGCTGTCTGTAGGGCTGTCTGTAGGGTTGTCTGGCCAGCTAGTCTAGCCAGTCAGCTCCATGGAGACTTTGTCTCAAAAGATAAGACAGAGAAGTCCATGCTGATCTCTGGCATAAAACTATGTTTCTACTGCAGTGATGAGTCTTTGGGATTTTTTTTTTTTTTAAGACAAAGTCTCACTGTATAGCTCTGGCTGGTTTGGAACTCACTTATGTAGGCCATGGCCTTGAATTCACAGAGATTGCTTTGCTTCAAAGTGCTGGGATTAAAGGTGTGTGCTGTTATGCCCATCTCAACTAGATTTTTAAAAAAATTACTAATATAATTTATTTGTGTGTGTGTGTGTGTGTGTGTGTGATGTGATTGCAGGTATGTTCATGCCACAGTGTATGTCTGGAAGTCAAAGGACAACCCTCAGCAGTTGATTATCTCCTTCTGCAGTGGGCGTGGGTTCTGGGGATTAAACTCAAGTCATCATGCTTGGGTGGTAAGCAACTTTTCACACTGAGCCGTCTTAGCAACCATACAGGATTCTGAGCAGGCTGACAAGAACTAGCACAACTAAGCACTGTTCTACATCAGCCTATGAGTCACCAAACACCTGAGGAGACAGAAGTCACAGCCAATGTGAATGGCAAAGCAAACTCTAGACACGAGGGCTGCTCACACCAAATCATGCTCCAAAATGCCCAGACACACTCACACTTGACCAATCTAGCTTTCCTTGGCAGTGGTGGTGATACACGCCTTTCATCCCAGCACTCAGGATGCTGAGGCAAGCAGATCTCTAAATTCATGTAGGCCACCTTTGATACTGGGGAAAATGATTTTCAGTTGGTGAGGTCCAGATTCTAGACGGGCTGAGCTACATAGGCTTCAGCCTGCAGAGAGGGTCCCCATGCACTGCAGGGAGCACTAAGAAAGCCCATTTGCTGTTTACCTGATGGCAAGACAGACCTCCTTCTGAATTTCAGGACAGATTTGATCTTTTGGTGCCATCAACAACTGCCAAAGAAGCAATCCTGACCGCCGAATGATGTCTCGGTTCCTTTCAGTTTGTGGGCTGAAGAAAAATTTAAACACCACCTACAGAGACATAACGGGCAGAGCTAAGTGTGCTCACTCCACCAGGGGTAAAAATAGCCCTCTAAAAGAAAGCACATGTAGTTTACGAAAAGATAAGCAGGTGCATTTTCAACTCCACTCTCTTCCACTGCACAACAGCACATAGTAAATGCCTTACACACACGGACACTGATGAGCTGGAGAACAGCATCCGCTATCCATGTGCAATGCACACACTGAAGGGCAACCCTCGTTAGAGGACAGCAAGGATGCGGCAAGGTGCAAAGCAGTTGTTGAAGGTGCTTCTGGGAAAAGGTGGCTCCTGCCTGCCATCTTGCTCACATATGCTGACAGGTACCTGAAAGACAACGAGGATGCAGCGTACGATGCAGGTGTCACCATTAACCATGGCCTTCTCCATGATATCACAGATGCTGCTCAGATGGCGTGTCTCAATTGGGTGTTGCTTGCCCAGGACACTTGTGATGGGAAGGTTGGGGTTTGTCGCTAGAAGGTTGAGCTGGTGAATGCACATGGCACCAACATGGTGCAGCAGCTGGTTTATGACTTCATTCGTGCTAATGGCCTCTTCTGGAAGATGCAAAGGAAGAGTGGTGAGGAAAGCTTATGACAGGCGTCCTGGAGAGCAACTCTCCAGGGTACAAAAGCTGTGTACACATGACCGACTCCTGGTGCCCAAAGATGCCAGTGCTGTTCCAAACCCTTCCTGCCAGAGTGTGGAACACAAATATGTAAGAACTGTGTTTTCTAGAACACAGGAAGCTACCACTTACTGAGCTGGTTATATCCTTAACAATGGGATAAAGTCTGACACGCATGCTTATAACAGAGACTCTTTTAGCCCTGTTTTATAGGGCAGTAAGCAAAGAGTGAGAGAGGTTAAGTTACCCTAAATCACACAGCTGCAAATGGGAGAGCTCAGACTGGAGTTCAGGCCAGCTCAGCCCATGCTGGTCACCTGTCTATAAGATGTAGAGCCACCCTCAAGCTGCCCGATGGAGAAGCCCTGACCACAAGTACTCCTCCCATAGCACCCCTATTTCTATCCCATTTGGACAGATGTGTATCAATTAAAGATTAGCAAGCATTTCCTCATACAATTACTTCATGGCTCATGGATGGTGTCAGGCATTCAGAGGATGGAGGTAGAGAATATAGGAAAATGAAAAGTCAGACCGCTTGGGGACTTGAAACAGCTCAATGTTTCCATCCTAGTCTGGGGGAATCTCAGCTGTTAAAGCACTTGCTTCCCACCAACAGCTCTGGCTCCAACCTCCAGCACATGAGATAAAACACAACTAAAAAAAAGTCCTTCCCACTTTATGGGGACAAAGCAAGCCAATCATTTTTAGCAAGTTCACAAAAATATGAAAATGAGAAATGAAAGCAGAAAAATCACTTCTAACTCTAGCGATACTAAAGTAATTGCAGAGGCTGGCAAATTGGTTCAGCAGGTAAAGCTCCCCAGAATCCACATGGTAGAGAGGATACACACATATATGCACCCACACAATAAATAATAATGTGTTAATTACTGAGGCGAATAATACATGTTCACTCTCGGTGGGGTGGACTTATACCACTCTCTTAGCATGATGAGGACCCCTCCTAGCCAGCCTGCAGAAATGGGACAGTGAGAAGGCTGGTGGGGCGGGGCCACTGCAGAAAGCAGGCTGTCAGTGTCAGCATCCCGCCTAGCTGTCAGGCTGGTACGAGTCCTAGGATATATCGTGAGTGAAAGGCACATGACCTCTGTGCTATTCTCTCAGGTTATAACTTGAGTTCAGACACAGTCTCACAAGACCCAGGCTAGCCCCGGATGCACTGAGCAGCCAGACTCCCATTCCTCCTGATGCTCCTGCCTCTGCTGGATACTGATCACACTTAGTCACAGTGGTTTTGGTTTGAATAATTTCTCGAGGTTGGGAATGTAGGAGAGTGTCTGTCTAGCTGCATGAAACATAACATGACCTGGGTGTATGACCCAGCACTGGGAGGTGGAACCAGGGAATCAGGAGCTGAAGATCATCCTTGGCTACATACTGAATTTGATTTCAGCCTGGAATACATGAGACTCTGTCTCAATTTTTAATTATTTATTTCTTTATTAGTTTCATTGTGTTGTAGTCATACTTTGCTTTAAAATTTCCAAGACATTTTCAGTTAGTTTTAATTTTTAACATATTTATAATGCTGCTTTAAAACTGTCATCTACTAAGCCCAGCATCTGAGTGTCTCTAGTGTGGAGCTGGCCTTCTTCTTTAGCCCCTTGTTTCACTATGGTTAGTATCCTTGTGTCTGGTGTTAGGGATGGAAGCCAGGGCTTTGCTCCTTCTGACAGTCAGCCATACACTGAGCCATACTCCCAGGTCTGGCTTTTATTTCAAGACTTGGTGACTGCGAACCAACAGTTAGAGGTGGTACCCCAACCTCTTGAGCTAGTAACACTTTGATTCTATACGGATCTGTTTGTAAGGCTTGGGGTGTTGTCCCAGCTCAGACAGTTATAAACTCTGCCCTGATATGTGATTTCTGTCTGGCTCTCTGACATGTTTTCAGTTTACAATTATCCAGACATGAGCATACATCAAGGGCCCTTCAGGGTCCCTTACTGAGGGTACCATATGGAGACCCCTGTAGAGATTCATCAAATTTCCAGGTACTCTGCTGTTCTGTTGAGTCCCTAGGCTTCTCTCCTTAGCACCAAAGATAGTGGTGGTACTGGTGGTGGTGGTGGTGTTCGTGGTTGTGGTGGTGGTGGTATTAGTGGTGTTGTTGTTGTTGGTGGTGGTGGTGGTGGTGTTATTGTTGTTGGTGGTGGTGGTGTTGTTGGTGGTGGTGGTGTTAGTGGTGGTGTTGTTGTTGGTGGTGGTGGTGGTGGTGTTAGTGGTGGTGGTGTTAGTGTTGTTGTTGTTGGTGGTGGTGGTGGTGGTGGTGGTGTTAGTGTTGTTGTTGTTGTTGTTGGTGGTGGTGGTGGTGGTGGTATTAGTGGTGGTGGTGGTGGTGGTGTTAGTGGTGGTGGTGGTGGTGGTATTAGTGGTGGTGGTGGTGGTGGTGTTAGTGGTGGTGGTGGTGGTATTAGTGGTGGTGGTGGTGGTGGTGGTGGTGGTGGTGGTGGTGTTATTGTTGGTGTTGGTGTTGGTGTTGGTAGTGGTGGTGGAGCTGAATGGAGACCGGAGCAACCTCAGCTAAGAACACCACAGGCCTCCACTGCGCTAACCCAGCATTCTGAGGGCAGTGTGGTGGAGCTGCTGTTGCTTGGTTGCTTAAGACAAGCTTTCACTAAGTAGCCCTGGCTGGATTAGAATGAACTATGTAGAACAGGCTAGCCTCAAAGTCACAGCCATCTGCTGCCTCTGCCTCCTGAGTGTTGCTGCTGCTGCTGTTGTTTCTGTTGTTGTTTTTGTTTTTATTTTTTTTAACATATTTTATGCTTTTTTAAGAATTATATACTGTAGCTGTCTTCAGACACACCAGAAGAGGGCATCAGATCCCATTACAGATGGTTGTGAGCCACCATGTGGTTGCTGGGAATTGAACTCAGGACGTGTGGAAGAGCAGTCAGTGCTCACAACCTCTGAGCCATCTCTCCAGCCCTCTGTTGTTGTTTTTGATATGGTGACTCCACTGACCATTTTCCAAAACCTGGATCTGGATGGTTCTTCCTCTGTTGATAATGTCTGTTTTAATGATACCTTACAGAGAGAGACTTTGCTGAGCTATTCTCTCCCCCGTACTGAGACTGCTGCTCTTAATACTGTCAGTACTGCCAAGCATGGCGGCACACATCTTTAATTCTAGCAATTAGGAGGATTCTAGCCTGAGAACCAATAATCAATGTTGTGTTTTGGGTTTTGTTTAGGTTAGGTTTGTTTGAGGTAAAACCTCAGTCTGGCCCAGCTTACACTAGAACTCACTCTGTAGCCCAGGGTGGTCTAGAACAGAGAGCAGACCTCCGACCTGAGCCTCTACCATGCTGAGATTACACAAGGCCCTCACTAGCACCAGTAATCAAATTTTACATGTAAGTTTAGATTTGGGAGGGAAATAGGGGATTCTCTTTAAAAGCCTACAAGTGTCTCAAAACCAGCCGGGCGGTGGTGGCACACACCTTTAATCCCAGCACTTGGGAGGCAGAGGCAGGCAGATTTATGAGTTCAAGGCCAGCCTGATCTACAAAGTGAGTTCCAGGACAACCAGGGATAGACACAGAAACCCTATCTCAGAAGAAAAAAAAAAAAGAAGAAGAAAAAGAAAAAAAAAAAAGAAAAAAGTTTCTCAAAACCTCCACTGAATTACATGCTTTCCCCTTTCACATGGCCAGCCTTCCCTGCCACAGACAACAGCGGATTTCTTCTTAAGTTCCAAGAAGGAAGCTGCAGACACGCTCTGTTGCTGGGCTCCGCTCCCACCTACTGCTGCCCCTCTAGTCTGTCCCATTTGGGTCTGAGAGTGCACTCACCTTTGGGCTCAGTGATGACATGGCTGACACCTAGCCTCTGGCACACGTAATGGAAGGCCTGGTTCCCAGGATTGCACCACTGGTCGATGTAGTCATTTGAGCAAGTCCACAGCATGTTGTTCATGGTATCATAACAGGCACCTGCAAACAACACAGCTCAGACAGCTGCTGGGCCACTGCTCGCCTCAACACAGATTTCCCACAGCATCAGCAAAGAGCGAGGGGCAGGAATTCTCCCCAGTGCTGACAGCCACAACTCTATCCCCAAAGATCTATATGACAGCAGACTAAATTGGAACTGAACATAAAATCTAAACTGAATTTGCAATATTGCTCAGTTCCTATGTGAGAAGGAACACATAATAAAATATGTGGTTTGCAGCAACTATTTCATATGACCTACTCCTGGAAAAGACTCAGGTGTCTTTCATGAAAAATCCAAGGAACCACAGGAACAGGTAACAATAACACACAATAATGAGTCCCAAACTCCTCTGTGTGTTCCTGAGTAGTCAGGACGAAGAGCGAGACCAATGTCCAGGATCGGGTTCATTTTCTAACGTGTTCAGAGGAATAAATGTCTGTATGTCATGAACTCTGGAGACTGCAGTGAGCATCGTCTTACAGCCTAATGCTGAGTGTCTTCAACGGCAGCTCACACGACAAGTTTACACACGGGAGCTTGTACACTGAGTCCCTAAATTAAAGGGTACTACCATTTCTCTCTTTTAAGGACACTGGAATGCCACAGAGACTTGGCAAGATTCTTCAAGATCAATCACTCAGGCTCCAAGGACACAGGTGTGTTCATGGCTTACCCAATCCTGGTACGAGAGCACCACGCCCCAGTGAGCTTCCAGCAGCATCTATGAGATCTGCACGGCTTGCGAACTGGCCATCTGAAATGTTATATACCAAACTGGAGGCCAGGACTGTGAAAACAGACAGTTATTTAATGATCTTGAAGACTACTCTTTAAAGTTTACATTTTAAGCTCCTAGTCAGACTTCTTTCGAAAATTCCTATTTTGTGTTTTCTAGTGATAATAACAAAAAATACAACAACAAAACAAACAGAAAATACATACAGAAGACCCCTAAAGCAATGCTGATCAAATGTCTTCATAAACTTGATATTAAACTCTATTTCTGAAAGTGATTTAAAGCACCAACGCTGACATGAAGATGGTTTTCTACATTAGAAGGTCAAAAGAGAAAGCACAGAAGGATAGGAAGACTTGAATCACAGAGTGGCAGCACTTACAGGAAGAATTCAGCTAGACCTTGTCAGCCTTGCTATGAGGTCACTCTCCCTCCTGGCTCTCACTGGGACTCTCACAGACACTACAGCTTTTCTTCAACACAGGAGAGTGGAGCAGTGAAGACGACAGGCTTTAGAGGTCTAGGTCTGTATTCTGGCTCTACCACTTCTCGATGGCATGGGAAAATTATTAACCTCCCAGGTTTCTCACTTGCAAAGCAGAGATAATATAAAGTGCTGTACTGGACAGCTTTATGTCAGTGTGACACATGCTACAGCCATGTGTCATCTGAGAGAAGGCTGGAGGCAAGCTGGTAAGGCATAGTCTTAATCAGTGATTGATAGGAGAGGGCCCAGCTCATTATGGATAGTGTCATTCCTGGGCTGGTGGTGCTGGATTCCATAAAAAAGCAGCATCCCTGAATGGCCTCAGGCTTCCTGTCCTACTTGAGTTCCTGCTCTGACTTCCTTCAGTGATGGACCACAATGTGGAAGTGTGAAATACAGCCTTTCCTTCCCAAGCTTGCTTTTGGTCCTGGTGTTTCATCGTACAACAACAACCCTAACTAGGAGAGGCAGGTGCCATGCAATGACCTGAGTTTAAAATGTCAGTCCCGTGTGTGTTGCTTACTATTGTTGACATCACACCCACCCTGTTTTGTTTTGTTTTTGGACACAGAGTTTCACCATGATGTTCAGGCTAGCATCAAATACCTGATTTTCCTGCTCAGCTTCCCAGATGCTGATATTATTGGTGTGCAGCACCATGCCTGGGTTTATCTACTTTCTCTCTTTCGTGTGGTGTTTCCTTCCCAGTCTGGCCATGAAGTCACTAAGTAGCTACAGCTCTTGATCCTCCCAATACTAAGGCAGTGGTTCTCAACCCGCAGGGCAAGGCCCTTTGGGGATAGACTGACCCTTTCACAGGGGTCACATGTCAGATGTCCTATATATCAGATATCTACATTTCAATTCATAACAGTAGCAACATTACAGTTATTAAGTAGCAACAAAATGATTTTATGATTGGGGGGTCACCACAGCATGAACAACTACACTAAAGGGTCCAGCATCATTAGGAAGGTTGAGAACCACTGTACTAAGGTTTAGGGCATGATCCACCATTCATGGCTCCTTTATTGCTTCTCAACAGTCTCAGTACCTCTTATGTCTGTGTCCTTCTCTTCCTCCATCACAGTGGTGGGAACTATACTATTATTTCTAGACTAAGCTATATCACCTAGTTCTTCTCCTGCCCCTGGAGATGAAACTTGGGGCCTTGGACATGCTAGATAAATACTGCACTGAGCGCTCCCCCAGCCCTCCTTTTAATGTCTCCTTCTGTTCTATCACACAAAGTGATCTGTCCCACCACACTTCTCCTCCAGAAATGTGCTTCATCACAGAAGCCCCCACGCTGCCTGTACTTACCAACTTGAGACCACAAGAAGTCTGTCCTTTGTCCCATTCCACAACTACCTCTACACTCACGTTCTGCAATATGTATACTTGCCCCCTTTTTGAGGAAGAATGACCATTTCTACTCGTCACAGACATCACTCCTGAGAACTCCTGAAGCAAGTTCAGGTACCTTCAACTACCTAGCAACCCCCATGGTCTAACTAAAGGTAAGAATTGGTGTTCCAGCACACTGCTCGGGCTAAAGGCAGGCACGAGTGGAGTGTCTCCTCATGCTGAGACCCATGGTGACCAACAAGGAGCAGGCCACAGAAGGAAGCTTTTCCCACCTAACTGCATTCTCATGGTCCATGAAGAGCTGGTCTAATCAAACGAGTCTAAATGGCATTCAGTGAACAGCTATGCTATGGAGACCAAAGGAGGGTTTGGGAACAGTCATGGTGACCCACACCTTTAATCCCAGAACTCAAGAAGCAGAAACAGGTGGATTACTGTGAGTTTGAGACCAGATACAGCTATATGGTAAGACAATGCAGGAAAAAAATAAAAACAAGTTTTAAAAGTTACATTTTGAGGGCTGAGCAATAGCTCCAGGCAAGAACAACAGAACAGGTAGCTTGGGTGCCGTCCTCAGCACCAGATAAATTAACAGATTCTCAGCCTGTAACTTATCATTATTATTTTGTATTATCAGAGAGCAACTAGAATAGAGTATATTTAAAACAATAAATTAGGATGCTTTCTATTTCAGAGTTAGAGACTGTGGTTGTTTTGATGAGAAGTGTTCTGCATTGGCGCATGCATTTCAACACTCAGTCCTCAGTTTGGAGAAGGTATGGGGGGGTATAGCCCTTCAGGAGGAAAGATAGTATTGGGACAGGCTTTGAGAGCTGGACGGCAGCCACACTTCCAGTTCATTCTCTCTGCTTCATGCTTGAGATGAAAAATGTGACTTTCTGAGCTGGCTGTGGTGGGGACATCTTTAATCTCAGCACTTGGGAAGCAGAGGCAGAGGCAGGCAGATAACTGGAAGTTCAAGACCAGCCTGGTCTATGGACAGAGTTCCAGGACCACCAGGGGCTATAGAGAGACCCTGTCTCAAAAACTAAACAAAAACCTGTGATTTCTTGGCTTCCTGTTATGCTGCCATGCCTTCCCTTCCATGGCAGATCCTTCGACCTTTAGAACAGTAGCAAAATAAACTCTCTCTTCCTTAAGTCGCCTTCATCGTGGTGTTTTATCAGAGCAACAGAAGAGTGACTAAAGCGGAGATACGTCAGAAGAAGCATTCCAAATAAAACACACTTACTTTTTAAAGATGATAGACCACTTGTTCCACCAAAAAGCGAACGGGTGGCAGAGCTGCCTGAGCCTCCTGGAGGTGGGACCAGCATCACCAGGTAAGTGCCACAGGTGTACATAGGCGTCTTCCGCAGCATTTTCAGAGGAAGGCCACAGCTAGTATTTGCTGCAGAAGGAAATGAAAGTGCTTATTGGCCGGGCGGTGGTGGCGCACGCCTTTAATCCCAGCACTTGGGAGGCAGAGGCAGGAGGATTTCTGAGTTTGAGGCCAGCCTGGTCTACAGAGTGAGTTCCAGGACAGCCAGGGCTACACAGAGAAACCCTGTCTCGAAAAACCAAAAAAAAAAAAAAAAAAAGAAAGAAAGAAAGAAAGAAAGTGCTTATTGGAAGTATTCTGCACTCTCACAGGATTACAAAAGGGCCTGGCTATAATGAGGAGTCCAAACTGAAGCAAAGACAGGCTACGATTGGATGGAGGGGGAGTTAGATGGCTCAGTGATTATGAGCACTGGCTGCTTCTCCTGAGGACCCGGTTTTGATTCCCAGCCCCTGCATGGCAGCTCACAGCTGCCTACGACTGTAGTCTAGGGGATCTGAATCCCTCTTCTTACCTCTGAGGGTACTCGGCACACAAGTGGTGCAAAGACATACATGCAGGCAAAACACACATATCCATGAAATAAAATAAATATTAAAATAAATATAAAAAGATTAAGCAGACCAGGCGGTGGTGGCACACGCCTTTAATCCCAGCACTTGGGAGGCAGAGGCAGGTGGATTTCTGAGTTTGAGGCCAGCCTGGTCTACAGAGTGAGTTCCAGGACAGCCGGGGCTATCTTGAAGAATAAATAAATAAATAAATAAATAAATAAAGATTAAGCAGAAAGAGCAAGAATTATCTTCTGGTATCCTACGGGATGGTCTGACTATCCTAAAGTTGTTCCCAATGTCCAGTATGCCTAAGAACCCTAAAAATTTTTTCAAAAGAATAAAGGCTCAGTTGGAATAAATCTCAAAACAGAATTTCTATTGTTTGAGCTTTAACTGGGAGTTGATATCCTAATTTAGTGGCTTTTCATTTTATAAAAAAAAAATTTTTTTTGAGACAATATATCACTGGCTGGTCCAGTGCTTACAGCGCCACCTAACTCTGGCCCCAGAGTGCTCAGCTTAAAGCAAATCCTTGATAAGTCTGTGACTTTACATTCATTGCAAACAGCTCTTGTCACAGAATAAACCAAACCTTCCAGCTACCCAGGGCTTTCAATCTCTCTCATATGGAAATTTTAAACTTACATTGCTTACAGTAACCCATTACATATACATTTTTATTTTCAGTGTCAGTGACAAACGACACCATCAACAGAACAATTACTGTTTCTAGTCAAGAGGTGTGCAACGCACATCATCCCCCAGATTGCTGGCTCAGAATAAAACTTTACATTTTAAAATTATTTTTATTTCTATTATTTATTGATTGGGGTAGTATACATATTTGCATACAGATATCAAGTGTGTACATGAATGGGTGTGGAGGCCTGAGGCCAACTTCAGGTGACATTACTAAAGAGTTGTCAACTTTATTTTTGTTGTTTCTATTCTGAGGCAAGGTCTCACTTCGTAGCCCTAGCTGGCCTGGAACTCTGTAGACCAGGCTGGATTTGAATTCATAAGATCTGGACCCCTAGTTCTGGGAGTACAAGCAGGCGCCCACCGGCATACCCAGCTTTTTTCCTTGTATGCTGGGAACTGAACTCAGGTCCTCACTCTTACTTGGCATGACTTTAGCAACTAAGCTAAATCCCAAGCTCCAAAGCTTCAGACTTTGTGAATATTTAATTTTCACAGATAAACGTAGACTGAAGCTAGTAGGTTTTCAGTGTAAGACATCATGTTAAATGAACAGAAAAATTCATATAAAGATACAACAAAATCACATTCTAAATAAAGATACCAGTTTTCACAAAAATCTAAATGCATTTCGTTGCAGTTTTGTGTGTATGTGTGGTTTTAAGGCAGGATAAAGTCTTTCTGTAGCTGAGGCTGGCCTCAAACACACAGCAATCCTCCTGTTTCTTTCTTCTAAGTGCTGGGATTATAGGAATGAGTCATCATACCCTACTAAAAATGTTAAAGATAGTATTGCCTTTGAGGTATTTTTTTTTAAAAAAAACTATATAGTTTTTGGGGTTCCAGGGATCAATCAGTTGCTCCCTCCCCCCCCCCCAACACACACACATCGCTGGAGACATGGCTCCACAGTTAACAGCTATTGTTGCTTTCCCAGAAGACCCAGGTCCAATCCCAGTTCCCTCATGGTGGGTTCTAGAACATCTGTAACTCCAGTTCCTGGAGATCTGACACTCTCTCCTGGCCTCCAGAGGCACCAAGACGCAAGAGTGGTGAACAGAAACATGAGCAAGCAAAACACACAAGCACATAAAATAAAAATAAAATACACACAGCACTAGCTGCTGAGCATGGTAGTATACTCCTACGAGCCCTACTTAGGTGGTAGAGACAGGGGTCTAGAGTTCGAGGCAATCCTTGGTTACGTGAGATCTTGGTGGAGGGTTGCTGCAGAGGCAGGAGACAGGTTGTTCTTTTTTTGTTTCTGTTTTCTTTCTTTAAAGAAGGAAGATTTAATGGGCATACTGAAAGAACATGATGAGAAGGGAGGTGTAAACACAGGAGAAGTGAGGATTTCAGCCTGTCATCAAAGTGTTTACTTTCTGAGCTGTCTTCTTTACATTTATTTAGTGTGTGTGTGTGTGTATGTGTGTGTGTGTGTGTGTGTGTACACATTTGCATACGGAGGTCAGTTCTCTGCTTTCACCTTTTCCGTGGTCCCAATAATCACACTCAGGTCATCAGCCTGACCACAATTACCTTTATCCAATGAGCCATCTTGTGAACCCCAAAAACATTCACTTAGAATAAAAAAAAGGAACAGTTCTGTGCAAATTATCTCCTTTAACTTGAATGGACTAACCCATGCTAAAGTATTCACATTGATACCACAGAGGCCCATGGAAACAAGACAATGTCCTTACATTCTAACACACACAATAAAGTATTTACTGGACAGCCTCATATGAGTTCACCATAAGAGCTTTTCTTCCTAGTATTTCAAACACTAGAAGGATTAACAAAAAACATTAAATCCATTTTTCCATCTTTAGCTCAGATCCAGATTCTTTCTTTCTTTTTTTTTTCTTTTTTTTTTGAGAGCATGGGGCAGAGTTTTGGGTGATGTCACATAGTGCAGGCTGTCCACCAACTCATGATCCCCCTGCCTTAGCTTCCTAAGTGCTAAGAATGTGTTGTGTACTGCTATAGCTAGCTGCAGTTTTTTGCACATCTTTCCTGACAGTGATGGTGAAGACGGCTTCAGGTAAGGCAGAACTGCTCCAGGGCCGCCACACTGTGCCCACAGCCTAGACCCATGGCACTGTCCAGAGTGCGGGTGAGGTGGGCTCGGCATTCTGCAGCACCATATGCAGGTGGTCAGGAAGAGACAACGCACCTGCTTGATCCTCCTTCAGCGTGTTGGAGATGGTGGAGCCGGTCAGGGCCGCGAGAGTCGCCGACGGAGAGGCTCTGTACCGAGACAGTCTGCTCAGGAGCATCTCATTAATGCTTTTAGCAGACTCACCCTCTTTTCTCATTAGGATTGTGCGTTCCTGAAGCGGGTTGGCTACAAATACCCCATTTTCCACCTGATATTTAAAGAAAAAAGAGGGCCTGAGATGATGCTTTCATTCAGTCAGCAGATATCTTGAAACTATCTCTGTGACCTGGGTGCTTACAAAGCATTTTGTGGCCACCTGAGCAAACACATCTCGCCATATAAACCCCTCCCATGCTCTAGAGACGCTGCTTCAGGCAGGGAAGGCTAAGCTCAATCTCAGAGCCGTCATCTTTTATGGCAGCCCATAATCAAAGTGAAATCAGCCAGCATTAATACAATCTGCAAAACACTGTTGATTAAAACCCTTATATTGAGTCCCATAGGCCACTGCTCACTAATTATGAGCCTTCTGACAGGTATACAGAAGACAGGAGAACAAATCAACACGTCCTGGGTTTGCTGCTGAGAATTACTGTGAGGCTAATGTGTTTTGGAAATCTAACTAGTTGCTAAGATCTAAACGTTCTTCCCACAGTAGCCAGCTGCCCAGGAATGGCAGAGGAATCCTGGAGCAAGCCAGACTGGCTAAAACACACGCCAAGCTTCAAGTGCACCTTGGTGGGCCTCAGAGTTTTCTCACTCAGCACTGACGACTCGAAGCACACCATCTGCCTGCTTTCCTTCCCTGTCTTTCTTCCTTCCCTCTATTCTTCTTTTCCTTTTTTGAGAGAGGATCTCATGTAATCCAGGAGGGCCTCAAGTTCATATGTAGCCAAAGCTGGCCTTGAACTCCTAATGCTCTGACTTCCAGCACTGAGATTACAGAGCTACACATGAGGTGTCTGCCTTCTATTTTCAAAACCTTTCCTAGCCTGCCTTACTACTAAAGATTCAGGGTGCTTCCCAGAATGTTTATTTTTCTCATTTTCTCTCCAATTCAAGGTCTAGCTCCTGTGTTCTCCCCGTTGGCAACTTCCTAAGAAGCAGTGTGTCACTTGGGCACCTGAGACTGCTTCTGGGTCCTGGCTCCTCTCTACTGTCCTCCTCATCTCTGTCCTGACAACCTTCTCTGTCTGCTTTGATTAACTGTCAAATGACTCTGACCTGGGCCAGTCAGATGGCTCAGGAAGTAAAGGTCCTTGCTGCCACACCTGATGACCTGAGTTCAATTTCTGGGACACACATAATGGAAGGAAATAATCAATTTCCATAAGTTGTCCTATGACCTCCATACATACAACAGTGTGTGTGTGTGTGTGTGTGTGTGTGTGTGTGTGTGTGTGTAAGAATGCATTTTTAAAACAATGATCTAAAACCTTTGATCTATTTCAGGAGGCCTGTATAAACAATGTCCCTGCAAACCCAGCCTTCTGGATATGGAGGGCCTCAGAAATCCATCCCAGCAGGAAAGACAGCAAGCCTGGCCTGCTGCTGCAGCCCTTGAAGAAAAGAGAAAGTGAAGGTGCCAGAGAGCAAGTCTTTAGAAGGCCACAGAAAACAAAGCCAGGGTCCAGAGGGAAAAGCTGGTGGTATACAAGCAACGAGAGAAAGCACAACTGATAAGTAGAGTCCAAAAATCATGGGAAGCCCCAAACTGCTGCTCTGCTCCCACACCTTCTGCTTCTGACTCCTCCTAGGTTTGATGTCTTAACTCTACCTTCTCATGAGCAGAACTCTGGAAAGCCCACTACAGTCTAAAGACCAAGACACTGTACCACCTTGCCACCGCACTGCCTTGCCCTTGACTCCCTTGTGGGTGGCCTTGTGCCCTCTGGAGCTCCTGCTTTTGTAGTGTCTGTGGCATCTCCTTACTCTGGCTTGTGTCTGTGAGCACTTACTTTGCATTAGTAAGCAGAGCCCAGGGACCCTGCCCCTCCTCTCCTGCCTCTTAGCTCCACACCTCTGCTCACAGAAGCCATTGCCTTTGGCATCCAAGACATCAGTTGGAACACCGTGCCCAGACCCTCTGGGGCTGGCCCATTCCCCTCCTGAGATCTCAGACAGTCACCAACTCAGTCCCTGATTACCAGCCAGCTTCCCACAGTCCCTGACTGAGCACACTACACTGTTTAGCCTCTGCACACACTCACCTCTCTGAAACGGCCACACAGTAACTCATTCACGCCCTGTCGTTGAATGCCAGCTGCCTGAGAGGGGCCTGCCTACAGCCTTGGTCACACAACACCCTAGCACTGAGAAGGCATTCCCTACAGGCCCTCCGTCAGCCGCCCCTGTGGTAACACCCACTCTCTCTGCTACATCTGCCTTATGCCATAAGGCAGGCTCGTTGCTCTCACCCCGGCCTTGCATTTCTACTTAAGTCCCCCTTTGCCCCTAAAACTTCACACACACCCTCCTTACTGCACTGTTCTCCCCCACCCCCATGCTCTATTTATGCTACACAACTCTAAATATAACCCTGTAAAAGCATCCAAGACAAAAATCAATCTCCTTAAGCTGGTGTTCAAAAGCATTATCCATCTGGCCCTCAGAGGAATCGATAGCTAATGTAAAACAGTCTCTCAGTGCACGTGGTATGCTGCAAACTGAGACGACAAAGCACCAGTGAACGGCAGGGAAGAGCAAGGCTAGGGCACGAGTATTTAAGCTGCAGAACCTTAAGTGTCGGGGGCAACTGCACTCTGAGCCAAGCAACCACCATCTTGGGGAGTTTAGCTGCACCCCCTTGCACAGAAGGCTATCCCTCGGTTTGTTAACTAATCCCTCACTGAGGAGTGGGGAAGGGCAGAGACCCTCACTTGAATGTCTAGCCTCTCCATACCACCTGTGTATACATCTCTGCCTCAACTGTTCATGGCCCTGAGGAAGGCTATGGTATATAGCCCCAGAGGAGACTAGGGGACGGCCTCCTGTATACTCTGGAAGGAAGCCTGCTCCCTCACTGGTTCCTGGCAGGTTAACAACACTCAGCCACGCAGCTCAGGGAGGTGAATGGTTGCTGATCTCAAAAACAGGGCACAGCTGGAAGGAGCAAGAGAGAGGCCTTAACTGAGTTAGCAGTGACTGGAGGCTTCCCCAGGCCAGGCCACACTGTCACCTAATAAATGTCTCACACACACCAACCAACAGCCATTCTAAAACATACATAAATCTAGGGCTGGAGAGATGCCTCAGTGGTTAAGAGCACTTCGGGTGGCTCACTAGTATATTTAACTCTGGAGCTCCAGGGATCTGATGGCCTGAGCTGTGGGTACTCTGCAGGAGTGCTCAGTCTCAGCTGCTTCTGCCTGGCCATCTCTCACCATGTTCCCAGCCTTTCTCCTCCTGGAGGCCACACTGGCCTACTACTGCAGGCTTTGTTACTTGCTGTCTCCTCTTTACAGACTACTATCCTCTGCAGTTTCCCAGGACTGTCTAGATTTAGCATCGAGATACCATGTCCCAAGAATTCCTTTAGTCCCAAGCAAACTGTTCACCCTATTGTTAGGAAGGCCCCAGCAGCCCCTAAGGCAAGGAGACTCTGGTTTCTCCCACTGCCCTACTTTTCCCCAGCATTTAACACTAGCTGTATTTATGTTTTTCTTCTCTTTTTTCTTGATTAACTCCCATGCTCCTACAGAAACCTGTGATGACAAAGGGTCACCAAGCAGCTACCCAAAGAAATACAGTGGTTACTCATTTAAAACTGGATGAAGAGCCAGGCATGGTAGCAAACGCTTTTAATCCAGCACTCTGGTAACAGAGGCAGGCCCGGTCTCCATAAAAGAACCCTGCTTCAGAAAAAGGAAGCAACATCAACAAAAAGCTTGGGTGACTAAAGGAGGGCAGCTTAGGGAGAAGGGGAAGAGAGCCAGGATGTGAGGGGAGACAGGAGGGACAGGTGGCACTGAGTCCAAGCATGAGAAGCAGCTCCTACAGGAGCACTTACAGGAGCTGGTGACCTCCCAGGACAAAAAAAGCAGGACCTAACAACAGCTCTGGAAGTAAGCATGGTGACAGGAGTGCCCAGCAGGGCTCAGGCAGGGTGACCCTCACAGGGTCTGGAGTTTCCGGAGGCCTGCCCACTGAGCAGAGCGATCTATCGTCTGTTCCCACACCTGAGCTCTCTCCCACTCTGAACTTGACCATGTGACTGCTGCTCGAGGCTCAGAGAAGCTTGGTGAGTGCTCCACTCCCTGAAGAGCTCCTCCCTGCCTCAGTCTGGACTGCTGGGGAGTGGTGGGGGCCCTGAGGATGAGAGGTCACCTTCACTGTCACAGCAGAGGGGAGAGTCAGCTATGCAGGATCCCCTCCATATTCACTCTACCTTCTCCCCTGTCCACTCCCTTCCTTCTTTCTTCCCTTCCTCCGTTCCTCCCCTTCCTCCTTTCTGTGTGTGCTGGTTAGTTTTGTCAACCTGACATAGCTAAGTCATCTTGGAAGAGAACACCTTGAAATGAGAAAATGTCCCCAGAAGATAAAATTGACCTGTAGGTATTTTCTTCCTTCTCTCCCTCCTTCTGTCTAAAGTATTGTGTTTCCGGGTGACTTTTTTAGACAGGGTCTTACTATTTACCCCTAGCTGTCTTGGAACTCACTATATAGACCAAGCTGGCCTCACATTCATAGAGATGGCTTGCCTTTGCCTCCTGGAGTGCTGAGATTAGAGGTGAGTGCAACGGTACCCTGGCTCCTCCTCCAATGACCTGAGCGGTGTGGGAGGGCACAGAGCACTGTGGGCGGAGACACCGGGGCCGGCCGGCAATCCTGGACTCTATAAGAAAGTAGGCTGGCACAGAGATGGAATCCACAGCCAGGCAGGAACCCGCATGGGACTGACCCAGGCCTCCTGCATAGATTACAGCTTGGGTCTTCTTGTGGGATTCCTAACAGTGGGAGCAGGGGCTGCCTCTCACTCTTTCATAGGATTTGGGGATCCTTCTCCTCATACTGGGTTGCCTCATCCAGTCTTTTTGTTTTGTTTTGGTTTGGTTTGGTTTTTTGAGACAGGGTTTCTCTGTATAGCCCTGGCTGTCCTGGAACTCACTCTGTAGACCAGGTTGGCCTCGAACTCAGAAATCTGCCTGCCTCTGCCTCCCAAGTGCTGGGATTAAAGGTGTATGCCACCACCGCCCGGTGCCTTATCCAGTCTTAATACAAGGGGAGGCACCTAGTCTTATGGCAGCTTGATATGCCATGTTTGGTTGATGTCCCTGGGAGGCCTGTCCTTGTCTGAAGAGAAACAAATGAGGAGTAAATATCGAGGGTAGGGACGGAGAAACAGAAGGAAAATGAGGAACTAGAAGGAGAGGAAGAAGGAGAAACTTTGGGCAGAATGTAAAATAAATAAATTAATAATAATCTTTTAAAATAAATTTTTAAAAAATGAAAGAAATAAAACAGGCTGAGCAAGCAATAGAGAGCAAGCCGGTAAGCCGCTTTCCTCTGTGGGCTCTGCTTCAGCTCCTGCCTCCAGTTCCTGCCTTAAGTTCCTGCCCTGACTTCCCTGTATGATGGACTATAAGCTAAAATAAACCCTCACCTACCTCAAGTTGGTTTTGGCCAGTGTTATTGCAGCAATAGAACCTAACTAAAATTCTGTGTGTGTGCGTGTGTACGTGAGTGTGTACGCACATGCATCAGGATACTTGTTGAAGGTCAGTGGAAAGTTGATACCAGTCATTCTCTCCTTCCACCATATGGGTGCTGGGGACTGAACGTGGGTACCTGGGCACGGCAGCAGGTTCCCTTACCTGCTGAGTCACCTCTCTGGCCCCTACACTCCATTTATTTAGATCATATACCTAACCATCTTCCTATAATGGTTAGTTACTTAATAATCATAAAAGGTGTTTTATGATAAGGCATTTTGAAAGACAAGCCAGTTAGCTATATCCTACTGACAGCGTATTCATGTGAAAAATGCACCCTGAGTTCCTTGGCTAGGTTCTGGCTGAGAAGCCACCTGAGAACCTGTAGTAGAAAGCCATATGCCAAATGAGGAAGAAGAGGAGCTAGAGTGGATGGAAGGGGTCTTGGAAACACACTGTGGCTCATGATGGCTAGGCCGATAGGCACATAAGGCTAGGAAGAACCAGTGAGCAGAAGGGCCTGCGTTTGCATAGAAAGGTGAACAGTTTCTGTAACGGGGTTCAAATCAACCACTGCACAGAACTACAAGCTCAAGTAAAAAGAGGGCTGTTGGAACACTTAACAGCAAAAGGTAAGCCACTTCTGGACTTGGAAAAAGCTATGTGGTGGTGTGATATGCATGTCTCAAGACGGTTCAGGAAAGGATGCAAGGCCAGGCATGGCAGTGTATGCCTTTGATGTCAGTAAGCAGAGGCAGGCAAATCTCTGTACATTTGAAGACAGCCAGGGCTAGTGCAGTTGTTTGACTAGGAATGGCCCCCATGTGTTTGAATGCTTGCCCATAGGGAGTGGCACTATTATGAGGCGTGGCCTTGTTGGAGTGGGTGTGGTCTTTTGGAAGAAGTGTGTCACTGTGGAGGCAGACTTTGAGGTCTCCTATGCTCAAGCCATGCCCAGTGTGACACACAGTCTCCTGCTGCTGCCTATAGATCAAGTTGTAGAGCTCTCAGCATCTCCCTGCATGCTGATATGCTTCCTACCATGACGATAATGAACTAAATGTCTGAAACCATAAGCCAGCCTCCATGAAATGTTCTCCTTTATAAGAGCTGCCCTGATCAGGTATCTCTTTGTAGCAATGAGACCCTAACTAAGACAGCTACATAGTGAGACCCTGTCTCAAAGACAAAAAAGAAAAGGAAGAAGGAAGAAAGGCGTGAGCCAGGCATGGTGGCTCAGCTCCTAATCCCAGCACCCAAGTCAGGAAGATCAAGAGTCTAGGACAGAACTCGCGATGCCTCAGCAGGTATAGGTGCTGCCAACTGAGTCCCAGTGGAAGGAAAGAGATGACGTCACAAGACACTTGGTTGACTTGTTTGAGTAGGACCCCAGAATGATTCAAAGACTTCCTTCCAACCTAAAGCAGACCCTCACCTGCACTTGCTTCCTGCTGCAGCAAGGCTGTCTGAGCTGTCCCATTCCCTCCAGCCGGCCTGGCCTCTGCATAACCAGATACCTAAGAACAGCTGTGTGTTGTCTTCACACTTGGGGAATCAGTTTCTTATGGGTTATGAAAATCCATCTCTACTTTTGCACAGGGAAACCTACTGACTAGCCTATTCTCTTCCTGATTCCTCACCATTTTGTGTGTATGTGTGTTTTATTTCTAGAAACTTTAGAATTCTCACTTTATTCTAGGTAATCTAAACTTTCACAGTAATTACGATGGTGTGGGCATTTTCTATTCTTGTGTCAGATATCTTTTAATCTAAAGACCAATCATTTATTCTGAAATCTCTTGTGTTTTACTTGCATGTATGTCTATGGACCATGTCTGTGCAGTGCCCATGGAGACCAGATGAGGGCGCTGGATCCCCTGGAACTGGAGTCACAGATGCTTGTGAGCTGCCTTGTAGGTACTGGGAAGGGCAGCCAGTGCTCTCAACCACTAAGCCATCTCTCCAGGCCCCTCTTCTTTCTTCCTCTTTTAGTCACGGCCTTGCTGTGCAGCACAAGTCATCCTCAAGCTCGTTATGTATGTAGCACCAGCTGGCCTCAAACGCACGATCCTCTGGTCCCAGCCTTCTGGAAGCCATCACACCTGGCTTTCCCAAGTTCTTTATCTGGTAAACTACACTGTTCCCTCACTGCCTAAAATCACCACTTATCTTCTCAGTTGCTTACGGGTAATCTTTTATTTCTCCACTACCATCATCCGAATCTGCTCAACCACCCTGCAGCCAGGACTCAAGCTCCACTTGACCGGCAGCCCCTCCCCCCCCACCCCCCGGCCATCACTATGTTCTACCCCAGGGTAGAACACTATTGGTTCAAGGTGAGTACTCAGCTGACATCCAATGCCTCCTCATAGCTCCAATCACAACTCCCCAGGTGCTCCCTTCTGTCTGTGGGCCTTCTTGATATTTCAGTTATACCCTCACGGACCGTCCACGGCAATGCACTAATGTTACCTCCTCTCTTGCCAGATTAGCCTTCAAAAACCTAGGCTCCACTGACCCCATACATCCTAACCCAGAAACCTTCACGGGCATGCAAGAGGAAAACTGTGCTGAGAAGACTGAGCACATCAGTACTTGGAGCCTGGTAGGCTCTTGTATATAGACCTGACAAGAAAGCAAATAGAAACATTTCTGCAGTGATACAAAATGAGTTAAAACTTACCACAAGTTCAAAAATGTCCATGAAGACCGAATGTCCCTTTGGGGTTTTCTCATTTAAACTGGCAGGGGACCAGATCCAGTAGAAGTAAGTGCCATCCGAGGAGAGGTGCACAGTGCTCATGGTACTGCCCACAGGAAGGGGGCTGGCTGGCATGGGCACTGTCTGACACACCTGATCAGGAAAAAGGGCCTTCATTAGAGGGATGCAGAGATTCTTTTTGTTTTGTTTTTTGTTGTTGTTGTTTGTTTGTTTAGTTGGTTGGTTTGATTTTTTTTCAAGACAGACCTGGCTATAGACAGACTATGTAGACCAAACTGACTTTTGAATTCACAGAAATACACCTGCCTCTGTCTTCTCGGTGCTAGGATAAAATGTGTGCATTAGTATGCCTGGGATAGGATGAAAAAAAAATCTAATTTTACGTGTCAGCTCACTAACACTTTAAAGTTGAAAATTCATCAGGCTCCTCATCAAAATAAACTGTCATTTATATCTAAGGACAACACATAAAATTACACGGGAAGAACATCAGAGTTCACAAAATAGACTGTAAATAAACATTACCAGCCAAACAACAAAGGGGAATGGACATTAATCCCAAGATATACTGTGATAGAAAAATATTTACTAAGTTCTTTAAATCTGCTATGCATGTATACTCCAACATTGAGAACAAGATTTTAAAAAACAGACATAGAGGATGTGCTTGTAATCCTAGCACCAAAAACACGAAGGTAGGATCAGAAATTTAAGGTCATCTGTGGCTACACAGTGAGTTCAAAGCCAGCCTGGGTTACATGAGATTGTCTTGGGGGAGGAATATTTTGAAGCCACATGTTGTGGCACATGCCTGTTAGCCTAGCGACTTAAGAGGCTAAGGCAAGAAGACCGTTCCATGAAACATGTGCACACACACACACACACACACACACCACACACACACACACACATACACACACATACATACCACACACACACACACCACACACACACACACACCACACACACACACACACACACATACACACACACATACACACCACACACACACACACCACACACACACACCACACACACACACAAAGTCAGACCACCTGAGTTTGATCTTCAGGTCCCAGAGTGTTAGAGAACCCACCTCCTCTAACCTGGACACACTGACTGGCGCATGAAGTGCCCCAGCACCAGCACTTGATTCCTGTTACCAGACATTAGCACTTAAAATAAGACGAAATGACAACCAATAAAACCAAAATTTTAAAAAGACAATTGAAGAAAAGAAAAGAGGAAAAATCCAAATAAAAGCCATTAGAGCAGGCTACTGCCTCCAGGACACAGGGAAGACAGTTCTCAGTCATTCCTTTCTTTGGCTCAGTCACTGGTCTTGCTGCATACATAGAAAGACCCAAAGAACCAGAGCAAACCACACTTGCTCACTGGTGGGGTACCAGATCTGTCATCCCAGCAGCAGTCTCAGGAGTTCAAAGTCACCCTCAGCTACACAGTGAGCCTAAAAACACAGCTGGGCCTAAAACACAGGTTTGGGCAGGTGGGCAGCTGGCTCAGAGAGTACAGTGGAATCCAACCACCTGACTTTGAGCTTCAGGTCCCAGAGTGGAAGAAAAGCCACTTCCTCTAATCTGGACACATCAACTGTGGCATAAGTTATCACACTCATACCACTGCTGTGCTAGGCGGCTCAAAACCACCTGTACTCTAGCTCCAGAGGATATAAAGGCCTCTTCAGGCCTCATGGGCACCTATGCTCACAGGGTATGAATTCACACAGACACACACAGACACACACACACACACACACACACACACACACACACAGAAATAATAAAAATTTTAAATAAATAATTTTTTTTTTAAATTAAGAACATTCATGGGCTAGATGGCAAGATGGCAACCTAACCCTGTGGTTAAATCCACTTGGTACCCAGTCCGACGACCTGAGCTCCATCCCAAGATCCACAGGATGAAAAAGATGATGGACTCCCAGAAGCAAGTGTCTTCCCCAAAAATGAATGAATACATAAATGTAATAATAAAAATAGATGTAAAAATAGTTTAAATAAATTCATACAAATAGAAATAATGAACAAATAAAGAAATGTTAAGGCAAATTAAACAGCATATTCTGTCAAATCACCTGGGAAAAAACCTGAAGGACAACAACAAAAGGGCTGTGCAGGAGAAAAGCTAGCTATGCGTATCCCATGGTGCAGTGCTGCTCACCTGCAGGGTGTTCTGGTCTATGACCTGGAAAAGGGAGTGAGCTTTATTGTCAAAGGACACAGGCCGATGGAGCAGGTGGCCACTGCCGTACGCCACCCACCCTGGCTCCAGCTCCTCGTTGCGACAGTACACAAACCCTCTGGAAGACAAAAAAGACACAAGTGGACTCTTGGGCTGCAACACTCCACAGGCCTACACAAACACAAACATTTCTCACCTAATTCTGTACAGCAACTTACTGGGCAAATGGCTCAAAGGAACCTAATGGATATTAACTTCAGAACTGACAAACGACAGCAAACACTTAATTTCCCATAATGACAGAGGAAGGAGGAAAAGGAATCAGAGATTAATTATTAATATTTAGTCAGTGACTGACTAAATATATCTCAACTGTAAGAACATCTCAACAGTGGATTGACAGAGTCCACAGATCTCATATATTAACTGAAAAGTATCCCTAATCTAATGCCAAATCCAAGTCCAAGGATGACTGAACCAGAAGCATGTCCATTTATCAACACAAAGTAATGGCATCATCTTAGAAAAAAATCTTTTAGACTGTAACCCCAGAACTCAGGAAGTAGAAGGAAGATCATGAGCTCAGTGTTATCCTTGGCTACACAGGCAGTTTGAGGTTAGCCTAGGCTATAATGAGACCATGTCTTTTTA
>NW_021604614.1:15103748-15119256 GCF_004785775.1 Grammomys surdaster
AGGAGAAGGAGAAGGAGAAGGAGAAGGAGAAGGAGAAGGAGAAGGAGAAGGAGAAGGAGAAGGAGAAGGAGAAGGAGAAGGAGAAGGAGAAGAAGAAGAAGAAGAAGAAGAAGAAGAAGAAGAAGAAGAAGAAGAAGAAGAAGAAAGAAGAAAGAAAGGAAACCCAGTGATGGTAGGGGCACAGGCCTTTAATTCTAGCAGAAGCAGGAGGATCTCAGACTTGGAAGCCACCTGCTCTACAAAGGAATCTCCAGGACAGCCAGGGCTACCCTGACTTGAAGAAACTGGGGGTCACAGGGTAGAGGGTGGAGATGGCTCATCAGTTAAGAATGTCCCCTGCCCTTACAAAGCACCTACTTGGCAGCTCACAACTACTTGTAACTCCCAACTCCAGGGATCCCAGGCCCATAGACACTGCACTAATGTGCATGTACACACACACACATGTACTAGAAATAAAAATCTTAGACTGGAGAGACGGTTCAACAGTTAAGAGTGCTTCTTGCTGAGGACCTAGATTCAAGCCCCAGCACCCATGTGGCAGCTTACAACTCTCTGTATCTCTCAGCTCCAGGGAATCTGACATTATCTTCTGACTCCACAGGCACTAGGCTCACATCTGTGCATATACATATTAATAGGCAGGTAAATCATTCATGCACATAAAATAATAAGTCTTGTATTAAGAAAAAGCCCTTTTTAAAAAGCTGATCCCTAAGAGGAATACTTAGCCAGGTGAGCTAAGTATTACTTGGCCAGGTGAGCAAGCGCCTCAGCCAGAGCAAAGCTCGAGAGGTCTTACCGAGTGAGGACAAGGGCCCTGTCTATAAGCTCAGACTTGACACTTGGTCACTGTCACTAGTGTACAGGATCAGGACACTGGCTGCTGCCTCCTTTGCTGACTGTGTGAGAGTCCGAGTCTCAATGGGCAAGCCCCACAACTGACCTGAGAGTGCCGTGCAGTCCAGAGCCCAGCTTGCTCACTCCTCTTCCAGCTGAGTTGGTAGTATACAGGTAACGCCCGTCTGCGGTGAGGCATCGTCCCAAGTCAGCATCTGAAATCAGTCCCACACACAATCAATGAGGCTAGAAAAAATGATTTTTTTAATAAAAAAAGAACAGTCTTAGGAATTAACTGACATGAATTCCTAATTCAAAAAACAATTTGAATGTTATTTCCATAGTAGATGGCTTAAACTCCAAAATCTAACAGAAAAGAGCATGTGGCAATTAGGATTGGTTTCAAGGACTAAGGACAGATGGTTATTGGCAGGCCATTTGGCCTACCTGCCAAATGATTTTTCTTCTCTTTTGCAAAAAGCAAAGCAACAGGCCTGAACCCTAACTGACCTGACATGACTGAAAACAAGCGCTTAGTAAGAAGGCCTCTTGCGAACCAGGCATTCACTGGGGGACTGTGGGCCTCTCTGAACCACAGTCTCTTCATCTCTAATGAGGGTAATACCATGTACCTCAAGGGCTAAGCTGCGGCTAGCTCAGATCACACAGCAATGCACCTAAGTTGCTGTTTGGTGCCAAGCCAATGTTCCCTAATGGAAATGGAATTATATTGTCGTATTAACAACAAATGTGGAACTAAATAAAGTCATGTTCTTTGGGCTTGTCATTTTATCTGAAAAGAATAGCAAGAAATTATGACCTCCTTTTTAAAAAATGTCTTATTAAATTTATTTATCTATTAATTTAGTGTGTGTGTGTGTGTGTGTGTGTGTGTGTGTGTGTGTGTGTATAGGTCTGAGGACAACCTACAGACTCTGTTCTCTCCTTCCATGTGGGACCCAAAAACCAATGCCAAGGACTTGGCAGCAAACACCTATATCAGCTGAGCCATCTCCCCAGCCTACCTCCTTTCTTTTGTCTTTTTCTTTTTCTTTTTTCTTTCTTTTTTTTTTTTTCAGAGCTGAGGACTGAACCCAGGGCCTCACTGAGCTAAATCCCCAACCCCCTATCTCTTTTCTTTTAAAAACAGCAATTATATCTCCCACCTACCTATGGGTTCCCCATTCTAAAAAACAGTTTCTCTATGTGGTAAGTGATTTACTAACCTATTTTCCTTAAAAAAAAAAAAAAAAACAAAAAAAAAACTTAAATTGAAGTTGTTGGTAACTTTGAATGTTTACTTTTATAATTTTACCCTCACTGTATTTCAAGGGAGTTTGTGTGCTTGAAGCATATCACATTAGAGGAAATTCGTGTCCTATCACTCAAACCCACAGTGAGTCTGGTATTGTCATAAATTGTCAGTCTAATCTGAGAGAATAGAGACCTACTAATTCTAAAATGAGAGAAAGAAAGAAAGAAAGAAAGAAAGAAAGAAAGAAAGAAAGAAAGAAAGAGAAAGAGAGAAAGAAAGAAAGCCATGAAAGTAGATAATCATTTTAGATCATTAACTTTACACCATAAACTTTGTAGTGTTTTTGATATTGATTGGTTATTTTATGCATATGGGTATTTGCTTGCATGTGTGTTCACCATGGCATGTACTGCCTGCAGGGGCCAGGAGACAGATATTCTCTACCATGTTGGTGCTGAGAATCAAACCAGGTCCTCTGGAGGCACAACAAGGACAACAAACTCTGGCTGTCCTCCACTTCACCAAGCTCCACCTGCCTCTGCACTGGACAGCTGTGACTAGAGGTGCACACCATCACACCCTGTAGCGTCTTAAATACCCTCACTGACACTAGTAAGTTACATCCGCTTGCCCATCTTCAGATCATAGTCCAGTCCTTCGTGTGTGAGTTTGACAAGAGACAGCAGTGAAGGGGACCGAGTAAACAAAACTGGCCAGTAGTTGCTAATCTAGAGGGTTTATTAGAGTGTCCGCACAGAACCTGCCAGTGCTGAATGTGTCCATATTAAAAGCTGCACAGAACTGTTCTAACCAGAGGGGACTCCTTGAATCCTGGAGATAAAAAACAGCCTGGGGCATACAACAAGAGCTTGTTCCCAAAAGAAAGGGAAAAGGAAGGAAGAAAAGGGGTGGGGTGGAGAAGAGGAAGGAAGAAAATTAGAATAGAAGGGAAAAGGAGGAAGGGGCAATGAGGCAGGGAGCAGGAGAATAAAGACTATGAGTATTCTAAGAAACACACCCTCGACCTCAACACAAAAGCAAACACAGCAGCCTGACACTGCCACCCTCAGGAACCACCCCTAGCAGAGAGAATAAAGAGTAAGGCCCCATACAGAGGCTGCAGCACTGGAGCACTACCTGAGCCCAGAGCCTTCCTTGCTCCTCCTCCCAGCCCTCTCCAGAAAGGGTCCTAAGAGAATGGCTCCAGGCTGTGAGATGCTGAGCAGCCACTGCTCAGACTGCACTCTGGGCTTGAGGTTCACCAAGAAGGAGCCTCCTAGAGAGCTGGGAATGAAGAGGTGTGCTGAACAGGCTCTGAATCTTTGGGAGATTTTCTTTTCTTATTTCTACTTCATCAGTTATGTAACGGATAATGACACTCTATGTTATAATGTTACAGTAAGTAATTTCATTATAATAACTGATGGCCAATACCAGTGACAGACCAGTTTGGAAGCAAAGGTGTGCTACCCAGAGAGGAAGCAGTACACAGTGTTGAACAGAACTGATGACCCTGAGTGCTGATGTAAACAGTCCCCATGCCGACGAAGAGATTCAAGGCATCTGAGAAGTCTGTCAAGTCTGTCACTTGAGCGAGGGGATGTCATTTTTGCTGAGTTCATGTAAAAAACTGGCATATAATCCTACAAAACTGTGTACAAATATCCCAACACTGCCTACATTGTGTAAGGGACTTAACAGTCCACGTGTCCTTGAGCCTTCTTTTGTTTTAGGCAAGGAGGGGCCATAAATGAGCATAGTAAATGCATAGAAGAAATGGCATCCTGGGGCATCTCTGACCCTCTTACAAATGTCCACTGTGGGTGGCTTCTGCACCTCTCAAACACCCAGGAGCCAAGTGAAGTAAGCCATGCCACCCTGCTAGGGTCACAGGAAGGCCTTGGCCTGGGACCATCAAGCCTGCCCATTGGCTCGCCTCCCCGAGTGTCAGCCTTTAGACTTGCACTGACCAAGCAAACAATGAGCACACTGTGCAAGAATCTCAGCTTCTCACTGGAAGGAACAAGGGCTGCACTAAAGCATTTGCCGCAGTGATCTGAAACCACTCTTCTCACACCCCAGCGTCAATCCCAGGGCAAAGCCCTGGTGTTACCTTTGTTTTCAGAACTGGAGCCAGTGTTGCTGTCTGGTGCTGGCAGCATGTCTTCATATCCCCAAGATACTATGTGTTTGCCCCCAAGCAAACAGGATGGGGATCCAGGTCCCCCTTCCAAAAGCAGCAACCTGTGCAGGGGTGAAGGAGAATTGCAAAGACCTTAGTATGTCCATTCCAGAAACTAGTAGAAGTCTACTTACCAGCTCAGAGAACAAACACAAATGGTTTAAAGAAATATATATCTGAGTGGTATTTACAGTGTATTTTAGTGAAAAATTACAAGGTAGTAATTACAAATCATAGGGCCAGGGAGATGGCACAGTAGACAAAAGCACCAGCTCTGGAAGCCTGAGGCTGGAGTTCAAGCCCTCGCACCTGTGTAAAATGCCATGTAGTGGTGCACACCTCTAATCCCAGCGCTTGCACACTCAGTCAGTTACCCAGAAGTCACAAGCCAAGTAGCCTGGAGTGCGTGTACAGAGGCAAGAAAGACCTGACTCAGCATGGTGAGAAGGGAGAACTGAGTCCTGTGTGTGGCTCTCTTCACACACGCACTCCACATCATGTGCACATACCCACACTCAGGCAAACAAACAAACAAACAAACAAACAAAAAGTTCAGCATGCTTAAAATTTTAAATTTATCTCTGTATAAATATATTCATTCTATTTCTATTTATTTAAATTTTTTTTGCTTTACATTTTAGTAATACTGCCTCATGTAGCCCAGGCTAGCCTTGAACTCCCTGATCCATCTGCCCCTATCTCCCGATGGCTGGAACAAACATGCACCACCACACCTGGTTTTACATCCCTAGCCTAAATATCTGCTTTATTAAGTGGATAAGTGTGTGTGAGGGATAAAGAAGGTCCTGTTAGGAAGAACATAGACCCAGCTGATCTAAGTGGGGTCTAACTGGAGAGTAAGATCGTGAGTGGTTTCAATTTCTTCTTTACATCTGAACACACTGTCATCTCATGTTACAGTAAGAATTCATGACAGACTAGGGCTTTTTAAATTAAAAAATGAAAAGAATACACTCTAGGTACACTTTCACGTCCTCCAGCAGTAGGTCAGCTATGATTCTATATCTAGTCAAAGCTATGAAGTATTAATTAGTAAGATTTAATAATCTGTTTGTCTCTAAGAGCCTCTATGCACTTGTTTAGAAAAACAAGACAACTTGTTTAATAGGTAAGGGACAACTTACCTATATAAAACATCGGCGACAGGCAGGGAGCCCAGCTCAGTCTGTCTCTGCAGCAGGTGAACTGTGTGGACAAAGGTCTTCAGTGATCCCCTAGAGAGAAAAGGAAGGGATGGAAAAGCCACCCACACTGAAAACCAAGTAAGCAGGCAGCCAGTGCTTATTTTATTAACCACAGGGCAAGGCTCCAAGACAGGTCTATCTCCTGTTATAGGTCAGAAACCGCACAACTCAGCCATCTTCACCACAACACGAGCTCTGGTAGAATGTGAGCAGGGCCCACACAATTCCAACTATGGAAATGCTCTCCTTGAAGATGAAGAGATAAAAATTCCCTCGGGCACAAAATGAAAAGCACAAGGCTCAACCAGCAAGCACCTGGGAGGTTGAGGTACTGACAGTCTCAGTCCGGTACCACCTGATTCCCATGGAAGAGGATCTCACCTCTAACACTATGGCCAAACTGATTTGTGACATTGTTACATTCATCCACTTCACAGGGCATCTGACTTGCAGGACTCACTACACAGTGATTTCTTCATGGATCACAAAGCTAGAGGCTCTGGGGAATCCAGGAGGTAAGCAGGTTGAAAAGAAGGTGCTTTCCAGATGCACAAGGCCTGCCTGGCAGCACTGCAGGTAACCAACAGCATCGGCCCGACTAACAGCCACCTGGGTCTGATGAGCTGGTTCTGCCTGCTGCCTTCTTCTCTTAGCCAGACTGCAACTGGAGGGTACCATGTGCCTAGACCTCACTAGAAATGGAGTGCCCAACAGCACCACGCAGGCCTTGAGCTTCTTTTTAATTTGTTCCTCATTTCAAAGAACAGGACATGGCAGGGAGGCAGCATAGTATAACGGCACTGACTGCAGCCTGGGCACTGCCATTCACAACTGCACAACTGCCCTGTTACCAAAGTCCTGTCAATTTTCCTTCCTTCATCTGCTGAACAGACAGTGCTCTGGGAGAGCACCAAGACACACAAGGACAACAGTATGAACATCTGGAGAATGTAGAGCCACTAACTGTACAGCATTCTAGCCCGTGGGGTGTAGTCATACTTTTAAGAGGAATATGTAAAACCCTTCAGTGATTCTGAACCCATTTATGACCTAGGCTAGACCAACCTCATCTCTTATGTCTTCGGGTCTTCCAATACAGTCCAATGACCCTGCTTCTTTGCACTTATTGCCACTCCTCTGTGGGTCTCTCTGCTGCTGGCTCTTGTGCTAGCTCTTTTCCATCACCCAATCCACAGTTTAAATGCTAGGTACCCAGTCAATCCTTCCCCACCTCCACTTAGCCACTGTCTACCAAAACATCTGCCTTAGGCCTGGAGAGATGGCTCAGTAGTTAAGAGCACTCCCTGCTCTTGCAGAGGGCCTGAGTTCAGCACCCACAAGGTGGCTCACAACCATTGGGAACTTCAGGGAATCCATTGCTGCCCTCTGGTCTTTGCAGGCACCAGGCACACATGTGGCACAGACATATATGCAGGCAAAACACCAAACATATTAAGTAAATAAATCTAAAAGCATTTTTTAAAAACACCATCCTGCCCTTTTTTCCCCTGCTGATATCACTCTCTGAAATTTTCGAGTACATGTGTGAGGCTGCCCTACTCACTCTTATATAAAGCTCTCTGCCTGCTCACCAGTTTCTTGAGCATGGAAGAAAATGCCTGTCATATAATCAGTGAACGTGAAGGGTTTCCAGAATGAATCATCCCTGGGCCAGTCAACTGCCAGCTCTGTAAAAGACCTGAGTCTTCATAGCCTAAGAGTTAGCAAGGCTCTGCATGCTAGAGAGATGGTGGACAAGGACCACCTGTAAACCAAGTCTGGAAGCTAATGCTGTGAACACAGCTGAGATGGGGCAATCATGGCTTCCCTGACAGCCCTGGCTTACGTAGGGAGACCCGATTTCAAAAAAGCTGAAAACAAAAGGAAAATGTTAGATTGATACAGTCATAACACACACACACACACACACACACACACACACACACAGGAGAAACTGGAAACTTCCTTCCTACTGGCTAGCTTTCATGGTGCTGGATGGTACCAGGTGGGCTGCTGGGGGAAAATCCATCAACACTCTCATTCAACTGTGAAGACAAAGTACGACCCTACTGACCTGCCAGGCAAGACTGGTGCAATAACGGCATAACTGCTGGGGGTGGGGGGAGATCCACAGAGGGGAGTCACACTTGGTACAACAAACCTGATCAAAGGCCTGTGGCTGGGAAGACAATAGGCCCTCGTGGAAAAGGTGCTATGGTTGTTTTGTTATAGACACATTGTGCTCACCAAATTGTCTTGTAAATATTTATGTTCATGCTCATAACTTAATGCTACTGTCAACTTTGGTCAGAAAAGCTTCATTCTGCATTGGATACCAGTTAACCATTCATAACTGGGTACAGTACTGAGAGTATGTGACTGCTGGATGCTCAGGCCTGAATGGGACATCCACATTATTCCTCCAAGGCTCAGGGAACATCTTCATAAAGGGGCACAAAGCCAGGCTGAGAAGGAATGGAGTGCTGTGGCACAGTGGCCTCTGGTAACATGACCATGCAGTCATAAGGTCATAGCAGCTGCTGACTGCCTGTGTGAGACCTGCCCATGACTGAGCCGTCTACCCTGGGCTCACCCTTTCTAAGCCAGCCACACTGGGCTCACCCTTTCTGAGGCAACATGGGTAGTCAAAGGTTGCCGTGGGAAGGAAAAACATTTTCTTCAGTGATTTAGCCATTGGTAAAATGTTCCTATAAGTAACCCCTCACCCACACTCTTGTAAGCAAACCTAACAGAAGAGGAGAAGGAAGAGGAGGAAGAAGAGGAAGAGGAGGAAGAGGAAGAAGAGGAGGAGGAGGAGGAGGCTGAGGTGGAAAAGGAGGAGGAGAAGAAATATTTCACCCTGTCTCGAAAAACCAAAAAAAAAAAAGAAAGAAATATTAATTTCACATTTGTGCCAAATTGAATTAGGAATCTCAAACACACACAAGAATTTTAATAACTATCTGTGATTGGAATGAATTCTGATTCATAATTTAAAAGTGAGTTTAATCATCCAATATTGAAATGCTCAAAACTAAATGGTTGATTATTTCTAACATCCTGCCTAAAGATAGTACTAAGTGGGAATTTTTTCAAGATGGAACTTTTATATTGATAATAAATCTATTCAAGGCACAAATTGCTTTTTGCATATGTAGAAAAATCAATCAATCTACTCTGAAGTCTTTACAGACAGTCTTATTCCTGTATCAGCTAGTATCTCTAGAGTGAAGCTCATGTCAGAGTTTGCAAAGTCGGCTATAATCTTCAGGAACCGAGACCAACCTGTAACAGTTTGCTCCAGGCAAGGAAGCTAACACTGTAGGGTAATGCTATCCTGCCTTTAAAAAATAACAGGAGACCCAGGTGGTGGTGGCACACGCCTTTAATCCCAGCACTTGGGAGGCAGAGGGAGGTGGATTTCTGAGTTTGAGGCCACCCTGGTCTACAGAGAGAATTCCAGGACAGCCAGGGCTACACAGAGAAACCCTGTCTCGAAAAACCAAAATAATAATAGATACTGAGATAGACAGACAGACATTCAGTCAACTAAAGGTCAATTTTGAGGCCAGAAAGAGAAATCCTTTTGCAAGAAGAGTTTCTCCACATATGACTGGGTTTAAAAAAAAAAAAATGATCTCATCCTGGCCTCCTTCCTCTGCACCCCACCCCATTCTAAGTAGGACAGACAAGTGAGTGACACCAAATAGGCAGGCCATGGTTGTAACTTGTTCCTAGAAAACTCATTCAGCAAGAGGCGAGGGCAGGGAACTTCTCCTCACACAGATGAGATCACTGGGCAAGAGAACTGCTAGCTGCAGGCCAGCCTGAGCACCACAGAAAGATCGCCCCGCAGTGGAGAGGGAGCAATTCCGAGCATATTTCTTAGTGACAGTTTGTCAGTGACATCAGCACAGAGAACAGATGCTACCACATCTTTACATACACAGAGACATCTCCCAGGTACAGCAGGGTCCAGCTGAGATGGCTCAGCAGGCAAGCAAGGGAGATGCTCCCACCATCCTGACAACCCCAACTCCATCCCCAGAACCTACATGGTGGAAGAAGAGATCTGAGTCCTGAAAGTTGACCTCTGACCTCCACATTCACACTATGTCATATGCACGCACCCCACACACACACACAAATAAATAAATGTAAAATATTAAGAATATATAAAATGGGAGTCCAGAAATACACTTAGTCTTATGGCCAGGTGAGAACTCAATCCTGTAATTTGCTGACATCCTTTATTGACAAACATTAAAAAAAATGAACGTCTCTACAACATTTTGCCTCTGCTTAAGGAAATGCAGATAAAGCACCTCTGCTGATGCTGAAGACAAGCTACCTGAGAGCCGTCAGCTACAGGGAAGGCTGCTATTCCAGGATGTCATTACGGCAGAGCAGTACACCCAAGCCTGGACCCATCACATGGATGACCGAAGCGGTGACACTCAGCACTGAGACAGATGAACATGCTGAGGTACCGTGAAATACACCTGATGCAAGTGCAGAAGTACAGGGCCACCAGGCAGCATGTTGTGTCACCCTCCTTACCTGGCACATGCCAAAGCCACCAGGGCAGCAGCAGCATTCTCCTTCTGCTTGTGTGGGATGTGTCGGCCTGTGTCCGAGGTCTCCTCTAGCCAAGAGCACAGCAAGGTTTCTATCCCATTGAGACAATCAGCAGGCTCCTTGGTCAAGCTCAAAGGCTGACAGTCTCGCAGGCAGTTTAATAGCACCTCAGCAGTTATGTTACAGAGGGAAGGGTCTGTTCTACTCTGGGACTGAATAAGCGGGAAGACCAACAGGAGGCCCACCCGGGACGTGAAGGGTGCTTGTTCAGGTTGCTGCAACAAGCCCTGGCGCTTGAGCAGGGCCAAGGTCTCTTCATCACCTGAGCCCTCCCTTTCATGTTGCTCCTCCAGGGCCAGCTGGCGCTGGGCATTCCACAGTCCACGCAAGGCGTTCAGGCGGTATTCCAGCAGGCGGGCATAGGCATTGCTCTGGTTCCCACAAACAGAGCGCAAACGTTCTGCTAGTTCCGTTGGGTTCTTGGTCTCAAATGTTAAAATCTAAAGAAAGTGATAGAGAAGAGTGGTTATGTGCTGCCTTCCCCAAGACAGTATGGAAGCAAATATGCTCAGCAGGCTCTACAAAGAACCCACAGTGCTGGGCATGTGGCTCACACCTTTAATAACAGCTCTCAGGAGTTTCTTAAGATCCACAGCCTGGGCTACAGAATGACACCCTTCTCAAAAGAGCAAAACAAAGGGCTAAGGAAACCGCTCAGTGGATAAAGTGCTCGCCCTATCTGTGTGAGAATCGGAGATAGGGCCTCCACAGAATTCCTCTAAATCTTAGGAAGGCAGGGCAGCCCACCTCTAATCCTACAGTGCTTGGGAAGCAAATACAGAACAATCCTGGAGCAAGCTGGCTAGGTACACTAGCTAAACAGAAAGTTCTGGGTTCAACTAGGAGGCCCCATCTCAATATAGAAAGTTGAAAGCAATCAAAGAAGACACTGATGTCAACTTCTGCCCTAACACACACAACATAAACAACACATAAAGAAAAACAAATCAAAAATAATTCTAGCCGGGCAGTGGTGGTGCGTGCCTTTAATCCCAGCACTTGGGAGGCAGAGGCAGGTGGATTTCTGAGTTTGAGGCCAGCCTGGTCTACAGAGTGAGTTCCAGGACAGCCAGGACTACACAGAGAAACCATGTTTCAAAAATAGGTAGACAGACAGACAGACAAATAAGTGTCTACACACACACACACACACACACACATGTATATATGTATTTCCATTCCAACCAAACAGAAAACATGAATTGTAAAGTTAGTTCTTCACTGATGGATATTCTCCCTGTGCCAGGCTTTTCTGTTTGCTTCTTTTAAAACCCAGAACAGAGCACCAAGAATGATAGCTCACTAGTAGAGTGTATGCTTAACCTGCTTTGGTACAATCCTCAGTATCCAATATACATACATAAACAGAGACCAGATTTAACAGAGTCCCCAAGACAGTCAGCAGTACAAGTTAATAACCTCAGCACCCAGAGGTGACTGGGACAGGACGGTGAGTTCAAGTCAGGTCCAAGGGAAGGGATAGAGGAGGAAGGAACATGGTACAAAACTCCAGGATGCAGAAATTTCTTTGCTTTTCTCCAAGCCTCTGCCACCTAACTTTCTTTCCCCAGGGCTGGCCCAGCCGGTCTAGCTTACTACTATAAATCTGCAGTGACAGACAGCTGTCTGTCTAAATAAATAAATAAATAAATAAATAAATAAATAAATTTATTACTTATATTAAATATTATATTTTGAGCTTATATTATTAAATATTATTTATATCAAATCTCATATATATTTATTTATAGTTTGGAGTTAACTATAGATTTTTTTCATGCTTATTCATGTTTTTTTTCTTTTTTAATGTTGTAGATTTCTTTTTTTCGAGACAGGGTTTCTCTGTGTAGCCCTGGCTGTCCTGGAACTCACTCTGTAGACCAGGCTGGCCTCAAACTCAGAAATCCGCCTGCCTCTGCCTCCCAAGTGCTGGGATTAAAGGTGTGCGCCACCACCGTCCGGCAAATGTTGTAGATTTCTAGTAAGAATTGGTAAATTTAATGGTGCTCAATTACTTTTTGACTCCTGAGTTCAGAAAATGCCTGTACTGAATTTTTCACTAGTTATTTCTGGTTCCCTAAGTATACAAAAGTAAACATGTGGATTGTATATCCAGGAATCAAACTGTGTGCAAGAAATCACACAACACAAGCTATACTGAATGCGGTATTGCATGTTCTATGCGTGGCAGTGGCAGTTGTGCTTACTACAAGACTTGGTAGCTCCAGAGCTGCCCTGACCTTATTAGGCTCTCCACTTCAGCCACCGTCCACTCTCAGATCCTCCAGTTTGAAGGTCATGGCCCCAAGCCATTTCCTGCAGAGTTCCAACCTCTGGGTTTTAGTAAATCAGCTTCAGGGACACTCTATTCTTGTACTTATGAATACTGAATGACTTGTCTCAGGTCCTTATGTAAAACCACTGCTCTCAGTACTGTTCCTGACCAAAATATCATTAGAAAATTAATATTTTTCTCCTTAAAACAGGAAAAGCTATTTAAAGAAACGAGAAGCTCTTTGTCACCTTTAATCATATGGTCACTAAGTACTTTAGTGGTAAACGCTACAGTCACCCCAGTTAAGGAAGTGACTTCCAAAAGTAACTCACAGCTTTAATGCAATTTTATTATTTTATGAGTATGGATTTTCAAACTAAAAGATAACTGTTATTCTGAAGGGTCTAACAGAAGGGAGGAAAATACTCTTTGTGGGATAAAACTGATTTGACTAATATTCAATAAAGTCAGAATATTTACATGTGCAGGTGTGGTAATATACACCTGTGAGCTAGAGTACAGAAGGAAGCCAAAGGGACCCTTAGCTACGCAGTGAGACTGTGGCCAACCTAGCTTACATAAGACTGTTCCTCAAGCCGGGCGGTGGTGGTGCACGCCTTTAATCCCAACACTTGGGAGGCAGAGACAGGCGGATTTCTGAGTTCGAGGCTAGCCTGGTCTATAGAGTGAGTTCCAGGACAGCCAGGGCTACACAGAGAAACCCTATCTCAAAAACAAAAACAAAAAACAAACAAAAAAAAACTGTTTCTCAAAACAATAAACAAGCTGGGCTGGAAAGCTGGCTCAGCAGGAAAGAGTGGTTACTGCTCTCAGTGAAGACCCAGGTTTGGTGGCCAACATCCCCCTCAGATAACTCGCTTGCCTGTAACTCCAGTGCCAGGGAATCTAACTCTCTCTGGTCTCCATTGGCAATTGTATACATGTACACTCACACTCACACATAAACACACACAGATATATACACATGCAGTCACAAACACACACCCAGATACACACAGAGCCATAAACACACACATACATATACGATGCAGATACGCACACAGCCAGACACAGAAGCATACATACACACACACAGACAGTCATAGACACAGTCTTTTTTAAAGGAGTAGTGACTTTTTTTTAAAGTCATGATAAGAGTTGATTTTTTTTTAATAATAATAAAAAAAAAAACCTTCTAAATGTCTCATGGTCAAATACCAGTGACAGACATTGACACATTGCAAGCCTAGTAGACAGCTGACAGAGTCGGCTCCAGCACCATTACAACTGCTCTCCTCCCCATCCACCACATGGGCTGACTACGCTCCTGCATGGGATGAAGGGTAGGAAGTAAAATGGAAAAGACACACCACAGATGCTGGGTGCTGTGAAGCATCAACGAAGACCATGGTTCTTGAGCCTCTGGAAAGACACGACGGTTACAACCAGGGGCATGAGCCCATTACTTTATGTACTGTGTCCACACTGTGGCACATTACCCACGTCAGCTCCTCAGGTGAATCATCCATGACACCAAAGATCAACTGGTGAACTTACAGCCCCGATTACTTTTCAAGTAGTTTTAGGTTTTGAACCTTTACAAATTGACTTCTTAATCCATTTTGCCGACTCTCTGCCATGCTCTGTTCATGCTATGTAGACAATAGCCGTGCCAAATGGGACTGTGTTTAGAAGTTGAAACAAGACCAAAAAGACCCGTGAACCAGATGAATGAACAGTGGTGACTGGAAGGGTGGCACCCCATCTCTAGTGGATCACTAAATCTACTGAACCCAACCCTCAAGCTGCATGGCTCCCCACCCACTAGAAAACATAGTCATTCAAATTCACTCTCAACAGCTCTTATTTTCCACAAGGGCCTTCACCTAATTGGTATCTGTGACATTAAATCCCACCTTATGGGCTAGAGAGATAGTTCAGCTGTAAGAGCACTGACTCTCTTCAGACACACCAAAAAAGGCACCAGATCCATTACAGATGGTTGTGAGCCACCACGTGGTTGCTGGGAATTGAACTCAGGACCTGTGGAAGAGCAGTCAGTGCTCTTAACCACTGAGCCATCTCTCCAGTCCCTCTTGTTTACTTTCAAGCACCATATTTTAAGATGCTCTTAAGAAACTACAGAGGGTATGTGGAAGGGGATGACCCAACTAACACGGAAAACAAGTCCCAGGAGACATGTTTACAGAAGTGGGGGTGCATGCCTGCAAAGGCAATGAGATGAGGGAGCTGCTTCCCTGAAGCAGAAAGGCCAGCTATTGGGTAGAAGAGGACGACAGCCTCTACTGCCCTGCATCAGGAATAGTAACCACATCAGCAGTTAGTAAGGGGCTAAGAGTTCACAGTGTGCCTCAGAGTCCTTGTGTGGACCTGCTCTACAAAAGCCCCAGGTACAGAAAGACTGCTTCTCAGTCAGAAAGTCTAGCCAGGGACCCTGGAGTCTATATTTAAGGTTCTCTAGGTAATTTTTTAGTAACATCTTTATTAAAGACTTACTGTAATACAACTGACATATGGTAAAATCCATCCACGGTAACTGATTTTCCCCAAGAGGTGATCAGTATAGTTACCCTGTAGATCACTGTCATCGCCTCTCCCCACAAGAAACCACGCACCTAATATAATCATACCCCATTTTCCAAATGATCCAAGCCTGGAAAAGCCTGCTTTAATCTCTATAGAGTCATTTGTTCTGACACTTCCTGGGCCGTCTCCCTGAGCATCTATTTTCAAGTCCATGCTGTTGCAATTAACCAGCTCTCACTCCTTCATCCTGTACAGAGCTCTGTCTGTTCACTCTCTCATCAGTAGGTGGTCGTGGTAGCCTTGATGAAGAACGCTGCCATGGACATCCGTGTGCAGGTGGTGCAGACATGCTTTCATCCACTATATTCTGACCCTAAGACTAGGACTGACCATGCCATTCGCCAGAGCACCTACTAAACTGTCATCTCAGAAGGCTGCACCATTTCACACTACACTCAGTGTGTGAGCATCCCAACTTCCCCACACAGCAGCTAACTCTGCTATCTCCACCTCTTCTCACCAGAGCCATGCCAGCCCGTGCACTAGTATCTCCCCCAGAGCCATGC
>NW_021604614.1:15119266-15121800 GCF_004785775.1 Grammomys surdaster
CCAGAGCCATGCCAGCCCGTGCACTAGTATCTCCCCCAGAGCCATGCCAGCCCGTGCACTAGTATCTCCCCCAGAGCCATGCCAGCCCGTGCACTAGTATCTCCCCCAGAGCCATGCCAGCCCGTGCACTAGTATGGCTTGATCTACATTTCTCTGGCCACTAACGATATTGAACATCTTTCCACAGGCACACTGATCATTTGCATATTTCTTTGGGAAAAGAGTAGTGCAGGGGCAGGAGTTCAGCTTAGTGATAGAGCACTCAGCTAGAGCAAGACCCTGTGTCCCATCCTTCGTATGAAAAGGGGGTGGGTAGGAAAAAAAAAGACTAGCCCATTTGAAGAAAGAGAATTTTTGACAAAACAATAAGGACAGACACATATCAAGTAAGTTTAAATTAGACACAGTGACATGCACCTGAAGACCCAGAACAGCTTGGTCTGCACAGTGAGCCATCATCCCAAAAACCCAACACCAACAATGATTTGTATGACTTTTGCAGAGTTATTTAGTGAAATATCCTACTGATAAAATATAAAAGAAATAGCACTTGGGAAGCAGAAGGCAAGTGGATCTCTGGAAGTTCAAGGCCAGTCTGTTCTACATAGCGAGTTCCAGGCCAGCTAGAGCTACATTTTAAAACCCTGTTACAAAAGTTTAAAAAGGAAGAAAATGCACCTCATTGACTTCCTGTAGCTGCTCTAACAAGTCAGCACAAATGTTTAAGACAACAGACCTTGTACAGTTCGCAGGCTGGAGTCCCAGATCACTGATCTGGTGCTGACATCTGTGGCTCCACCAGCAGCTCCAACAGAGTCCATCTCTTACCTCCTGCAGCTTCCTCTCCAGCCAGCGCTCCTGGGCTGCTGCTGGCTGTACTCCTTCAGCCTCCTCAGCCTCAGTTGTCTCCCCCTCTCTTATCCCTCTGCCTCTCTTCTAAGTGCACCTGATTGTATCTAGCGCCTACTGCAGCTGCAAAGACTCCTTTTTTCCTTATAAAGAAACACGCTTACAGGCTCCAAGGTCCAGGGTCTTCCCCTAGTACTCAGGAACTGAGGATGGAACCTAGAGCCTCACACATGCCAGACCCCAAACCCTTTTTATACATTTTTATTTGGAGACAGACCCTTGAAACCTGGCATAAATGGGACATACATATAATTCTTATATTTGAGAGATGGAAGCAGGAAAATCAGCACTTTAAGGCCAGTCTTGGCTACTACATAGCAAGTTCAAAACCAACCTGGGCTGCCTGAGAGGACTTTGCAATAAAATAATTTGATGATGATGATGATGGTGGTGGTGGTGGTGGTGGTGGTGGCAGCAGCAGGGGTGGAGATTTTACCTAGTTGTCTAGGCTGGACTTGAACCTACTCTGTAACCCTTGAACTTGCAATCCTCTAGCCTCTCCCTCTCAAGTAGCTAAGATTGAAGGCCCGTGCCCCCAGGATTGGACCTTTTATCTTAAGGGGTCACTGATCAGCAAGCAACACCCAGCTGTTGACTACTCCTAAATGATTTCCCACAGAAACACGTATGCATGCAGTCAGGGCAGCCACAGCCCCACTGTTGGTGATCTCAGACACACTGTCCTCAGTCATGGGGACAGACAGACAAGCACAGCGAAAATAATGGAAGAGCACCACATGGAAGGTTCCTAACACAAGACGCCAGAAACAGCACAAATGTTACATGGCAGACTATCATACAATGAAACCTCAGAAACACACAAACCCAGCTCTGTTACTTAGGGGTTTGTGCATAACATGATAAAAAAGACAAGAAAAAAAGAAGAAGAAAGAAAGAAAATTCAACAATGTTTCTAAGGAAACTGTAGAGACCATGAGGGTTCTGAAGACACTGGTGAGGACTTACTTCTTTGTTGGTGTTTTGAGCCAGGGTCTCACTTTGTAGCCATGGCTAGCCTCGAACTCACCATATAGACAAAGCTGACCTCAAAATGAGAGAGCTGCCTGCCTCCACTCCCAAGTACTCGGATTAAAGTGTGTGCCACCACACCTGACTCTACTTCTTTACATGTAAAATGGGATTGCAAAAAAATAAGCAGTTTTTTTCAAAAGGAAATCACACACATACACACACACACACGCTCGCACAGTACCATGAACACATACAACATAGACACACAAATATATATATACCATGAAGAGTGTGTATATGGAATATAAATATATACATATATGCATATATACATATATATTTATATATATGCATATACACATATATATTTATATTCCATATACACACTCTTCATGGTATATACTAAAAAAACCCACTGCAGTCTGTAGTAGCTATTATCCCAGACTGCAAAGCAGAATGTGGTCACCGAGTTCACTGCTGAGAAGAATTCAACGGTTTCCCTAGAGACATAGTTCTACCCCACATAATGAGAATATGCACAGCGTAAGGTATAAAGTGTCCAAGTGCTGATACATAAGCTAGGCCTGGGGTACTGCTGTGATCGCTTCTCTCTCTCTCTCTCTCTCTCTCTCTCTCTCTCTCTCTCTCTCTCT
>NW_021604614.1:15121810-15129872 GCF_004785775.1 Grammomys surdaster
CTCTCTCTCTCTCTCTCTCTCTCTCTCTCTCTCTCTCTCTCTCTCTCCTGTCTGGGGAAGAGTAGAGCCTACAGAAGAATGGAGGAGTGAGGGAGACTGCCACTGGGAAGCCAGCAGGCCAGGCCGAGAAGAGCCATTTCTGGTTATCACAAGCACAGAGGTGCTACCAGCAGGTAACAGGACTATCAACTTAGCAAACCTCAAAATGCACAGGCCAGCTCTACAGCCAACAAGTGTCTGGCCCAAATAACGGTGTTGAGGTTGAAAACCCTGCTCTGCAGTGACCACCTGAGACAGTGCCTTTAAGAAGGCTAGCTGCTGCCATCCCACATCAAGTTCGACAAGACAGCTTCCCCACAAGAGACACACAACACCTTAGTGAAACTTTTCACTCCTTAGGCTCTCACACAGGAGACATACTAATCACATGCTGAACACGCAGATAGAGATAACTGTTAGCTACCAGGAGGACTTGGACATCCTCAAGGATGATGTCCCGGGTTTGTTCATCTTTCTGTCTCTAGCACTAAAAGAGCTGTTTGGAATGTTTCTAAATCCTAGTGCAGGGCACCTGGCACAAGGCAAATCAGCCACTCAGCAGCACCTGAAAATATTCCTGCAGAAGAGGATTCAAAGTCATCCCACGTTCTGTCATTATACCTTATCATTTAGTCCCTTTTTTAGTCCCTAGCACATCTCTAAGCACGAGAGACCCTGGCACTATTAGGTACCAGTGTTTGACAGATACTGAATGAGCAGAGGACTAACAGTGCTACCCTGCAGCAGATACATTTCTCCCTCAACCAGAGCAAGGTAAGAGAGACGCACTGGACACAAGTAGACACCCTCCAAACTCACTCCAGCCCTGCATTTACTTCCCTCTGAGACCCGCTCTTGCCCCAGTGTCCACAGCCAGGCTCTAACTTGAACAAGGGACCCAGAGTGAGGACCGTGCACAGCTGATTAGCAAGTCAGGGACACCGAGTGCATCCACACCCATGTGTGCTGACTGCTGGGCTCTGTTAGGCAAGACCATGACTCAGTCAAGATCCCTGATGACCATGGCATCCACTAAGGACCTCTGAGAAACAGGAGAAGCACTGCCTGCTTCATGCCATGGGTGTATGCCTGTCTCAACTTCTACTCACAGCTGTGCTGAATGAAAAGTGCCTGGAAACCTATCGATTCACTGGCTAGTCTCAATTGGAAGGCTTCACTTTATAATTCAAATTCATCTGTCACTTCAGACTGCAAAGAACAAAGATTCAGAAAAACTAACTGACTAGTAATGTACCTTTTCTGGCTGAGACTTGGTGCTGTTGGAGGAGGAGGGGGCATGAGCAAAACACTCCAGGAGAAGCCACCAAAAGAACACGGTTTATATCCCTTGGGTCTTTTTCAATTCCCGTCTTTGTAAAACTAGGGAGAATCCAGAAGCTTCTTGTGAAATTGGTGCACCAAACATTGCTTACATAAAACACTAGTACTGCCAGCCCAAGAGTAGATGCTCTCCTTTGAGCACTGGAGAGCTCTGGCTCTCACACTGGCTCAGGACCTGCAGCTTCACTGGCAGTATCTGCTCAACTACTGGCCCTGACCTATCTGTGATCAGAGAAAGAGTCAACTTACACGGCTCATCTGAAGCATCATTTCATGTTTCTAAAGGTTCTATCAGTTACAGACCAGCACCATGACTCAGTAGATAAAACACCTGCCACCAAGGCTGACAAACTGAGTTTGATCCTCAAAGCCCAATGTGAAGGGAGAGGACCTCAAAAGTTGCCCTTTAACCCCACATATGCAGACATGCACATCTGCAATAAAAACATTGAAATGATGTAAGCTTTTTAAGTTTCATAAGTTAGTAAAATACACAAAATAGCTCTTTTTTTAAATTTCTTTAAGGAATTATTTATTTATTGTATATAAATAAATATACATTATATATTTATTAATTAATTAATTATATTAATTATACTATTAATTATATTATATAATTAACTAGTATATACTTATTATACATTAGTACTTTGCAGCTGTCTTGAGATCCACCAGAAGAGGGCATCAGATCCCATTACAGATGGTTGTGAGCCACCATGTGGTTGCTGGGAATTGAACTCAGGACCTCTGGAAGAGCAGTCAGTGCTCTTAACCACTGAGCCATCTCTCCAGCCCAAAATATCTCTTTTTTAAAAGGATTTATTTATTTGTATTTTGTATGTTTACACATTTGTCTGTGTACCACATACATGCTGTGCCCACACAGGCCAGAAGATATCAGGCCCCTCGGAACTGGAGTTATAGATGGCTGTGAACCAAACCTTGTCCTCTGCAAGAGCCATAAGTGCTCTTCACCACTGAGCCACCTCTCCTGATGCAAAGATTTACATATTTCAAATGTTTTATGTGTATGGGTGTTTTTACTGCATGTATATATGTATGTATACCATGTGCATGCCTGGTGAGTCTGGAGGAAGGAAGAGGGCATCAGACCCTATGAAACTAGAGGTACAACCAGTTATTAGCCGTCAGGTGGGTGATAGGAATCAAATCCAAGTCCTCTGCAAGAACAGCAAGTGCTCTTAACTGCTAAGCCCTATGTCTGTGCAACACCTGAGTGGGGTGCCTACAGAAGGAAGGAAAGGACACTGGAGTCCCTAGAACTGGAGTTATGCAGACTGTAAGCCATGAGGGTGCTAGAAACCAAATACAGGTCCCCTGCATAAGCAGGCAGCAAGTACTCTTAACTTCAACCATACAGCCCGACATCTTTAAATATGCTGAGTGTTAGCCGGGCAGTGGTGGCGAACGCCTTTAATCCCAGCACTTGGGAGGCAGAGGCAGGCAGATTTCTGAGTTTGAGGCCAGCCTGGTCTACAGAGTGAGTTCCAGGACAGCCAGGGCTATACAGAGAAACCCTGTCTCGAAAAACCAAACCAAACCAAAACAAACAAAACAAAACAAATTGCTGAGTGTGTGTGTTAAGAGAGAGAATCTTACTCTCTCAGTCACCACCCCAGACAAAATATATCTTTATAACACTGCTTTCAACTTTACTTCTGAGTTACAAACTATTTGTCTAGAAATGATACAGGATAAATGCTTACAAATATTCAGCAAGGTACTGTGGACATGTATTATCCCAGCACTAAGGTGGCAGATCTCTGTGAGTTCAAGGCAAGCCTGGTCTACATAGCAAGTTCCATGCCAGTAAAGGCTGCATAATATAAAGACCTATCTCAAAAAAAAAGATCCCTTTTTAAATAAAAAAGGAAGAGACCTGGAGAGATGGTGCAGTGAGTTAAGAGCACTGAATGTTCTTCCAGAGGACCTGAATTCAATTCCCAGCAGCCACAAAGTGGCTCATAACCATTTGTAATGAGATCCAATACCCTCTTCTGGTGTGTCTGAAGAGAGCAACAGTGTACTTGAGTATATAAAATAAATAAATCTTTTAAAAAATATAAACAAGCCGGGCAGTGGTGGCACACGCCTTTAATCCCAGCACTTGGGAGGCAGAGGCAGGCGGATTTCTGAGTTCGAGGCCAGCCTGGTCTACAGAGTGAGTTCCAGAACAGCCAGGGCTAGCTACACAGAGAAACCCTGTCTCAAAGGAAAAAAAACAAAACAAAAAAAAAAAAAACTTAAAAAAAAATATATACATATATGAAATAAATAAGGAAGAGCTGCCACGTAGGCTCAGTAGTGAAAAGCACTTATTCTTGCAGAGGACCAGGTTTTGTTTCCAGCACCCACACAGTGGCTCAGGAATCTGGTGTCCTGTGTAGGCATCTGGCATGTATGTGATGCATAGACATACATGCAGACAAAATTCATGCACATAAATGAATTTACACATTTTAATAAGAAAGAAACCATACCATGCTTATGTATTTACGTGGGAAAATCCATGTGGAGATGCTTTTGTGGTCAGAGGACAACTTGCAGGCCTGGATTTTTCATCTCTACCATGCAGGTCCTAAGGATGGGACTCAGTTCCTCAGGCTTGGTAGCAAATGCCTTTACCCGCTGAACCATCTTGTTGGCACTGTGTAACACTTTAATATGATGATATAAAGATCGGAACACAAACAGCAGTCTTTCCTGCTTTTGGGAAAAAGGCTCAAGAGTTCCTAGGAAAACTAGGCATGGTGGTACACTTGTAATTCCAGCACTCTGGTGGCAGAAGCAGAGAACTGCCACAAGTTCGAGGTCAGCATGGGCACATATATATATATATATATGGGCTCATATATAGAGTATCAATATAGCTAGAATTACCCAGCAAGGCTCTGTCTCAAACTAAAAGAAGAAAAGGGAGGAGCAGGAGGAAGGAAGGAAGAGGAAGAGGAGGAGGAGACGAGTGGGGAGATGGCTCAGTGTGGAACGGGTGCGGAGCTCAGACCCTAGCATGCAGGTGAAGCTGGGTATGGGTGTGAAGCCCTGTAAACTCAACATTCCTAGAGTGAGATGGGAAGCAGAGACAGGAGCATCCCCAGACTTGTGGGCCAGCTAGCCTGGTGGACACAGGAAATGAAAGAGGCTATCTCAAACAAGGTGGAAGGCGAGGAGCAACAGCTGAGACTGCCATCTGACCTCTGTGCATGGACACACACATGAACATGTATACAAACACACATACACAAAGGATTTTTTTAATGATTTGTTTTTATTTTATGTGCACTGGTGTTTTGCCTGCATTTGTGTGAGGGTATCGGATCCCCTGGAACTAGAGTTACAGACTACACAGGGAGTCCTAAGCTCTCATGTGGTTGCTAGAAATTGAACCAAGGTCCTCTGAAAGAACAGTCAGTGCTCTTAACTGTTGTGCCATCTCTCCAGCCCCACAAAGCATTTTTTAAAAAGAGAGCGTTCATAGCAAGCTTAGTATTGTGGGCAGGAGAACAATATCACACTGATTAGAACCCAAAGCTGCACTAAGAAGGCTCCACTCACTGCAGGCCTTCCCCCAGGGAACCACACATCAGGTGGGGAAGGAGGAGAAGGCTGCTGGACCTCACACTGGGGGCTACTCTCTGTGCTCAGGGCCTACATTCTGAACCACCCCTCACGTTTCCTACTCCGGCTACTTAATCAGCACCCAGGGAACTAGTTTGAAGGCCATACCCCCTAGGCTTTCACCAGGCTCTGTGACAAACGTCTGTCACCTCATACTAGGTAGGTCTCACCAGATACAACTTGAGGCACCTCCCTACCCGCTACTGCCACCCAAACTTTATTTAAAATGAAACCTATAACCTCAAATAAAATGGCCATTGTTGCTGTTTAAGCACAAGACAGGTATTCTTCAACAGGAAAACAGACAAATATAAACGTCTAAGGGTTGAAGCTATTTGGGTTTCCACAAAGAATGGATCACTTTAAAACAGAAAGCAAATCCTAGTGATGGTGACACACACACCTTTAGTCCCAGTACTCCGAAGACCGAGACAGAGGCAGGCAGATCTCTGTGAGTTTGAGGCCAATCTGGTCTACAGAGCTAGTTTTAGAAAAGTGAGGGCTATACAGAGAAACCTTATCTCAAAAAGAAGAAGACCAGCAACAATACATGAAGCAAAGACTGAGGCTCCACACTTCCTGTGACTGCTCAGAACCTTCTCCTCCCCAATCTGAACTCAAAAGGTGGGGAAATGAATACATGGTGTGTTGAGTGGCTGCCCTACCTGACTGTCCTTACTGTATATACACACGTGTTGTATGTGTGATGCACAAATGTGTTTGTGTATGTGTTTGCACATGTAAATGGTCAGAAGTCCACGTCCTCAATCATTCCCTACCTTATCTGTTAGGACCTGAACTTTTTAGACATATGCCTGAACTGGAGCTCTTCAATTGGCTACACTGGCTGACTGGGGCTCCAGAGACGCTCCTGCCCAATGCTGGGACTGCAAACACATGCCACTGTGCCTGCTTCTTCAATACTACTGCTGGGGATCCAAACTCAGGTCCTCACACTAGCCTGACAACCACTTGACCCAAAGTGCCTTTTCTGCAGCCCTGATCTGATTTTTTTCACATGGTCTTAGCCAAAAAAAAAAAAAAAAAAGGGAGAAAAACCACTGCAATGCCAAGCTGTTGTGAGCCGACTTTAGCATTCTGGCTATAGCTTGCAGTCTTGGTGGGCCTCAGTTGTTCAGGCCTTAGGTTTGTTTTCCCATAAACACATGTACTTGCTATATAAAATACGCATTTATGTAGTACAAGGGCTCCAATATTGAATTGTAACTTCATATTTACTTTCTTCTTCTACAAATATTTAAGTTTATTATAGAAGATATACATTTCTGAGCTGGCCATGTGATCCCAACACTCAGGAGGCTGAGGCAGGAGAGGAACAAGAGATTCAGGCCAGTGTAGACTATATAGCAAGACCCTGTGGGGCTCAAGAGGGAACAAAAAAATAAAGAAAACCTAGAAGGCTGGGCATGGTAGCACACATTTTTAATCCCAGCACTCGGGAGGCAGAAAGCCAGGTGGATCTTTGTGAGTTTGAGACCAGCCTAATCTACCTAGTGGATCTAGGATAACCAAGGCTATATAAAGAGAGTTTGTCTCAAACAACAACAATAACAACAACAACAACAACAACAAACCCTAGTTAATTAAATTAAAAATAAAAAAAAGAGTCGGACAGTGATGGTGCACGTCTTTAATCCCAGCACTTGGGAGGCAGAGGCAGGTGGATTTCTGAGTTTGAGGCCAGCCTGGTCTACAGAGTGAGTTCCAGGACAGCCAGGGCTACACAGAGAAACCCTGTCTTGAAAAAACAAAATAAATAAATAAATAAATAAAATTAAATTAAAAAAGGAAATGACAAGAACCCCAAGAGTCTGGGAACCTCAGAGCGCAGCTGCTGAGCATCAGTGTGCAGGGAGCTCCCTGGACTCTTAGTGCAGATCTCTGCTTCACAAGCTCCCTGACACTCCAATGGATACAGGAGAAAGATCTCACACTCCAGTCCCTAAAGCAGTGATGCTCAAAGCAGAGCCATGGCAGGTGGTGAGAACTGCTGACTTACAACATAAGGACAGTATGTTGTCCCAAGCTGTGTTTGCTCTCGTGCCAACTGCTTGCCAGATGAACCTATAAACACTTCCATTTCTGAGTGACGTGTGATAGGACAATCCGTAGAGTGCTGTTTGAGCTCCACCCGCAGAAACAGCTCTCTTCTTAGTTTACCCACAGAGATGATATGATAGGCCATAAAATAAACACTGAGACATGATGAATTTCTCAGAGGGTAAGAGATGGGCTGCTCTTTCAAAGGACCTAGGTTCAATTCCTAGAACAACACGACAGCTCATCATTGTCTATAACTCCTGTTCCAGGGAATCTGATACCCTCTCCTAGCCCCACAGACATACATGTAGGCACAACACATAAAAGTGAATCTTTAAAAAAATAATAAATTTTATATTTAGTCAGATCACTACAACACAGAAAAAAAAAAGATTGGAACAAGTAAAATTGTTTAACTCAAGAGACCTTCTATGAAGGGACACACATTATATAGCCCTGCACTTCACGGGGTGAGCATAGCATCTCTATTTGAATGACTGAGTGTAGAAGTACAATAAAAGCACTGACCATTTCACGGCTGAGAGAAACACCTCTCACCAAGCAGACTTTAATATGCCTCTCCGATACACCTGATGTGTCCAGCAGAACTGTAGATGAAAGGCTTAGACTCAGAAAACAATATGCAGAGCAAAATCCTGTATCCTGTTTCTATTAAACATGTGCACATAGATGATATATGTGTGTGTGTGTGTGTATCTGTATATATATTAGGTATTTATGTGTGTATGTGTGTGTGTGTGTGTATGTGTATCTGTATATATATTAGGTATTTATGTGTGTATGTGTGTGTATATATTAGGTATTTATGTGTGTGTGTGTGTGTATGTGTGTGTATGAGTATCTGTATATATATTAGGTATTTATGTGTGTGTGTGTGTATGTGTGTGTATCTGTATATATACTAGGTATTTATATGTGTGTGTGTGTATGTGTGTGTATGTGTATCTGTATATATATTAGG
>NW_021604614.1:15129882-15167783 GCF_004785775.1 Grammomys surdaster
GTATGTGTATCTGTATATATATTAGGTATTTGTGTGTGTGTGTGTGTGTGTGTGTGTGTATGTGTGTGTATGTGTATCTGTATATATATTAGGTATTTATGTGTGTGTGTGTGTGTATGTGTATGTATGTATATCTGTACATATATATTAGATATTTATGCGTGTGTATATGAAGGAGAGAAAATGTCAACAACACCCTGATAATGTGGCACACATCTTTAAGCCCAACACTTGGGAGGCAGAGACAGGTAAATTTCTGTGAGTTCAAGGCCAGCCTGGTCTACAGAACTATTTCTTGGATAGCCAGGACTATACAAAGAAACCCTGTCTCAAAAAAACAAAATAAATAAAGTCAGCAATGGAGAAATTATGGCTGACTTTTACTCTCATTTTCATGCAGACCATAAACACAAATTCGTTTAATAGAATGAACGTTATCATAGGAAAATCACTAGACTGTGACATCAGGTGAATAGTGCATACTATGGATGAAGTCAGAGGAAAACACACAGATTTCCTGTGCTTGCTGATTTATGAGTCTCAATTTAGCCATGCTGAGAACAGATGGCAAAAGAAATTGGCCCAAGTGTCACTATGACAGTACAAATATGGCGGACAGCAGGAAATACATTATTCTTCACTTCAACCTTTTCCTAGAAATAGCGCCTGGATGTTGTGGAGTGAAAACAGGTGAGCAGGTGTGGGAGGATTTTATTTCTGGCAAGAGCTGATGGCAAAGGAAAACACTGAATGTATTACTTTCTGCTTAATTCCAGAAATGAAATAAGGAAGATTGGAAATACCTTCAACAATTTTATATTTCTAAAACTTACTATATTTTTGGAAAGGTTACTGGTAGTAAGAATATAAATAATTTTGTATAATGTCTTCTTAAAATTCAAAACGTGCCGGGCACACATGGTGTGGTGGCGCACGCCTTTAATCCCAGCACTTGGGAGGCAGAGGCAGGCGGATTTCTGAGTTCGAGGCCAGCCTGGTCTACAGAGTAAGTTCCAGGACAGCCAGGGCTATACAGAGAAACCCTGTCTCAAAAAACAAAACAAAACAAAAAATCAAACGTGCACACCATTAAGCTCAGCACTGGGAGACAGAGAGAAACGGGTCTCTGAGTTAAAGGCCAGACCCAGAGACAAAACAAGAAAAAAAAAGCCTAAAATAACATGATATCTTTATAGTACACCCAAGCAATGAAGCCAGTAAGAGTGTCTGCAGAATTGCTACTAAAAGAACACTACTTCAGGGTCAATGAGAAGGCTTGGTGGGTAAAGGCACTTGATGCCAGCCAAGTCTGATGATCTAAATCTTAACCCCAAGACATACAAGGCAGAAGAAAACTGACCCATGAAAGTTGTTCTCTGACATCCATACACATGGCATGCATGTGTGTACACACACACAGTAAATAATAAACAAACAAACAAACAATTAGAGAAAGTGTTACTTTATGTTATTCCTCCGGCTTTGGCTTTGCTGAGTTTTACAGCACGGCTGTCCCACCCTCTCGTTGTCTACGTAGGCCTAATGCAGACTCGGGGATTGGCTTCTGCCAGGTTCTAGGCATCTATTTTGGTTTTCTTTCTCAGTGTGCTACCCAGGAGCCCATGTAGAGAAACAAGAACTACATGAGATCTATTAAGTCCTTATAAGTTTTATACACTAGCATTCTTAGATTCATTTGTTCTTTGATTCCTTCAACAACCTAAGACCTGAACAGGGTCCTTAAGTGAGTAAGATTACTTCATCAAAAGAAAAAATAATTTGATAAAAATCTTAAAAGCCTAAGTCACCTCCATCAGGACACTCTCCCAATGCCCACTGTGTACACCCTAGCTGCTCTGACCTTGACTCTGATCCCCGGGGCCTTTACAGCAGACTGTCCTTTGTCCTCAGATCATTAGGTCTCTTAGTAAGAGGCTGGTCAGTTCTGGTTAACATCACTAGTTTGGTAAATAAGGAAGAGGGCTTTCATGTTAGAAATCCAGGAGAGTAGAAATGGCAAGAAGGGGCTGGAGAGATGGCTCAGTGGTTAAGAGCACTGACTGCACTTCCAGAGGTCCTGAGTTCAAATCCCAGCAACCACATGGTGGCTCACAACCATCTGTAATGAGATCTGATGCCCTCTTCTGGTGTGTCTGAAGACAGCTACAGTGTATTCATATATAATAAATAAATAAATCTTTAAAAAAAAAAAAAAAAGAAATGGCAAGAAGTCGTCTCCTCCCTTTAAAATGTGCAGTCGGGTGGGTCACTGGAGACCTTGTTTCCTTTAAAATGTGCACTCGGGTGGGTCACTGGAGACTTTGTTTCCTGGTCTACAGAAAAACTGATCCATTTGGCTTATTTTCTTTAATATGTAAACTACAAGAGTTTGGTTTTTATTTGAGACAGGTCTCACTCATATAGGCTGGGCTGGTCTCCAGTTTGAACTTCTTTTGAGAGTTGGCATGCCTCACTTTAAAACAGGAAATTCTACCAAAGGTTGGAACCCACTTCACTGGGATGACACTAGCATCTCCTCATTTGTGCAAGCATCTCTCAAGTCAGAGTAAAGGAAAATATCAGTCTCGCAGTTAAAGGGATGAGTCTGATAGGAAATCTGAGGCAGACACCTAGCTGTCTATGCAGGAGCTTCAGATGGCCAGTCCTTGCTGCCCTTTCCAACTGCCTCATCAGTTTCAGAAAGAATTCAGATCTCCTGCTTCTAAAGTAACTAGCTTACTGCATGAGGAAGCCCCTGATGCAGGAAGGGAGACGGCTGCAGGGCTAGGAGCGGGTCAGAAGCGGCTGGGCACTATCGGGCTCTCCAAACACGTAGGGTGTAGTAAGGCTCCTGTCTGCTGCCTGCTGGGACACAGATAAGGAAAAGGGCACAGATGGCTTCCTCCTGCTGTCTCCACAACATGACTCACCACAGCACGGAGAGCTTGTTAGCTAAACAATTTAAATAAGCTTTAATAGTGAAAAACCAAATGAGTGGCTTAGAAAAGAAGACTACTTAAGCAGATACATCAAAAACCATTTCACAAATCTCTAGATCTGTCTATTAACCGCTGCTAGTGTCTGGATAGATACAAGTGGATCTCATGCTCTAATAAACAGAAAAGGGCGTGTTGAGGTAGGTGGCTCAGTTGGTAGAGTACTTGCCTAGCATGCACAGGGTCCTGGGTTAGATCCCCAGCACCACACAAAATGGGGCAATGGTGGTGCACACCTTTACTCCCAGTACTTGGGAGGTAGAGAAAGAAGCATTACAAGTTCAAAGTCATCCTCAGCTAAATACTGAAGTTGAGGCCAGCCTGGGCTACCATAAGACCCTGCCTCAGTCAATCAGCCAATTGGTAGGAAGGGCAAGGGGTAAAAATGAACGGTGTTAATTAGCTTACTATGTTTGTACTGTTTATTAAACAGTGCATGAAATACCATAACATTCCTGGGATACTCTGCTGATGGACATACGCTTCCATTGCTAAGGATGTCAGCACATCTACTTAGCAACAACAAGAGTCAACAACTGCTCATGTGCACTTAGGAGGAGAAATTCAACAAGTTCATGAAGTGCATACAAAATGCATGCTCATACAAGTTTCTACTCTCAGGAGCAAGTAGAGTCAAGTGACCCTTTCTAGGTACCTTTCTAAGCTAATGGATAATTCCACAAATGTACACCCTTCCCTAAGTTATACAGTATGGTATTAGCCCCACTACTGATGGTGTCATTTTTATCATCTGATAGAGCATATGACAGCACTGAAAAAATAGCCTAAGAGCACTGGCTGCTTTACCAGAGGACCCGGGCTTGATTCCCAGCACCCATGTAGAGGCTCACAAGCATGTGTAACTCCAGTTCCAAGGGATCTCACACCTGATATACATACATGCATACACACATACATACATACATGCATACATACATGCATACACACATACATACATGCATACATACACACATACATACATACACACATGCATACATACATACATACACACACATACATACATACATACACACACACACATACATACATACTCACATACATGCATACATGCATGCAGGCAAAACATTCATAGACATAAAAGAAAAATAAATAAATCTTTTTTTTTGTTTTTTGTTTTTTGTTTTTTGTTTTTTGTTTTTTCGAGACAGGGTTTCTCTGTGTAGCCCTGGCTGTCCTGGAACTCACTCTGTAGACCAGGCTGGCCTCGAACTCAGAAATCCATCTGCCTCTGTCTCCCAAGTGCTGGGATTAAAGGCGTGCGCCACCACCGCCCGGCCTAAATAAATCTTTAATAGAAAAAAATAATAGCAGATATTAAGATGTCTTTCACATTTTCCATTTATTTATTTATTTATTTACACATTTTCCCTCCTTGTTGGATTATTTTAAGATAACACAACAAGATCCTTTCACATACAAAAACAAAACACAATAGAGGACCAGCTTGGAGGGGATGGAGTTTGAGGGGTGGGGGGGAGTGTTTTGCAGCCAAGCCTAACCTCCTGGGTTCCATTCCTGAAACCCACACAGTAGAACAAGAGACAGATTCTTGTAGGTTGTCCACTAGCCTCCGAGTATATGCTTGTGCATACGCACAGGCACACATACGAACTCACAAAAGTTAAAACCTGTAACTGTATGTGTGTACGTACACACACTCCTAAGCTTTAACTTGAGAGGTGAGGCTAAGGAGCCCTTGTGTCCTAGCTCCAGGCTCTCCAGGCTCTCCAGGCTCGCTAATGATATTTCAAAGCTGTGCCTTTTTAACTGTGAAGGGTGATTCTGCCCAGCATTTTGACAGGAAAGAATATGTGCGCAATAATATTAACAGATGTGGGGTTTTTTACACTGGGCTCCTAGAGAGATCACAAGAGGAAACACACCAAGATGTGCTCCAAAGAAAGCCCCTGGGAATAGGAGAGCCACACCTCAGATCGCAGAGCATACTGGGCCCTACTACAAAATTATATTCTCAACAATAATCTATGCTGGTTGTTTCACATTCTAGTTCAACCACAAATACCATGTACATTAAGACACTGAAGCTGAGACTGAAAAAATAGCTCAGCGGTTTAGAGCACTGGCTGCTCTTGCAGAGGACCTGGACTTGGCTCTCTGTGACCACGGTGGCCAGCTTATCCTACCTCAGGCTCTAGAGGAGTGCTCAGCCCCCATGAGCATCGGCAGTAACATGTACATAGACTCATAACAGACAGACACACAGACATATAAATAAAATCAATCAAAAATGAAAGAAAGTCAGGCAGTGGCAGCACACAACTTTAATCTCAGCACCAGGAAGGCAGAGGCAGGCAGATCTCTGTGAGTTCGAGGCCAGCCTGGTCTCCAGAGGTAGCTCTAGAACAGCCAAGGCTATACAAAGAAATTCTGTCTCTGAGAAAAAGGAAGGAAAGAAGAAAGGGGGGAGGGAGAGAGGGAGGAAGGAAGGAAAGAAGAAATTTGGCACTGTGTAATTAAATTTTGTTCAAATAAAAAGATGAATAGTGGGCACAGAGATCAGATGTTTGTCCATATTTAAACAAAGAAGTTAGCCTAGTGACTTGGTTTTGGTTTTGGTTTGGTTCTGTTCTGTAGAGGCAGGGTTTCTCTGTACATCCAAACATAAAGGAGCCTCAGCTGTACTACAGCTGTCTCACGGCGGAGATGTCAGCTTTCCAAATGCTGAATGACTGCAAACTGACAAAAGCCCCAGTGACTCTCACTAAATCTTTTCCCCTCTTACTCAAGAAAGTAACATGCAAGTCCTGTCATGGGCTGAAGAGATGGCTCAGCGGTTAAGAGCACTGGCTCTTAACCAGAGGTTAACCAGAGGTCCTGAGTTCAATTCCCAGCAACTACAGGGTGGCTCACAACCATCTGTAATGGGATCTGATGCCCTCTTCTGGTGTCTGAGAGAGTTACAGTGTACTTGTATAAATAATGATAGATAAATATTTGGGGGAAAAGCTGCATGATATGATATGATATGCACGCTATTCAAGGATAAAGCGAGCAGGTGTGAATCTCGCTCAGCCAAGGGTTCAACAGCATACTAAATGCTATGAATCATAATTAAGATCAAAACATATACGTGTTATATTTTCTTTTTTTAAGGGGTTATTACGCCAGCCATGGTAGAGCTCACCTTTAATCCCAGCACTTGGGAGGCAGAGGCAGATAGATCTCTGTGAGCTTAAGACCAGCCTGGTCTACAAAACGAGTTACAGGTCAGCTAGGACTACGTAGGCTCTGTCTCAAAAAATGGGGGAGTGAAGCTGGAGAGATGGCTTCGTGGTTAAGAGCACTGGCTGCTCTCCCAAAAGACCTGAGTTCAATTCTTAGCACACACATGGAGGCTCCCAATCGTCTGTAACTCCAGTTTCAGGGGCTCTGACGCTGTCTTCTGGCCTCCACAGCATCAGTGATGCATGTGGTACACAGATAAGCAAGGCATCCATACATATAAAATAATCAAAACAAGATTGTAAAAAAAGATTGATGTCTTAGTTTGCTTTATACTGCTGTGATAAACACAACGATCATAAGCAACTTGAGAAGGCTAACATTTATTTAGCTTAGAAGCCAAAGCAGAAACTAACGCAGGGCAGGAACCTGGTGGCCAAACTGAAGCAGAGACCATGGAAGAATGCTGCTCTCGGGCTTGCTCTTTGTGACTTGCTCAGTTTGTTCACCCTGCATTTCCTCTCTCCCTTCTTTCTTCCTTTCTTTTCTTTCTTTCTTCTTTTTCTTGTTTCTATGTGTATGAATAGTTTGCCTGTATACATGTCTATGCATATGAATGCCTGGTGCTTGTAGAAGGCAGAAGGTAGTATTGAATTTCCTAGAACAAAAGTTACAAATGGTTGTAGCTGCCATGTGGGCACTGGGAATCAAACCCAGGTCCTCTGGAAGAGCAGTCAGTGCTCTCCAACCTCCTACTACTCAGCTTGCTCTTTTTTAAAAATGATTTATTTATTTTGTATATGTGAGTACACTGCAGCTGTCTTCAGACACACCAAAAGAGGGCATCAGATCCCATTACAGATGGTTGTGAGCCACCATGTGGTTGCTGGGAATTGAACTCAGGACCTCTGGAGGAGCGGTCAGCGCTCTTAACTGCTGAGCCATCTCTCCAGTCCCCAGGTTGCTTTCTTATACAACCCAGAACCACCTGTCCAGAGATGACATTTCACACAGTGAGCTAGTCCCTCTCACATTAATCATTAATCAAGAAAATGCCCTATAGACTTGCCTACAGCCAAGGTATTTTCTCAATTGAGAGTCCTCTTCCCAGATGACCCTAGCATTTGTCAAGAGAAAAAAAAAAAGCTAGAACAACGTATTTTATTTGTAATTAGATGTATATGTGCATGTCTGTGTATGGGTATGTGCATAAGTACAAGGGGACACTTAGAGACCAGAGGAGAGTCGGATCCCTGGAGCTGGAATTGCAGGCAGTTGTTAACCACTGCCCCGCATGGGTACTGATGTGTGCTCTTAATCACTGTGTCATCTCTCTAGCCCATTGTGTGTACACTTCTCTTCTACATAAAGGTAAATGTATATATTATTTATTATTGATCTCTGTGTGTACACGCGTGGTGCCATTGTACACCTGTGATAGTCAGAAGAAGATGAGTCTGTGGAGTTGGTTCTCTCCTTTTACCTTTACATGGGTTCCAGGGATCATTTTCATGTCTTCAGACTTGTATAACAAGCACCTTTACTGACTAAGCCCTCTGGACATCAAAAGGGAAAAAAAAATTTAAGGAGTTATTTGTGTTTGGACAGTAGCAGAGTTAGGCTAAAGGATGGTTCAGTCAGTAGAGTGCTTGCCTACCACACAGAAGCCTAGGTGCTGATTCCCAGTTCCATGTAAACTAGTCATGGTGGCTCATGCCTGTGGTCCCAGAACTTGTGAAGGTGTTGCAAGAGGGTCAGGAACTCAAGGATAGCTTCTACTACACAGCAGAGGTTTGAGCCAGCCTGGGCTACAAAATGAGACCCTGCCTAAAAAGATGTGAGGAGGGGGAAGAATGTGCTGCACCGTGGCCTCTACTTTAAATAATGATGAAGATGACCAGGAGGCCATAGTAGCATCCCCTTGGCATCCATAGACAACACAGTGAATGTGTGAACACATGGAAGAACTTTTGACATTTAAACAGTTTCTATCATCAAAGAATTAATACACTGAAAAAACTTGGAAGCATTATCCCAAGAATGATGTTCCCCTGAAAAGCAATTCTCAATAATTATGTATCTGGCATGACCTGATGACAATGGAGAGAAAAGAAAATATTAGACAATATGAGAGCCGGGCGGTCGTGGCGCACGCCTTTAATCACAGCACTTGGGAGGCAGAGGCAGGCGGATTTCTGAGTTCGAGGCCAGCCTGGTCTACAGAATGAGTTCCAGGACAGCCCGGGCTACACAGAGAAACCCTGTCTCAAAAAAAAAAAAAAAAACAAAACAAAAAAAAAAAAACAAAAAACAAAACAAAAAAAAAAAAAAAAGACAATATGAGAGATCTCATGGTAAAATGGGTAAAAATTCCTGAAGTTTAGCCTGTAGAAATAACTTATTCTTTGTCTCATGTGTTTATATTAAAAATAGTAAACAATATTATTTCTATTGAAGACAAAACCAAGCAGTATATACTTATTTAACTCTATCGATATCTATCCATCTATGCTACTGCATGACTTTAAAACGTACCATGCCAAAAAACCGTTGAAGGATGCTGCAGTCCTGGAATTATAATGGGTGTTTCAGTATCGAAGCTCACATCCCACGTGTGGTGTTATTATTGAATGTCATACGCTAGTTCTGTTCTGGGTGAGGTGCTTCATTAACTTCACTCACTTATTTCATTTATAACTTTATCATTTATCCTTACAGGACAATAGTTCATAAACAAGAAGTAGAAGTCTTTTAGTTTTTTTGCTCCTGACCAGGCAGACTTCCTCAGACATACTTTGTGGCCAGGGATGATGCTGAAAGTATTATCCGCCTGCCTCCACCCACCAAGTACTCAAATTACAGGTAAAACATATCCAATATATCCAGTTTTATGTGGGGCTGGGGATGGAACCCAGGACATCAAGCATGGTGGGCAAGCATCCTACCAAATGAGCTACATGCCCATCCTCAAGGAATACAAGTTCTCATAAGAGGCAGTGCTCGGCAGGAAGCCATCTAGACATGTACTCTAGATATGCACTCCCTCTGTCTACACAAGCCCTGAAGACTCCTCGAGCCTCAGGTTCCAGGTTGCCACTGACTTGGGCTATCATCATCTTCTAAAGCCCAGGCATGACCGCCTGCAGCTCCATTTCACTGTGCACCCCAAAAAGTGACAGGCAGGGCTGGGAGAGCAACTCAGTGGTACAACATCTACATGGAATGAGCAAGGTCCTGGGAACCAGGAAGGGGAAAGGACAGCCCCTACTCCAAATGATGCTCAAAGCATCTAAGGCAGCAGAGCATTTGCTGGGCTGCACGTGAAGACGCCAGTGCTGTGCCAGGCATGGACTTATCACTTAGCTCCAGAAGCAGAAAGGGAAGGTGTGGGCACCACATACAAGGACTTAGAGATAACTTGGAGTTATGTATAAACAGCAGCAGCATAGTGGTGCACACCTGTGGTCCCAGCAGCAAGGAGGCCAAGGCAGAAGGATCACTACCAATTTAAGGTCAGCCTGACCTACTCAGAGAATTTTAGAAAAGCCAGGGCTACACAGTGACACCTTGTATCAACAGACTGACTGTACTATATGCCCAGCCATGAAGGTGATAGTCTATGTTGGACTTTAGTTTACAACAGAAAACATAGATGGGAGTGGGGTAGGACAGAGAACTAGCCACATTTCTAGTGCTCAACAGCGGACAGCAGTGACTACAGGACTGCAGAACTCCTGAAGGGGTTCTTGACCATGCATGCCTGAAAGCCCACATTGAAGAATGAAGAAAACACAATTGCATTCTACAGAGGTAAAAGTGGGGTGAACTTGTTTTAAAAACAGTGTGGCAACAGCTCCATAAGGACACTGTTGAGAAGGTTCCTCCTTAGATGGCACTGTGGCTCTGGTATGCAACCCAAGTACTTGGGAAGTGGAGCCAAGCAGCTCAAGAGCTCAAGATCAGCCTCTGTTACCTAGTAAGTTAGAGGCCAGCCTGGGCCTGTCTCAGTGAGCCAAAGGGGTAGGGGCAAAGCTGGGGGAGATGATTTTTTTTTTAATTAACTGTTTACTTTCGCCGCCGGGCAGTGGTGGCACACGCCTTTAATCCCAGCACTTGGGAAGCAGAGGCAGGTGGATATCTGAGTTCAAGGCCAGCGTGGTCTACAGAGTGAGTTCCAGGACAGCAGGACTACACAGAGAAACCCTGTCATAAAAAAACAAAACAAAAAACAAAAAACTGTTTATTTTCTTTAAAAATTGCTTCCTGGGCCAGGCAGCTACCTCAGCAGTTAAGAGCCCTGGCTGTTCTTGCAGAGGCCCAGGGTGTGAATCCCAGCAGCAGCAGAATTGCTCGAAGCCTCTCCCGCCCCAGAGGACATCTACACGCTCTTCTGGCCTCCAAGAACACCAGGCACGCACATAGTGCAGACATACATGGCAGGCAAAGCAACCTTAACATAAAATAAAAATAAATCTTTTTAAAAAATAATAGCTTTTTTACCAGGAGTTGGGTGAGAAATGGAAGAATGGCAAATTCCAGGCCAATCTGAGGTACATCTCATAGCCTAACTCAAAAGGACAAAGGAAACAGACAAAACCAGCTTCCTTACTAATGGTACAATGTTTTGCACATGGGAAGAAGTCAGATCATCCAAGAAAACCAGGCCTGCTCAAGATCAACAGGTCATAGAAAGTTTACAGAAAAGTAACATTTCCTACCACAGAAAGTATGCAGAGGTTTCCAGATATGTGGTCATTTGTACATCAAACAATTGCACACCTGGTGATCTTCATAGACATCTGTTCTTACTCATTTCCAGCTGAGATGTCTAAGGCCTTGCCCAGGTAACAGTTTTGAATGAGCCAAAAGCTAACTCCCGGGGTTAATGATATGGGTCATCTTGGGTAGAGCTCGGCTGGCATGCACAAGGCTCTGGGTTTATCCTCAGCACTGGGAAAAAGGGAAAAAAGCAAAATCAAACATGGGTTTATAAGAAACCTATTATAGTATAGTGAAATACAGGTGTCAGAAACAGTCAAAGAAGCAAGCTTTCTACGGTGGTGAGATCACACAGGCCTCAGATCTAACAGCACACTGAACAAACTCTAACAGAACCATACACTCTTTGTAAGCACGAGCAAGCATAAACAGCAGTACCAGCCACCTCAGAGACACAGGAGCCATGGGTGACGACACTGAAACTTCAACTGTCACAAAGCCGCAGCTCCTACCAATACTGCTCTTGGTCCACTTGCCTCAAACTGTGTGGGACTCTCTCACTAAGTTCACAGATCCCTCAATTCTATTCAGATTAAAAATCCCTGAGGAAAAAATAAACTTTTCTTTACCTAGTTCATCCTGAAATAGTTCCCTCCAAAGTTCTCCCTTTCCACCTTGCAGGGCCTTGAGGACTTGCAGAGAAGCAGGTGGGATAAGGTCATTCTATTATCAGTGTGTGAACGCACAGCCTACTGCAGTCTTCTTTAACACTGGTAACCAGCTCAACTCCGTGAAAAAAAAAAAAAAATAGCAGTTACACAGTTCCTGCAGCGTCCTCTCCTTCTGAAGTAACTGTGCTCACTCCCTAGTCAGTTGCTTGCTGTTATGTACGGTCATCAGGAACTACTGACTGAACATCTTGGGAAGAGGGCTCATACACCCCTGTGTGCACCCCACAAACACTGTGTTAAGGAAAGCTGGAGGTGGGGAAGGAAGAGGAAGCAGGGTGCTTTGGGGACTTGACAGTCTTTACACAACTGACCCCAAGGGCACCCTGTGGCCTAGGGAAGAACAGGCAAAGGACACTCACCCCACCCTGGCCAACAGGGAGTGTTTTATGACACTTGATATGGAAGCTGACAAGACAGATACTAACCAAAGCTGCTTTACTCAGGAAGGCTTTAAGCATACACCAGGAAGGAGAAAGACTGAAGTGGAGACCAGTCATTACCTCGCACCTCACCATACTGCCAATACGTTGTGAGGCAAATACACTGCAGGGATCTCTAAAAAACTAAATAAAAATTTATCTCTGCCACTAAAACTAAATGAAACCTATCTCTGCTGCTAAGAAAAGAAATCTGGGGACTGGAGAGACGGTTCAGTGATTAAGAACACTGTCTGCTCTTCCAAATGACCCAGGTTCAATTCCCAGTAACCACGTGGCGGCTCACAACTGTCTTTTTTTTTTTTTTTGGTTTTTCGAGACAGGGTCTCTCTGTGTAGTCCTGGCTGTCCTGGAACTCACTCTGTAGACCAGGCTGGCCTCGAACTCAGAAATCCGCCTGCCTCTGCCTCCCAAGTGCTGGGATTAAAGGCGTGCGCCACCACAGCCCGGCTCACAACTGTCTTTTACTCCAGTTCCAAAGGATCTGACACCCTCACACCAATACACATAAAATAAAGCTAAGCAGATTATTTCTTTAAAAAATCTGTAGATAAAATATTTGATGTTTGGGCTGGAGAGATGGCTCAACAGTTAAGAGCACTGACTCTTCTTCCTGAGGTCCTGAGTTCAATTCCCAGCAACCACATGGTGGCTCACAACCATCTGTAATGAGATCCGATGCCCTTTTCTGGTGTGTCTGAAGATAGCTGCAGTGTACTCATATATATAAAATAAATAAAATCTTAAAAAAAAAGATATTTGATGTTCAGTGACTGATATACATACAAGAACTTTCCAGAAACACCAACACAGAACTTTACCAAAATAAAATAATAATAATATACATTGCTTTGTTGTGGTGGCTCAGGGAGTGTTAAGACAAGGTTTAGGCTCTATAGTTAACTCACGGCAATCCTGCCTGATCTGCCCAACTGCTGGGATTCTAAGTATACATCACCATGCCCAACTCGTCTTACTATGTAACCCAGGCAGGCCTCCGACTTACAGCAATACTCTTACTTCAGTCTCCTAAGTGCATGGGTTGTAGTCATGCACCTGACCAGTATTTACCAGTGTTTGTTTGTTTGTTTGTTTGTTTGTTTGGGGGACAGTCTCCTGTAACCCAGACTAGCTTTAAGCCTGATGCTCAAACAAGAATGACCTTAAACATCTGACCTCCTGTCTCTACTTCCTGAATGCTAGGATTAAAGAGGCGTGCCACCACTCTAGCTAATGCAGCACTAGGGACAAAACCAGGGCTTTGTGCATGTGCGGCAACCGCTCTACCAACTGAGCCACATCCCTTCTAAAATGATGACTCATGTGTTAACATGAACCCTAGGACGGAAGCAGACAGACGTCAGCCTCAGCTTTGCCACTGCGCTCTCTATCAAGTCACTTAATTTGAGCTATGCTACAGTTTCTGCACTGGGGATGGGGTAGGTAACAATGACCAACGTCAGAAGGCTTTCGCAGGGATTAAATTAGATAACAGCCATGAAGCATCTCACAACAGCCTGGCATGAAGTACAATGTGCTGTTGTTCTAGTGGTGGTAAACGTGTTGACAATGTGGGGGCCACAAAGACGGCTCAGCAGTTAAGAGCACTGACTGCTCTTCTAGAGGTCCTGAGTTCAATTCCCAGCAACCACTTGGTGGCTCTCAACTATCTGTAATGGTGTAAGACAAACATGCCCTCATCTGGTGTGTCTGAAGAGAGCTACAGTGTACTCATATACATAAAATAAATAAGACTTTAAAAAAATGCTGACAATCTTGAAAGAAGTTATACCAAGCCAGCACTCTAGAGAGGCAGGAAGACCAGGAGTCCAAGGTCATCCTCAGTCACCTGTTCAAGGCCAGCTGGGCGATCTATATTCCACCCAGTCTCAAAACAACAAAAAGGGACTTTCAATTGTTGGCCACACTGGCCCCACAGTCCTCGTGTCTCTTCATCCTTACTCCATACTCTGGCTTGCTGAGTGAGCCTTTCCCTATCTCACAGAACACAGTGACTTCCATCAGAACTTGATGGCTGCATGCCAGTAAGAAACTGCTGGTGAACAGGAATGGTTTATTCATTCATTATCACTCTCCTCCATTCTAGAATCTGGAATTCTAGAAGCTCAGTTGTGAACGTTTTCAAAGGACTGATAGCATTCCAGAACAAACCAAACGAAGCCTGAACCTCATCCCAAAGGTTCTGTGTACATGTCACAGCACACAAAGCCTTGGCTGCTTCAGCTGAGCAGCTCCAAACCCAAATGTTCTTCTCTTAAACAGCAAAACAAACAATATACAAACCCTTGCTGCCTTCCATTTTCTAAACAGTACCCAGAACAACACACTCTGGGCATGCGGAGACTATGTTTGCTTGTTGAAATATAATTGGCATACAATAAACTGCACATATTTAAGCTGTGGAATCTGTGTTGTTTTGACACATATACATATGAACATGAAATGATACCACAAGCAAACAACTGAAACATCCATCACCTCAGAACCTCTCGCTCCATTACAACCTCCCTCCCTCCCTCCCTCCCTCCCATCCCCCCAGCAGGCTTTCTCCTTAAGCACTGAGCACAGACTAGCTTGTATTTTCCAGAATTTCATATCAATGGACTCTTACAGTATACGCTGACTGGCTTACCCATGCACTATCAACAAAGCGTGACTTTGTATTGCTTTTATTTTACTGTATGGATTTTCCACACCTGTTTATCTCTTCACCTGTTGGACATTTGGAATGTTTCCAGTTTGAGGCAGTCAAAAAATTTACTTGAACTTTCATTTGTGGGGCTGGAGAGATGGCTCAGAGGTTAAGAGCACTTGGCTGCTTGCTCTTCCAGAGGTCTTGAGTTCAATTCCCAGCAACCACATGGTGGCTCACAACAAGATCCAATGCCCTCTTCTGGTATGTCTGAAGACAGCTACAGTATACTCATATAAATGAAATAAATAAATCTTAAAAAAAAAAATGAAATCTTTGTGGGAAGAATTCTCAGTGGTTAAGAGCTCTTGTTCTTTCAAAGGACAAGGAAAAGGGGAGGGGCAAAATAAGCAAGACACATATGTATGAAATGTCACAATGACATCTATTACCATGTTTACTAATCTTAAAAGTTAATATAAAAAGAATACGTTTCACTCTGCATTGCTCTCATATTTTTGGTTGTGAGCCTAGCCTTTAACGGCTGAGCCATCTCCAGCCCTCACTCTGCATTGCTAACTCACTCTGAGACTCAAAGCCCTTCCTTCTGAGGCCCCACCTCATCAGCATCCCCCTGACTCCTGTCACTCTCCTCTTCCTGTCTGCTTTCCGAATAAGGGTCAGAGTTCCCAACAAGCTAAGGGTAGTTTCCTCTCAGACACTTGGCCCCTGGTGTCCTTCCTCTCTGTATAGAGTGTCCTTTGCCCCACAGCCATAAGGAACAGTCTCACCTCCTTCAAGTCTCTGCTCAAAAGCCTGCCTGGCCTGGACATAAAATAGACTCCCATCTCCTCACCTTATCTTCTGCACAGTTCTCATCACTTGTCATCACACTCGTGTACAAGCACACACGCACACACATGCACATACACAGGCATGTGCACACATACACAAGTTGTTCCTCCACATCAGTGGCCTCCATATCTTTCCATTCAACCAAATGTGGATTGAAATATTCAGAAACCTGATGGCCTGGTAGTTCACACCTTTAACCCTATACTGGGCAGGCAGAGGCAGGGGATTTCCTGTGAGTTCAACACTATGTCTACAAACTGAGCCCCTGTCTGAAAAGAAGAGGAGGAGGAGGAAGAGAAAGAGGAGGAATTTCCAAAAGCAAAACTCAAATTTGCTTTGTAGCAAGCACTACACTACGGAACCCAGGCAAATGAAGTGATGTGTAAGCACCCCAGCCCTTCCAAGCCCCTCTCCCTAGTGTTCATTATGTGGGTAGTCATCCTGGCCTGGCTGCACGCAATGGGACCAGACATAGAACAAACATACATCATTGTCTCCTAAGCAATACAGCCTTGTCTACCTTGTACTACACACAGCAATGAATTACTTGTATAGGAAGCTGTGCAAAGTCTGCGTGCTAAAACAATACCATTTTATTCAAGAGCTTCAGCGTCCCTGGGTTTTGGTAGCCAACAGATCCTGGCTCCCATCCAAGGACACTGGGGGCTGTGTATGTAGGATACTTGTTACTACAGTCTACATCTTCATGCTGAAATATAGCTTTTTAGAGAGTAAAGCTTTCACTTCATCCACTGCCATGCCCTCAGGACCCAAAACAGTAGACTTCACTTACTTCTAAACGCCACAAGATACTACTTTCCATTAATTTTTTGAGAACACTATTGGGTGAGTGTGTTTTTCCTCTTTAAAAAACTGACTATAATTTACTGGAGAAAACTTTACTCCCAATGTTCTGCTCAGGTCAATTTTCATCTTTTTTTTTAATTATTTATTTTATTTATATGAGTACACTGTGGCTGTCTTCAGACACATCAGGAGAAGACATTGGATCCTATTACAGATGGTTGCGAGCCACCATGTGGTTGCTGGGAATTGAACTCAGGACCTCCGGAAGAGCAGTCAGTGCTCTTAACCACTGAGCCATCTCTCCAGCCCCAATTTTCATCTTTTTAGAGTCTTTTTTCTAACTGACATATAACCTTACAGAGCACTGGGAGTAAGAGGAATACTGGAACTCCAGGACAGAAGGCCCAGGCCAGCTTATTTGCCATAGATTGATGTGGTACACCCACCACAGTAGAACTCCTCTCCTGATCCCTTTCTAAAAGGAAGAAAACACTTATATCTTCAAGGTACATCATCTCCAATGTACCTTCTGTGACTCCACAATCTTATGCACTGTGGTTGTCCCTCATAAATTATTCACCTGAGCTACAGTCTTATTCCTCATAATTTAAAATCATTAATGGAAGAATTCTATAATTATAGACCCTATGAGAATAGCTGCTATCTCTTCAGAGAGATCTGGGAGACAGTACTTCATAGGAGTGCTAACATCCCAAAAGATACCTTTTAAAACACTGACAAATCTCTAATCTTCCTGAAACATGAAAAAGAAACAGTTGCCAGAGGAACCAAATTGGAGTTAGGAAAAATGGTTCTGTGGAAGAATTGCTTGCTATCCAGCATGAGGGTCTCAGTATAGGGCTAGAGAGACAGATGGGTGGCTAAGGGGATCCAGCTTAGATCCCCAGCATCCCCGGAAATCAATTTTAAGCATTAAAAAACTATTTAAGGATGGGTGTGGTATGCACACCTTTAATCCCAACACTTGAGAGACAGAGACAAGCAGATCTCTATGAGTTTTCATGGGGTCCAGGACAGCCAGGATTATTCAGTGAGACCCCGTCTCGAAATATTTAAAAATAAAAATAAACATCTTGAGCAAACGGCACATTTGCTCCGCTCTGCTCTTGCTACATCCGCACAATGGATACAACTGTTGCAACAAGTAACAAGATTTACCTTCTAGAGTCCTTTGAGAATTGAACAAGACAGCGCTGACACAATGGACACAGCTAAGAATGATTGTTAGATAGACAAGTGTATGAGTAGCAGACTACTTACTTCTCCCCATACTGTAGTCTGTAACTGGAAAAGAATAAAAACAAAACAGCTCTTTTACTGCCAGGATCAATGTGTATCACTTACACAAGTTCCTTTTGGAAAAGAATCTACTCGGCCATAATCTTTCCTTAGCTGTATGTGTCACTCAAGACACAGACAGTAAATATTTTAGGAATGTCAACTGAATAACTTGGCTTTTAAAAATAATTCTACCTCTTTTAATCCGGAAGCTCGAGAAATTTAGGTTAGTCTCTAGGGAACAAAGAGCATCATCCACTTTCCACCTTTCCACAGCGGCGCCTATTAAATAAAGAGTCCACCATCAGACCATCGGAGCCCGGCAGTTTTCAGGCGGTTAACTCAGACACACCTTGCTTTTTATAGAATAGGCCCGAATAAAACATAATTGTATTATGAGTCCACGTTAGGGATTCTCTATCAACTCCCATATTATCGTGGCTAGACTGTAAAATATGCCAATTAAGAGTTCACAGTCGGAAATTCTGAAGCAACCTCAAAGCCAGACACAAACAGCGGACCACATTCGCATCTCAAGCACGTCCCAAAGTCTAGCTGAACGCGATCAGATCTATGCTGTTTCTAGAAACACACGGTAATGGGATTTTACCTCATTTCTATAAATGTCCGTGGTGCTGAATACCAGAGTATATGAAAAGCCGCAAAACAAAAGATTCCCCGTGTGGGAGGCCCTCTTGTCTGAGGTGTACCCCAGGGACCCCCCCCTCCATGCGACAATACGAATTTCACCACACTCCGTGGGGAAGGAGGGTCAACGTCCATCTAGTCTGGATGAAAACACGCCGGCCAAACATTCCCACCTCTAGGCAAATTCGAAACCGAGCGCAGTCGGTGGAAAGTTCCCTTCCACCATATGCATATTTGGTTTCCTTGGGGTGGATGGGGGTGGGGGAACACCACAACTGCCGAGACTGGCTAATGCACCTGCCACCGCTCCTAGAATGGGCTGCTCAGAGACCCCGAGGCGCGCGCACGCGCGCGCGCGTGTACACACACACACACTCATACTCGCTCACGGCCGCCCTTGACCCTTCCTAGGCCGCGGTGTAGCATCCCTTTCTCGCTGTACAAACCCCCGAGCTTGCCTGACAAAGGCCCGGCTGTCAATCCGAGGCACGGCACAGACAGGTTGCAGAACTGCTGATGGTGGAGGCAGCCTGGCAGCTGTCACTCCGGTCTCCCCACCACACGGGCGCGCACACCACAAGCACGCACACAAAATCAACACAGACAGGGCTGGGGCCGCGAAAAGAAGCCGAGCCCGTGCAACCGTTCAAAATACAAAAGGTCTCCGGGGCGCAGGCACCTGGGCGCGCCCGCCAAGAGACTCCCGGTGCGTGGGGGAGGGGAGCCGCCGGGCGGCGGCTGCCGGGGCTCCAGGCCGCGGCCCGAAGATGCTCTCCGGAGTCGCACACACCTGCGGCGGCCTGCGGGGGCCTCACTCACCTCCAGGTCGGTGTCGGCGGCCTCCGGGGCGCCGAGGATCTCGCTGGGCAGCTCGGCCAGGTCGGTGACCCGGATAAGCCCGTCGTGCAGAAAGATGGTCTCCTCCTTCACCGAGAGCCACTGCGCCGAGTCCGCCGCCGCCGCCGCTGCCGCCGCTGCTGCGGCTGCCGACGAGCCCATGGCTAAGAGAAGGCGCTGCGGAGACGCCGCCGCCTCAGCAACCCATGGCCGACCGCCGCGCCCGCCTCGTCCGTGCGGATCCGCCCTAGGCGTTCCGCACCGCCATCCCTTCCATACGCCAACCCCGGCCCGGGAGACCCCGGCCCCGCCGCCGCCGCTGCCGCCGCCGCTGCCGCCGCCGCCGCCGCCCTGACGAGCAGGATCCGCCTCTGCCGCTCCGCAGCCAACTGTCAGTAAGACGCCATCTTGGGGGCGGGGTTCCCGGCATGCCCTGCGGGGTGGACAATACAGGCCCCGCCCTCCCGGCCATCTGGCCCCGCCCACATCCTGGCCGAGCCTTATAACCCAGCTGCAGGGCCTCAGAGGCATTGGCCTTTTGGGTGCCTCTTCTTCCTACGCTTTCTAAGGTGGTCTGACGCTCCGGGAGACGACGACCCTGGTTCCCTTATTCTCATTGCTCCGTTCCCTTATTCTCATTGCTCAGGTGTGCACCGTGTGTTCTCAGGCCAAGAACTCATTGAAGGTCAACACTGTTTTCTTTTTAAATGAGATAGGTTCAGGAGTCTTTTTCTTTTTTTGTTTTTTTGTTTTGTTTTGTTTTTGTTTTTCGAGACAGAGTTTCTCTGTATAGCCCTGGCTGACCTGGAACTCACTCTGTAGACCAGGCTGGCCTCGAACTCAGAAATCCACCTGCCTCTGCTTCCCAAGTGCTGGGATTAAAGACGTGCGCCAACACCGCCCGGCTCAGGAGTCTTTTTTCTAAGACCTTGGATAGTTCAGTCTTAGAGGGTTAGCCTAGAATGCCTGAGGTCCTGTGTTCCATTTACGGCACAATAAATAAACCAACAAAACAGCTCTGGTAGTGGATGCCAGTTGTCCCAATGCTTGGGAGGCAGAAATGGGCGGACCATTGCAAGATGCAGGGTAACCTGGTCTACATATCAAGTTTCAGGCTGACCTGGGCTACATAAGGTGTTCCAGATCAGCCAGGCCTAGGTAGGCTCTGTATCCAAAAAAAAAAAACACATAAAATAGTTAGGAAATTATATAAAATACTAAAGGCTGGTATATCATAGGCATTATACACTTGGTCATGAGAACTTGGTAAAACTCATTGCAGATAGTATTTACTGAAAAAAAAAAAAAAAAAGGTACGGAGAAGCAACTGACACCTGACGAAGATAAAGCATCTGTCAATGGTTGCCCTTAGGCTGGAGAAATGATTGACAGGTTGACACTGATTGCTCTTCCCAGCACTCAGAGGGAAGCTCACAATCATTTACAACTTCAGCCCCAAGGGACCTCACATCCTCTTCAGGCCTTCAAGATCACTGTCCAGATGTGGTTCACAGACATACATGCAAGAAAACATTCACACACATAAAAAAATAAAAATAAAAATTAAACAAAAGCAATGCTTTCCTTCCAACTCCTGGCTTTTTAATAGTTCTCCATTAGTCAAAATTATAAGTTTGGTCATCTTCAACACTGACATGCACCTTTCTAAACATGAGTACTTGCCAGGCTTGCTGGTGCCTTTAATACCGGAGCTCGGGAGGCAGAAGCAAGATGACTTCTGTGAGTGCAGGCCTAGCCGAAGCTACATAGATAGTTCCAGGACAGCCAGGACTACATAGTGAGACCTTGTCTCAAAAACAAGCATCCAAAGGGATGTGGCTATCTGCTTCTTATTCATTCGACAAGTGTTTCATGATCCCTTCTCTAGGTCCCTGCACTTGGTGTGGGGTTTTACAGAGACAAGCACAGCAAGAATGCCTTCTCTTGTGGAACCTGCAGCCAGATGGAGGAAAACAGACAAAAAGCAAGAAAACACCACAGCGGGCAGTTCACAAGAGGTCAATACCACGAAAACAGTGAGAGACAGATGCGATGGAATGGTGCTGCCACACACACACACACACACACACACACACACACACCCGGTTGCACATCACCCCCTCTCCCTGTAATCTTGGGACTCCGAAGATTCAGGCACCAGGATCCAGAGCTCGAGGTCATCCTTGGCAACACAGCAAGATCAAGGTCAACCTGGACTATGTGAGACCCTGTCTCAAATCAGCAACAACTACGAGGAGGAGCAAGAGTAGTATGCCTGTAATCTCAGCATTCAGGAAGCCAAGACAGCAGGATAGCCATGAGTTTCAGGCTAACCTGGACTTCACAGTGAGACCTTGCCTCAAAAAAAAAAAAACAAAAAACAAAAAACAAAGCAAGGGGGCTGGAGAGATGGCTCAGAGGTTAAGAGCACTGACTATTTTTCCAGAGATCCTGAGTTCAATTCCCAGCAACCACATGGTGGCTCACAACCATCTGTAATGGGATCCGATGCCCTCTTCTGGTGTGTCTGAGAGACAGTGACATTGTATCCACATATATAAAAATAAATAAATAGCCCTTGGAAGGCAGAGGCGGGTAGATTTCTGAGTTCAAGGCCAGCCTGGTCTACAGAGTGAGTTCCAGGACAGCCAGGGCTACACAGAGAAACCCTGTCTCGAAAAACCATTAAGTAAATAAATAAATAAATCATTAAATCAATAAATCTTTAAAAAAATAAAATAAAAGCAAGGAGAAGGCTCGGTGGCTAAAGGACTTGCTTAACTGGGTTTGGATCCCCACCCTCCTTGGAAAAGCTGATCTTGGCTGGGTGTGGCCCCCTAGGGCTCAGAAGTGTGTCCCCACAGGTGAAAACCAGAGGATCCCTGGGGCTCACTGCCCATTCAGTCCAATTGAACTTAGGAGCTCCAGATTCACTGTGAGACTGTGTTTCAATGAGGTGTCGGGCTAGAAAACAGGGCTCAGTGCTTAAGACCTCCTCCTGCTCCTACTGAGGACCTGAATTCAATGCCCAGCACCTACGTTGGGCAGTTCACAACTGCTTGGAACTGCACGGGAATCTGCCCTCATACACACATACTCACCCTCCCACATACACATGCTTTAGAAAATAATACGTGCAGCATGGTGGCACACACCTTTAATCCTAGATCTTCGGAAGCAGAGGCAGAAGATGCCTGAGTTTGAAGGCAACCTGATCAACACAGAAGGTTCTGGGCCAGCTACACCAGGAAACCTTGTTTCAAATAAACTAAGTAAGTAACAAAGTAATAGTGGGGGTTGGGGGGAGTACCCACACAGTAACTGCTTCATCAAATCCCTGGGGCAGGTAGTATACTGCATTACAGTCTGGATCTGAAGTGTCGCCCTAAGGCACATGTGTTGCAGGCCCCTGGGCTGTGTTTGGAGGTAGAGTTTGAGGAGGTGTTGGGGTCAACAGAGATCTGACCTCATCTAGGGATGAACTGATTAATTCAATTGGCTATTGAGAGGTGATGGTTGGTAGCGGGAGATCCGGTAGTGGAAGGCTGTGTCTACTCCCCAGTCCTTTGTCCCACCTCCCGCTGTGCTAGCCAGCACAAGTTGAGTGGCTTCCTCTGCCACAGGCTCCCATCACCACCCACGGCCCCCTGCCCCAACAGAGGGCTGCAAGAAGTAGAGCCCGTTGAGCATGGACTGAAACTTCTCTAACCTTTAAGCTCATCTTCTCAGGCATTTTGTCACAGCTTAGACACAGTCCTATCTTCAGCTGCCAAAGCAAGGTTCAGTTCAATGTCACAAAGCCAGGAAACACCCAAGCTTAGATTTGAACCCAGGCCCGAGTGATTTCTCCACACCCCCAGCTTCCTTATTTGGGCTGTAGGGGAATTCCTTCATTCTTTTTACTCTCATCTTCTAAATAGGTAAACTGTTCGGGTATTAAACTCTCAATGCCCAGCTTAAGCAGTTCAGAGATTTCATGTTTATAGTTGAAGATCAGGAATCAAGAGGCCCAGAAACTATCGTCCCCCTCCTTAGTTAGTGAAAACAGAGCATGCCCAGGTCTTAATATCTTCAGATTGAATAATACATGATTATTTAATATTTTAACAACGGTAATTAGTCAGCAACATACCTTGATGAGGCAGCTGGAGAATTAATATTTATAGAGCCCCCTCTGGAAATAAGTCAGGAATTTTTAGAATGGATTTTTTTTTTCCTGTAGTTTGGAACAAGACAAAAGTCACTGCTCAAAAGAACTTAAGCTCCAGACTACAGGGAATGAATTCCTATTTAGTCATGATGACAGAGAGACAGAGAGAGAGAGGGAGAGAGAGAGAGAGAGAGAGAGAGAGAAAGAGAGAGAGAGAGAGAGCAAGAGAGAGAGAGCGCCTTATAAACAAGGAAGGTATATGATTTTTTTTTACATTAAAAAAATGAACCTAAGGGGGGCAGCGATGGTGCACGCCTTTAATCCCAACATGGAGACAGAGGCAGGAGGATCTGAGTCTACAGAGTGAGTTCCAGGTCAACCAGGGCCACACAGAGAAACTCTGTCTGGAAAAACCAAACAAATGTATCTATCTTATTTTACAGGCATGGGTGTGTTCTCCTCATGCATGTCTATGCATCGTGGGCAAGCCTGGTGGCGTCAGAGGTCAGAGAGCTCTAAGAAAGCCCTCTACCAACTGAGCTACATCCTCCATGGACCTTATGACTTCTTCCTTTTAAATTGCCCCTTCCTCCTTCTCTCTCTTCTTTTTAATTTTTTAGATTTATTCACTTTTTTATTCTGTGTGCACCACATACGTGCCTGGTGGCCTGAGAGTTCAGAAGAAGCCATTGGATTCCCTAGAACTGATGTTACTGTGAGCCACCCTTCAGTGCTGAGAACTGAACACCAGTCCTCTGTGACAAGTGCTCTTAACTGCTAAGCCATGCCGGGTGGTGGTGGCACATGCCTTTAATCCCAGCACTTGGGAGGCAGAGGCAGGCGGATTTCTGAGTTCGAGGCCAGCCTGGTCTACAGAATGAGTTCCAGGACAGCCAGGGCTACACAGAGAAACCCTGTCTCGAAAACAAAACAAAAACAAAAAACAAAAACAAAAAAACCCTGCTAAGCCATTTCTCCAGCCATTTTTCTGGACAGGGGCTCATAGCCCAAGCTAGCCTCGAACTTGCACTGTAGCCAAGAATGACTTTAAACTTCTTCTTTTTTTTTTAAGATTTATTTATTTATTTATTTATTTATTTCATATATGTGAGTACACTGTTGCCACTGTGTTCAGACACACCAGAAGCAGGCATCGGATCCCATTACAGATGGTTGTATGGTTGTGAGCCACCATGTATTTGCTGGGTATTGAACTCAGGACCTCTGGAAGAGCAGTCAGTGTTCTTAACCATTGAGCCACCTCTCCAGCCCGACTTTAAACTTCTTGATCCTCTGCCTCCACCTCCAGTCCTAGGATTACGGGTGGATCCCGCACATCCAGCTGGAATCATCCTCTGTATTTTTTCTTTGGGGAACAAAGAATCAAGATGGGGAAAGAGGCATGTTGGCTGGCAGCCCCTTGTCAAGAGCTCACAGGAAGATGGTATAAGCAGGAAGACATCTGTCAGTCACTCCCCAAGACAGACGGAGTGAGCTCAACGATGGGCATCTAGCGCTCCAGCTGCTGATGCAATGTTGGCTGGCCTTGGCTCAAGTTGGGGCCCCTCAAGGATTTGGCAAAGTCTCGCCCTTCTGTTGGCATTTCTGTTCCAGCTGATTGTCTGAACTGAGTCTGTAATCCGTACTGGGTGCCCAAATATGCAAGTGTGGCACAGAGATAAGGAGTCACTCCGAAGCCGAGTACAGCTTAAAGATAGTTCTAGAAGGAGCTGCCAGGCAAATCTATAAGGGAATTGACAAAGACAGGAAAAGCATATAAACACATCTGTCAAACACACGTGAACACGCAGCAGAGATTATTTCCACACCAGTAATCGCGGTCTCAAAGAGGATACACACACGCCTCTGCTAACAATCTTCTTTCTAAGGGATCCAGTAGGCCTGGTTCATTTTGGGGTCTCCTTATTTTCTCCTCTTGGGCGGGTGTGGGAGCAGAGAAGCAAAGAAATCCGATGAAAGAAATTCTAGAAAACTGGATTAGCAAAACTAAGGGACAGCCTTGGTGAAGCCTCTTTTGAATGCTACTATCTTTAAGATGTCATTACCTTGGACATCTGAAGGATGCTGTGTGCCCCCTGCGCCCCCTCGTGGGCCGCCGAGGCATTGTTGCCTTAAATTACATATCCAGGTTGAAAATCTGTATTCGTTCCTGCTGTAAAAACAAGCCCAGTGGTGGGTGGCTCACGTTTTTGGAAATTGGGTCTCCTGAAGCTCAGATTAGCTTTAAACTCACTATATAGACAAAGGCTGACCTTGAACTTCTCCTTGCCTCAACCGTCTCAGTGGCATGTGCAGCGTGCCTAGTATATTTCTTTATTACTTTTGAAATTATTTATTTTTATTTTACATGTATGAGTGTTTGGCCTGCATGTATGTCTGTGCACCACCATGCATGCAATACCCCTGGAATCCAGAAGAGAGTATCAGATCCCCCTAGGACTGGAATTACAGACAGCTATTGTTGCGTTTTATAAAAAGAACGGGAGGGAGAGAGGCCACGGATATGTTTGGTGGAGGCGAGGTCTGGTGTGGGGGGGAAGGGGATCCCTCTGCGGGCCCATGCTGAGAGGCATCCCCTTCCCCCTGAGGGACCAGCCACAAGGCGGTTTAGTATAGAATAGAGTTTATTCAGGGCGTGGGGAGGGGGGGGATGAGGGAGTAGAGACAGAGAAAGGCAGAGAGAGTAGAGTAGAGGCCGCCCTTGAGCACGTGGAAAGAGACAGGGGAGGAGAATGGACAGAGAGGGAGAAGAGGTTAGGGAGCAAGAGGAGAGAGGAGAGCAAGAGCAAGAGAGGGCAAACAGCCCCTTTTGTAGTGAGTCGGCACACCTGGCTGTTGCCAGGTAACTGTGGGGCGGAGCCTAGGCAAAATGCCAACAGCTCTGAGCTGCTCTGTGGGTTCTGGGAGTTGAATCGGACGCTCTGAAAGAGCAGCCAGCGCTCTTAACCACGGAGCTGGCTCTCCAGGAACTCATCTGCTTTCTATATTCTTATCCTGAAGGGTTCAAAGATCACGTGGTGTTTCTGTTTCTTCCTTTCTCTTCATGATTTTCAGATACTTTCTGGCCTGTTTCTGGAACTTAACTTAATTTCATATCTCTTTGTTTTTGTTTTTTTATTTTTTAAAAGTATTTATTTATTTTATTCTGTGTGTGTGCATGTTTTGCCTGCATGTATGTATGTGCATCACGTGAGCGCCTGGTGCCTTCAGAGGTCAGAAGAGGGTGTTGGATCGTCTGAGACTGGGGTTACTGATGATTGTGAGCCACCATGTAGGTGCTGGGAATTGAACCTGAGTTCTCTGCAAGAGCAACAAGTGCTGTAAATCGCTGAACCACTTCTTCAGCCCCTGGTGATTGTTTGTTTGTTTGTTTTTTATATCTTTTTTGTTTTGTTTTTGTTTTTTGTTTTTTTGAGACACGGTTTCTCTGTGTAGTTCTGGCTGTCCTGGAACTCACTCTGTAGACCAGGTTGGCCTCGAACTCAGAAATCCACCTGCCTCTGCCTCCCAAGTGATGGGATTAAAGGCGTGTGCCACCACTGCCCGGCTCACATATAGCTTCTTTATGCTCACACTGGTAAGCTTACCTTCTGTGTCATCAGAACAAATGAAAAAACCTTTTTAAAGGATAGTGTGTCAGACAGTGGCCTTTGATCTACGTTGTCTGGCTCCTAGAGTTAGGGATAGGGATAGGACGGAGGAGGCACTGTGGGAAGCAGAATTTTCATTATGATTAATTTTAATCAGCACAGACCTGGCCTAATTCCTAGTGAGGAACATGGGGAAGGGTAGTCACTTGTTTGAAAAGCATGTCCCAAGCTTGGAAGCAGGAAGCCAGAACAAGAGGAACTTTACCAGAAAGCCAATTAAGAGTCTGAGGAGATAACTCAGTGGTTAAGAGGAGGGGGCACACTCTAGCAAAAGATAAGGGTATGTTCCCAGCACTTAAATGGTAGCTCACAACTGCCACTCTGGCACTTGCTAAGGCATAAAGACAGGTGTATCACCTAGTGTGATCTAGGATCCCCACTAGTCAGAGTTCATTAACCCAGCAAAGACCTCACAGTACAGCACTATCCGCAGCAAGGCTTGTCACATGACAGGTACTTGTTAGTCACAGAATGTCTGTATCGGCTTTCCTAAGTGTAGTTGTACGTGTTGGGTGGGGTTCAATACCCTCTTAACCTCTATGGACACTAGGCATACATGTGACAGACATGTATCTAGTGATGCAGAAAAGATGGCTCTTGCTGTGGACTGGGATTAGAATCCCAGCACTGACCTTGATGGCTTACACCAGCTGGTATCTGTAACTCCAGTCCCACAGTCCCAAAGCATAAGGCTGTCTTCTGACCTCCGAGGACACCAGGAACATACATGGCACACAAAAATACCAATGAAGTGTTACCACCACTCCTAGCTTAAGAGGAATGCTTTCCATGAACGTTATAGCATGCTTCCACTATGTAATGCCATTTACATAGAATGCATGTTTCCTGGCTAAGAACTGGGCCGAGGATCAATGTATTCTGTTCGCCAAGACCTAAAATCCACAACTGCAATGACTGATGACCCGGCTAAGCAGGCTTGTTTTGTAACGGAAAGGATGACCCTTGTCATCTTTCACACAATTTAGTTTTGATCTCTTCACAAGTCAGTAGTTTTTTTCCCTTAATGTTGAGGGTACAAGAAAATGCCACACAAGACACTGATAGCTCCTAGGCCAAGAATGCTGGTCCAGGCTACGAGGGAACAGGCCCACAGCACACGGCACTCCCATGTAACCCCACTCTAAAGAGGCAAGACTACCCCCCAGTAAAAGCCAGCCATGGCTGCATGTGTGCCTCTAATCCAACACCAGCTGGGGATGGGTAGTGACAGCAGGGTCCAATGGATGGCCACCCCAGCTCATGAGCTTCAGGTCCAGCAGGAGAGCCTCCTTCCACAAAGGGCCAGGGGAAGACACTGGAACAGCAGCAAAACACTCAGCCAACACGTGCACGTACAACACACAAAAGGGACACACCAAAAAACATATGAATCTGTTTAATGAGGCTGTAAGCCATTTAGAACACCAGTTTGTGAGGATACATCCCGTTTGTCAGGGAGAACTGAGATCGCAGGTAGCCCTGGAGCTGAGGAACAGCTTTAATCTTTGGCAAAATCTGCGAGTCCACAGCTTTCTGATCAGTCTTTCGCTGCTCTGTAATCTCGTATTTCTAAATAGAGAAAAGGAAATGTTAAGACCTAGGGTCCCAGGAATAGCCCCACCCACCCAACCTCTCATTGGGAGCTTGCCTGCTCTAAGTCTACCAAGGACAACTGCAGTCACACCATCTCAACTCAGACTGTCACACAGTAACCACTGTGTAGTCTGCTCCACCCACTCCCAACTGGAGGCCAAGTCAACACAGTTCACGTAAGAGCTCACCTCCTTCTCTGTGTCGAAGATCTCGCCCTCCTGATGCCTAGGCTTGCGCAGCTGCTTCTTCTTGAAGTAAGCGTCAGTCAGGTGTTTGGGGATTTTAACCCCGCTGATATCAACTTTTGTAGAGGTGGCGATAACAAACTTCTGGTGTGTTCTGCGCAGAGGAACTCTGTTGATAGCCAGAGGTCCTACGGGAATAAGAATTAACATCAAACAGTTAAGATCTGGTCTGGGCATGGTAGTAGCACATGCCTATTATTTCAGCAGCAGAGGAAAGTAGATCTGAGTTTGAGGCCAGTCTGGTCTACTACATAGTGACCTGTGTCCTTTTGAGTGTTTGTTTCCAACAAAAATGTCAATTGACATGGTTTAGAGTTTCAATGTGAGGCCACTTTCGGACCCTTTTTACATTCCCAGTACCCAGAGGGCTCACAACTAATTTGACAGGAAAGGAAAAAAAATAACAAAACAAAAAACCATGCCACCTGCTCCAAGATCTCCAGGGCTTTTCAAGGGACCCAGGCAAGAAGAGGACCATCTTTTATAGAGGCTGAGTGAATCTGTCCTTGAGATCTGCCTTAGTGCTGTGCTTGGGACTTTCTGTGGAGAGTGCATCTGTGTCCCACACCGAGCACACCAGTGGAGGCCAGGGGACCACTCCCACAACTCCCCTTTCTCCTTTATTATATACGTCTCAGGGATCAAACTCAGGCTCTCAAGCACATCAGGCCAGTATAAAAAACACATTCTCACTCTAATCAAGCCCTTGACTGCTACAGAAAAATAAGGCTAGTAAGCAAGACAGGAGAAGGCCTGAGTTGTTGGGGGTGAACCTAAATTCCAGAGCATGCAGAGTGCTGCAGGTCTGAGGCTAGCCTGGACTACACAGCAAGACCTGTCCCATATCACACTGCAGGTGGCAGGCACCTGCAATCTCAGCACCAAGGCAGGAGTGGTAAGTTCAAGGGTGGTGCTTTGTGACCGTGGTCCTTATTAAAAATGTCTGGGTCCCCACGAAACCCTACCTTACCCAAGTTTACCAGGAAATCTGGGTAGAAATGGGTCCTTCTATATAAAACCAGGAGTGCTGACATAAGAAGTAAAGCACCCGCCCTTGGCCCTCATTAGCTGTTCCTCGAGTCTACTCAAGATGAACAAATTCGCTAAACTTAAGCAAACCCAGTTAGATGTAACATCACTGTACACTTATCTAACCACCATTCACAATGTAGCATTAATAAGTGACATCCTGTCAAAACAAAAAAGACCAACAATTTTCTTACCAGTCACAAGTAGCAAGCCACTGCCCAGCTGCTTCAGGAAAACCACTCTCTAGAAGTCAAACAGAAAAACACTTAATCGAACCCCATTCTGAATTAACCAAACTACAAGCACAAACTCATCCAGCACTCACTCAGAAAGAAGCACAATTATGGGTTCAAGTCTAGACTGGACTACATGAGACCTTGTCAAAAGGAAAGGTGAGGCATGGTGATATACGCCACTGGGCAGAAGCTGACAATACTCTAGAGCATTCAAAACAGCGGCAAACACAGCATCTACTAAGAGTCCTGTTACAGAAAATATTTACGGTATATCGAAAAGCAGGATAGATGCACCAGGCATCCGTGGACAGGGCTGTTTCAGAACACACACCACTCACACACGCCCCACAGAAAAAAAGCCTATTATGACCTGCTCCCCCCACAACCCCAGGCAGCCCCTGTGGACACTCCTCACCTTGCCCCTGTGGCGCCCAGTGAGGATGATCAGGACAGTCCCGGGAGTGATGCTGGAGCGCAGCCTCCTCACGTGCTGACTGAAGGGCTTTTTGCCGTGGCTCAGCAGCTTCCGAGGCACGTCTTCCGTAGGATAATACCTAGGCTGGAGAGCATGTGCAGCACACTTGAGCAATCTGCTAAGCCCACCAAAGCTGCATTCAGACAGCCTTGAAAACCACCCAAAAGTCAAGCTCCAGAAACACCAGTGAACGCAACCTCTCTCTCTCTCTCTCACACACACACAGAGATACTCTAACCTAACCTTTAAACGAGTTTTTGGCTTTTTTTCTGAGACACGGTTTCTCTGTAGCCCTTCGGTGGCTTAGAACATTTTTATCAGCCTACCTATACCCCTGAGGGCTGGGACTAAAGGAACACTGTTTGTATGTGTCCCCCTGTATTCCCAGGAGTGTAGGTGCCATTTCATTACCCTTGGGAGTTCCAGGTGGCTGTGAACAGCCTGTGGTAGATGCTGGGAACAGCATGGCCCCCTTACCCTGAGCTATCTCTCCACTCTTTCCCAAGCTTTCCTTGAGGCTTGGAACTCTAACACACTTCTTCAGAATAAGGTCACAGTCAAATATGGGGAAGGTAGGACAAAAGGGAGTTTCAGACCAGACCAGGCTACCTGAGACAAAGGTACAACAGGAGAGACATTCTTATCAAAAAGTATGTCAAACCCCCTGTACCCTCAGCAGAAACACACTCATTTTTTTTTCAAGGAAAATGGACACAAAACTAGATACCAGTAGAAGTTTGTTAAATACTCTCCACTTACAGTACCAGCAATGGAATAGCCAGAACCTCAGTGTGCTAGTCCCACGCTGAGCTCCACCACCCAGCCTGAGAACTCACACCCAACTAGACCCAACTGATACAACCCTAAGAAAAGCAGCCCAAACTATCAAGCATACTGAACATACTTAAAAAGCCCAGTGTAGTTTCTCTCCCAGCAACGTGGCACAAAACTACATAGTTGCTATATATAAATCCACACACCACTCAAACTTAACTTCAAAGTCAACTCCCACCTCCTCCAGATCTCACCATTTTTCGAAGCTTCACCACCCGGGTGCCACCGTTCTTGTCCCCACCAACTGTTTTTGTGACAGTAGCAAGGACCTTCTCCTTTTTCTTCTTCTTTTCAACCTACAAAGATAAACCCATCAATCAAGGAGCCTGGCAGACCACCTTAACCACGGGAATAAGGCATCGTGGTGGGACATTCCTGTCCTTTCCTACCTTGGTCTTGGCAGCTGAGTATTTCCTTTTGTACAAGGCCTTTCTGGAATACATAGCTGATCGGGAGTACCTGCCAATTCCTCTCACCAGGACAGGGTTCCGGCTGCAGTGGGGCTTGGCTTTCTTGAGTTTTTTACTCTTCGGTTTACCCTTTTTAGCTGCACCAGCGGCCGGGGGACCAGAGGCAGCAGCATTACTGCCAGCCTTCTTGGCCGCAGGCTTCTTTTCCTTTGTATCAGGCTTCTCCGCCTTTTCACCCGCCATCTAGTGATGTCAAAAATAAAACAATAAAGGCATTTCATCAGCCATGTGTAACAAGCCGGTATCAAAACCACCCTCTTCCGCTTGCCACTCCTCCTCCAAACACATCACGTTAAGTATCTAGCACCATTAGATTTTTTTTTTACTAAAAACGTTGTGGTTTGTTATCTTATTCTTCCGTTTTGTGAATCAGAAAAACCCAAGAGAATCTTCGATAGCGTCTACACAGCAAAAAAGAAAAAAAAAAAAAAGCCCAGAACCTCGAGGCTCCCACTTTAAGTAAGACATCGTTTCCCTTCTGACTGTGCGACCCACTTCAGTGCCAGCAGCCTACAGACAGAGGCCGGGCAATGGTTCGGGGCCACGGGTTGCTCTAGCACGGGACACTATGAGAGGCCCAGGGGCACGGGCCTGCCATAAATCCAAACCCATGCACCAGCACGGAACTTCTAAGACCTCTCTCTGGAGTTGCCGTAAGTCCCGAAGCCACTATGTCCCCAGCTCCGCAAAGTAGTCAACAGCGGTGCTCTCCGGACGGCTTCCGGGACGCGGTTCCTCCCTCCAGTCGCAAAGCCCAACGTGGCCAAGGCGGGCTCGGCAGACAGTTCTGGAACCCAGACTTCAGGGTCGCCAGCCGCCGCACAGGCCCTCCAACCCTCCTAAGGCTACGGCAGCCGGCAGGGCCCAGCGACCGTCTCGGGCGCTACGCTTGCTCTTCGCCCCCCGCCAACCCACGCCGACAGAAATAAAGCTCCCGAGAGACCTGGCGAGTGACCTCGACCATAGGCGACCCTGGGTGGTGGCCCCCGGACGTCCTCCAACTTCGGATGGACGGGGATTGGGGTCCCGAAGGCGGCTACCACACAGACGCCCGCCATTCCTACCTTGCAAGACGGGAAAGAGGACTAAGGCAGCGGCTTCCGGTCTATAAGCAATGACGGGAGGCGTCCGAGATCACTTCCTTCCTGTTCGTGGCATTATGGGAAATGTAGTTTTCCTTAAGCCGTGGCGCCTGTCACTAATCTTGGCTAGGGAACTACAGTTCTCCAGTCCCTCCCCCTTAATTGGTAAGAACAGCTGAGATGGCTGAGCAAGTAAAAGCGTTTTCTAAAATGATGAACAGAGTTTGAGCCTTGCTACTCATGAGGTGGAAGAAAGGACTTTACAGAGTTGTCCTCTTTCTACCTCCGTGGGCGCACACAATCAAAATGATAATAAAAACTAAAAGTTAAGCCAGACGGTGCTGGCCGGGCGGTGGTGGCACACGCCTTTAATCCCAGCACTTGGGAGGCAGAGGCAGGCAGATTTCTGAGTTCGAGGCCAGCCTGGTCTACAGAGTGAGTTCCAGGACAGCCAGGGCTATACAGAGAAACCCTGTCTCGAAAAAAAAAAAAGTCTGACGGTGCCATACCCCTTCAATCCCAGCACTAGGCAGGCAGAGGTGGGCAGATCTCTGTGAGTTCGAGACTAGCCTGGTCTACAGAGCTAGTTCTAGGAGAGCCAAAGCTACACAAAAAAACCCTGCCCCCCAAAACAAAATAAACAAATAAAAAATAGAAAAAAATAAATACGATTTCAAATAAGGGCCTGGAGAGATGGCTCAGCAGTTAAGAGCACTGACTGCTCTTCCAGAGGTCCTGAGTTCAATTCCCAGCAACCACATAGTGGCTCACAACCACCTGTAATGGGATCTGATGCCCTCTTCTGGTGTGTCTGAAGACAGCGACAGTGAGTTCACATATGTAAAATAAGTAAATCTTAAAAAAAAGTTTTTGTTCACATTAAATTTTACAATAAGCTACTATTCTATGAAAAATGACACTGTATACGTGACAGTTCCTCATTTTTTATTACATTTTATTTTATCTGTATGTTTATGTGAGTATGTGGGTGTGGAGCTGGATGCATGCCACATACACAGATGGAAGTCAGTGGATACCTTGGGCAAGTCAGCTCACTCTACCACATGAGGCCTAGGGATCAAACTCCTCATCATAAGAGGACTCGGGTCATCACACTGGCCGTGCAGATATCGGTTACTGTCTACTTCCTAGTGCTTAGAACAACATGTACACACAATTTCAATTGTCTTCTGTTTGTCTGTTACTAGGACCTTTTCTCTTGACTTTCTGTGTGTGTGTGTGTGTTGTGCAGAGGCCCGAGGACAACTTATAGGAACCAATTTTGTAGTTCCACAGTGTGGGTTCCAGGGACGGAACTCAGAACTTTGTGGCAAGCACCTTTACCCACGGAGCCATGTCTGTGGTCCTTCACTGTGATTTATTCGGCTCCAAACCCCCTCTTCATGGCTGAGTCTCCGGGAGTCTCTTAGCTTTCTCTGGGTCTGGTTAACTAAAGTGAAAAGACAGTGACAAGGCTGCCTCTAAAGAGCTCGGGACACTGAAGGCCACAGAGAACAGAGCACCACGAAGACCTTAGGATCCAATCCGATTCTCTTTTCCCAGCCCTTCTGGTTTTTCAAGACAGCATCTCTCCATATAGACTAGGCTGGACTTGAACAAAGCCTCTGCCTGCCAAGTACTGTGATCAAAGGCATGCTGTACCATGCCCAGATCCAGTCTGACGATCAGTTGTTGAATTTTATGTATGGCAGTGAGTCTCATTTACAGACCAAGTACAGTATTAAGAAGAAACTTAATTATTCCATTATTTAGCTAGCTAGTTAGCGTGTGTGTGTGTGTGCGTGTGTGATGTATGCATGTGTATGCAGGTGTTTTCGAAGGTCCAAGGAGCCCAGACATGAATGTCTGGAGGTCAGGAGAGTGGCCGGCCCTAGCACTTTCTGCCTTATTTGCTCAAGACATGCTCTCCCTAGCCTCTCAGCACTGATATCCATTCAGTTTCCAGAGGAAAGTGCTTCTTGTCCGTTGTTGCTACAGAAAATGTCACAGTCAAGGACAGAGTTGCTCGCTTGAGCCTCCCAAAGCTGGGGACAGAGAACAGGCTTGGTTAGTGACTCACGCTAGAACAGTTGTCTAGTGTCTCAGGGCCTGCTGCTCCATTTTCCCTCACAGGAAAGGAAGGAAAGAAGGAAGAACAGAAGTCTGACAATGTCAGACTTTCACTCATCTGGCCGACTTCTTAAAAGATCTAATACTGAAGTAAAAGCACAACTGAGCTCCCTCTTGTGTTTGGATGTGGTATTGCAGAACTCATGATTATAAGGTAAAAAGTATTAAATTCCTGCTTCTAAAATTTTTGAAACAGGGTCCCACTGTTTAGCTTTGGCTGTCTCAGAGCTTTCTATAGAGACCATACTGGCCCCAGACTCCCAAAAATTCTCCTGCATCTGCCTTCCAAATGCTGGAACCACCACACCCAGTAAGTACTTGTTTTTACTTTTTTTTTAAATTTTTTTTATTTTTTATTTTTAGTATTTATCTACTTTATCATGTGTGTAGCTGTCTCAAGTAATAGTAATAATAAAGTAAAAAAATCCTAATATGTTATACATGTTGAGTGTAGGTAGGGATTTGTGTTTATTATATGTGCTACGAATTTTGTGTGTTGGGGAATGTGTTTCTATGGGTATAGAGAAAAACTGTGGCAATGAACACAAGTCATTAACACTAGTGGAGAAAGCCCAGTGGTGATGGTGCCTGCCATTAATCCCAGCACTCTAGAGGTAGGTGGATCCCAGAGTTCAAGGCCAGCCTGGTCTACAGATCGAGTTCCAGGACAATCAGGGCTACACAGAAAAAAAAAAAAAACAACCTATTTTGAAAACAACAACAACAACAAAAATCCAAAACTCAAAACACCAAAGGAAACACTGGTACAGAGCTGGCCTGGTGTTAGGAAGTTAGGACCGCCTGGCTGGCTACACAGTAAGTCTAAAGCCAACGTGGGCAACCTAGTGAGACCTAGTCTCAAAAAGTAAAAGGAAGGAAGCTGGCTGTGGTGATGCACACCTTTAATCCTGGCACTCAGGAGGCAGAGGCAAGCGGATCTCTGAGTTCGAGGCCAGTCTGGTTTACAGAGTGAGAACCTATCTCAAGAAACAAAGTGAAAGCAAGAGCAGGGTGCTGGAGAGGTGACCCAGTACTTGCTGCTCCCGGAGAGAGCACACATTGGCTCCCAGCACCCAGCAAACAACTGCCTGTAATCCAAGCCCCAGCGGATATGGTATTCTCCTCTGACCTCTGAGGGTACACACACCTGTACACACACACACACACTCACACAGCATACACTATGCTCACACAAAGAGAGCACACACTCACGCATATGTACACACACCACATAAACACATGCACCTACATACACACACAGCATACACTCACAATCACACACGCAGCTCATACTCTCGCACACAGCACACATTCACCCTGCACACACAGAGTACACACCTGCACACACAGAGAGCACACACTCGAACACACAGTGTACACTCACATATACACTCACGCTCCACACACTGACACACACAGCATACATTCACCACACACACACACATACATACACACATGCGTCAGCACACACACAAAGACATACACTCACACACATACCACATACCCTCACACACCCAGCACCCACTCACACACACAGTGTACACTCATACAGCATACGTTCACACACATATACATAAATAAAAATGAATCTAAGGAAAGGAAGTGAGCTGGGGCTGTACCTTGGTAATGGAGCACCTCTTCTCATCTATGAAGCTCTGAAACTCGGTTCCAGCCCAGGTAACACTGGTGGCAGCTGGCAGAGGAATTGCACTTAACTTGCAAGGGGAAGTGGGGGCTGGACAGGTGGCTCAGCAATTAAGACCACCGGCTGCTCTTGCAGAGGACCCAGGTTTGGATCCCAGGACCAACATGACTGCTCACAGCCATCTTTAATCTCACTTCCAACGATTCAGGTTAGGGTTAGCACTTCTGGTCTTTATGGGCACCAAGCATGCAGGTGGTACACATACACACTTGCATGCAAAACACTCATGCATGTAATAAAATAAAAAAAAATTTCAAATAAAATAATTTAATAAGGGGGCATAAGAGTGAAAAACAAGAGAAAGTGACTGGCTTTTGTTTTTGACTCTTAAAATAGGTGTGTTTTCGTTTATTTATTTTGTGTATTTTACAGGTGTTTGTAGGTATAGGTATACATGTGTGTATACAGACGTGTGTGTGTGTGTATGTGTGTGTGTAAAGTGGAGCATTTGTGGAGGTTAGGGGACAGCTTACAGGACTTGACTCTCCCCTTCCACTCTGTGGGTCTCGGGGATTGAACAGTGATCATCAGACTTGGCAGCAAGCACCGCCCGTATCTGCTGAACCGACCTATCTTGCTGGTCCATGGGTTTTGTTGTTTGTTTGTTTTTGGGTTCACTTGTTTATTTTTATGTGTGTGTACTTGAGTGTGTGTGTGTGTGTGTGTGTGTGTATGGACAGATAGACACATAGATACTTAGAGGGGGAGAAGGAGAGAGAGAGAAGTGAATAGATAGGTAGATAGATGATAGAGAGAGACAGATGAATAAACAGGTAGATAGACAATAGGTAGATATATAGAGATAGATAAATATACATAGGTAGATGAATGGACAGTTGATAGATAACAGGCACATAGGTATATATGTATATATATGTATATAGAGAGAGATGGATAGACATAGGTATGTATATAGATATAGATAGATATAGATATATAGAGATAACATATACATCATATACATAGACATCATATACATAGACATCATATACATAGACATCATATACATATACATCATATACATCATATACACATACATCATATACACATACATCATATACATATATACACTATATACATATACATCATATACAT
>NW_021604614.1:15167793-15194651 GCF_004785775.1 Grammomys surdaster
CACATCATATACATCATATACATCATATACACATACATCATATACATCATCTACATATACATCATATACATATATATCATATACATATACATTATATACATGTACATATACATCATATATGTATACATCATATACATATACGTCATATATACATCATATACATATACATCATATACATATACATCATATACAGATACACATACATCATATACATATATATCATATACATGTACATATAGGTAGGTACTCCATGTGTGTAGAAGATCAAGGAAGCCAGTAGACAGTATTGTGCTCCTGGAACTGGAGTTACAGACAGTTGTGGATCACCATGTGGATTCTGGGAAGATCACCCAGGTCTTCTGAAAGGGAAGTATATCAGTCAGAGTTCTCTAGATTAATAGAATATATAGAATGAATCTATCTGTCTATCTATCTATCTGTCTATCTATCTATCTATCTATCTATCTATCTATCTATCTATCTATCTAAGGGGGATTTATTAGAATGATTTACAGGCTGCAGTCAAGCTAATCTAACACTAGATGCCTATGAACTAAAGGTACAAGAACACAGTAGTTGTTCCATCCATGAGGCTGGATGTCTCAGCTGGTCTTCAGTAGATGCCGGTATCCTCAAGAACTAGTCTCTAATGCCAGTGAAGGAACGGACTTGCCAACAAGGTGAGAGCAAGCAGGCAGAACAAGAGCTTCCTTCTTCCATAAACCGCCAATGGAAGGTGTGGTCCAGATTAGAAGTGATCTAATCTCAAAGATCTGGATCAGAAATGGATCTTCGTAAGGAGCCGCCATTAGAAGATGGCGCCTGTCTCCTGTGTCTGAGGTGGAAAACAGCTGCATTCAGGGTCGTAAACACCTGCTGTGAGCCTGCGTATCTTTCAGACGCAGCTCCTCACCCTCCTGAGCTGTGTGCTAATGAAGTTCTGCAAGAAGCACCAATTAGACACTTATACACAGTTGTGATAACTATTTAAGCAGCACCCATTTGGGGCTTCGGGATCTTTTGCTTTACAATCAATGGTGTGTTCCCCAATAAAGTGCGTGAGGAAGGATCCTGTTGTTGTGTCATCCTTGCTGGCGAGGTGGGCGTGACAGATCTTCCCGCTTTAAATGATCTAACTAAGCAAAAATCGCTCACAGGTGGGTCCTGCCATCTTTGGGTTTTTGTTAATTCCAGATGTAGTCAAGCTGACAAGCAAGAATAGCCATCAAAGGTGGTAAAGGCCCTTGAGTGCTAGAAACTGAGGCATGTGTTCCACGTGTGGCTTAAAATAACTATTTTCTCCTCTTCCTCCTCCTCCTCTTCCTCCTCCTCCTCTTCTTCTTTTTCCTCTCCTCTTCCTCTGTCTGTCTCTGTCTCTGTCTCTCTCTCTCCCTCCCTCCCTCATGTGTGTATGTGGTGTGTGTGTGTGTGCTTGTGCACACATGCCAGGGCACATGTGATGGTCAAAGGGCAACACCCGGGGAAATCAGGTCTTTCCTTGATCCAGCTTGCTGGGCCCCGATAAAGTATCTTTAAATGAATACATTGTTATAAACCGGTCACTGTGTTAGGCTCTGTGTACACGTTGTGGAGGGAGAGCTCGTCACTCAAGGAGCTTGAGGTTTGAGGGAAGACACAGAAAGTTCAGCCCCAGTGATACTGAAGTGTGTTAGGGGCTGATAGAGGTGTGAGCAAGCATTGTTGAGGGAGGCTGCAGGAAAGAGGCTTTTACTTATTTTCAGAAAGTGGTCAAGGGGTGTGTCCAGAGTGTTAACCCTACTTATGTGCAACTTAGTACTGCCTGACTGTTAGCTTTCTAGCTGGTCAAAGCTTTGAAGACTATTTCAGAGCCAGGTGGAAGTAGTGCATGCCTTTAATCCAGCACTTGGGAGGCAGAGGCAGGTGGATTTCTAAGTTCGAGGCTAGCCTGGTCTACAGAGTGAGTTCCAGGACAGCCAGGGCTATACAGAGAAACCCTGTCTGGAAAAACCAAAAAAATAAAAAAAAAGAAAAAATAGCCCAGATGGCAGAATTCTCCCCTAACATGCATAAAGCCTTGGGTTTGATTCCCAGCACTGCATGAATCTTGTGTGGTGGTACATGACCGGAATCCCAGAACTTAGAAGTAGAGGCAGGAGAATTGGAAGCTTGAAGTCATACTCAGTTACACAGAGAGAGCTCAAAGGCAGCTTGGGTTACCTGAGACCCTGTTTCAAATCAAAGGGGGTAAAAGAGGGTGCGATGTCTGAAAAGATGGCTCACAAATTAAACGCACTTGCTGATCTTACAGATGAACTGAGTTTGTTTTCCAGCATCCATAGGGTGGCTCACAACTGTCTGTACCTCCAAATTCCAGAGGATCTGATAGACCTTCTGAATTCTGAATTCTACAGGCATTGTACTTATAAGTACCCTCCCTCTCAGTACACGTATGTACACATGTGTGTATGTATTTATTTAGCATAAAATAAATTTCTTTACATATATATCTTTTTGGGGGGTGGGGTTTGAGACAGGGTTTCTCTGTGCAGCCCTGGCTGTCCTGGAACTTGTTCTGTTGACTAGGCTGGCTTTGAACTTATAGAGAGTTCACCTGTCTGCCTCCTGAAGTTGTAATTTAAGGGCTGTGCCATCCTCACCAGGCTATGGTTGCAAATATATATATTTGGGTTTTTTTTTTTTTTTTGAGACAGGGTTTCTCTGTGTAGCTCTGGCTGTCCTGGAACTTTTTCTGTAGACCAGGCTGGCCTTGAACTCAGAAATCTGCCTGTTTCTGCCTCCCAAGTGCTGGGATTAAAGGCGTGCGCCACCACCGCCTGGCGATTAAGTTTTTTGTTTTTTTTTTTTTAAAAAAAGGTTTAGTTTTATGTATGTGAATACGCTGTAGCTGTCTTCAGACACACCAGAAGAGGGCATCATATCCCATCAGATGGTTGTGAGCCACCATGTGGTTGCTGGGAATTGAACTCAGAATCTCTGAAAGAGCAGTCAGTGCTCTTAACCGCTGAGCCATCTCTCCAGCCTGCAAATCTATATTTTTAAAAGGATATTCCACTCTGAGTATGGTGGTGCATGCCTATAGTCCTAGCAACTTGGAAGGCTGAGGCAGAATTGCTGCCTGTGTGTTCAGGGCCAGCCTGGTGGGTTTCAGGTTACTTTGTGTGACTATGGTCCTTGACAGACAGACATCTTGCCATTTTAAAACTAAGTAATTTTTAAAAAATGAAACGATTGCTCCAGCCCCAAAGAAGTAACCTTTAAATAGGAATGATGCCAGAAACAGGAAGACCAACGATGCCTTTGGCAACTGCTGGGGTATGTGATGGTACTGGCCTTGGCCTCATGTGACAGAGTCTGGTGCAAAAGTAAAGAGTGTAGCTTAACACTCAAGGCCTCGGGCCTTCTTCCAAGACCAAAAGAGTGATATAATTCCATTTGTGTTCTAGATAGGTCTACATAGTTCTAGATAGCGCACACAGCATCACCACACAACCTAGAGTGTTTCCCACTGCTCCCAATCTCTTGGGAAGAAACTGACCAGACACAAGTGTTTACTGAGGACTCGGTTAACAAGCACACCATTCTCAATGCTTCATGCACTCTGTAGAGCAGAGAGGGAATCTGAAGTAGAGGAGGCCTTTGTGTTGTTTGTGACATCCACGTAAGCAGATGCAGGACTTGATTGTCCTGTGACCCTTCCTCTTAGATTCCTGATGGAGTGTCGATTCTTGGGGAGGACAGCTGTCTTTGGACCGTGAAGATAGGGGAGGTTTCTTATCCCAGAGGAAGTTGCCTCTAGGCTGAGGTTAGAGGCAGAAACCTGGGTCCTCATGGAAGGCAATGGGGAAAACCCTTCAGGGGGAGGAAGTAGATTACTTTTTAGTGTGTGGGGGTAGAGACTGAAGTCTCTCAATATGGGAGGAGTGTCACGGAGAGTGAGGTAAGTAGTGGGGAGATGAGGGATTGGAGAGGTGATCTGGGATTAGACCATGCTTTTGATCCAAAAATTTGGACTGTACTCTAAAGGCAGTGATAAGCTTTTTTTTTTTTTTTTTTTGAGACAGGGTTTCTCTGTGTAGCCCTGGCTGTCCTGGAACTCACTCTGTAGACCAGGCTAGCCTCAAACTCTTGAACTCAGAAATCCGCCTGCCTCTGCCTCCCAAGTGCTGGGATTAAAGGCGTGCGCCACCACCGCCTGGCAGTAATAAGCTATTGAAGGATTCTGTATAAACAGTACTGAGGCTGCACTGTAGATCTGATGGTCATGTAGTCCTCGGCGTCCATGAGGATGAGGGCTTTTATAACCTGTATGTAAAATGGTGCAGACATAAAACCTAGACACGGCTCCCATATACTTTGAATCTTCTCCAGACAACGTATAGTGTCTGATCCAATGAATACAGTTGTCTGGCTGTACTGTTTAGGAGATATAATAAGAAACCGAGGGTGGGGCTGTAGCACAGTGAGAGCATGTTTGACTAGCGTGTGAGAGGCTCTGGCTTGAGTTTATTTAAGCGTGGGAAATGTGTGTTTATAATCCCAGAGCTCCTTGGGAGGCAGAGACAGGAGGCTCAGGAATTCAAGGCTAGCCTTGGCTATGTATTCAGTTTGAGGCTTACTACGTGAAACCCTGTTTCAAAAGCAAGCTAGCAAGAAGATAAGAAAGGATGAAGAAAAAGCAGCAAAAAGAAGAAGCTACCTGGATTTTGGCTATCATATAAAGGATTAAGAATGGCTGGCATAGCTATAAATCTAAGAGTCACAATATTAAAGTTACCTCTGTGGCTTGGATTTAGATGAATGAGTAACTGCTTGAACGAACAGTTTTCCTTTTTTTTTTAAGTGCTCCTCCCCTGCCCACCCTGGCACTTCAAGATTCTTCAAGGCTAGGGACTTTCTTTCACACTGAGGCCAGACAAGGCAGCCCAGCTAGAAGAACATATTCTATATACAGGCAACAACTTTTGGGACAGCCCGGTTCCAGTTGTTCAGGACTCACACGAAGACCAAGCTGTACATCTGCTATGAATATGCAGGAAGGCCTAGGTCCAGCCAGTGTACGTTTGTTGGTTGGTAGTTCAGACTCTGAGAACCCTAAGGGACCAGGCTAGTTGACTCTGTTTGTCTTCCTGTGGAGTTCCTATCTCCTTTGGGGAGGCAATCCTTCCTCCTATTGTTCCATAAGAGTCCCCAAGCTCCATCCACTATTTGGTGGCCGTGGGTGTCTGTATCTGTCTGAGTCAGTTGCTGGGTGGAGCCTCTCAGAGGACAACTTGCTCCTGTCTGTATGGTTCAGGAGTCTGATGAAGATGGAGGAGAGGTCTAATTTATCTTTTTAAGACAAGGTCTTTCTATGTAGTACTGGGTGCCTAGAGCTCTTCCTGTAGATAGAGTAAACTGGCCTTGAACTCACAGAGATCCTCTTGCCTCTGCCTCCTTTTCCTGAGAGCTGGAATGAAAGGCTTAGCTGTTTGTTTCTTTTAAAGATTTATTTATTTTATTTATATGAGTACACGAAAGCTGTCTTCAGACACACCAGAAGAGTGCATCGGATCCCATTACAGATGGTTGTGAGCCACCATGTGGTTGCTGGGAATTGAACTCAGGACCTCTGGCAGAGCAGTCAGTGCTGTTAACCGCTGAGCCATCTCTCCAGCTCCCCCTCTCTTTTAAATAAGTGGATATTGGATGTAGGTTCTCATGCATACAAGACAAATACTCTACCATTGAGCTGTATCCTCAGTCTCATTCATACCTTTACTCCTTCTTATTTTGCTTTGTTTTATTTCTTTGAGACAGTCCCTCTATATAGCCCTTGCTGTCCTGGAACTTACTCCATAGACGAGGCTGACCTCAAACTCAGAGTTCTACCTGTCTCTGCCTCCTGAGTACTGGGATTAAAGGCATGTGCAACCATGCCTGGCTCTCCCCTTTTCTAAACTCAACTCTGTGTTCCTTCACTGTCTTTCTATTTTACACAGAGACCTTTCCATCGTTTTCCAACAGAAGATGACCTCTGCCTCAGGATCTTTGCAGTAGCCTCTTTGTTTGCATTGACAGTTTTCTAAATTATCCCTTCAGATTGGTCTTTTTAAGGTTCATCTGTCATTTCAGTGAAACCTGTGCTAACACTTAAAATGGTCATACGAGGGCTGGTGAGATGGCTCAGTGGTTAAGAGCTCTGACTGCTCTTCCAGAGGTTCTGAGTTCAATTCCCAAGCAACCACATGGTGACTCACAACCCTCTTTAGCGGGATCCAATGCCCTCTTCTGGTGTGTCTGAAGATATCTGCAATGTGCTCATATAAATAAATAAACAAATCTTTTAAAAAAAAAAAATGGTCATACGAGGACAGCAAGATACCTCAAGGTGTTTTCAGCACAGGACTGTTGACTGAGTTAGATCACTGGAATTGACTCTAAATGCGTTCTTTGACCTCCACACACACATGCTGAGGCATGTACACGCCCCGATGCCCCTCCCTCCCAGTAATAATAATAAATGAAATTAAAGAAATGATCATAGCCAGGCATGGTAGCCCATGTCTTTAATCCCAGCATTCAGAAGGCAGAAGCAGGTGGACCTTTGAGTTTGAGGCCAACCTGGTCTATGGAGTGAGTTGTTTCTTTTCTCAGAAACAGTCAAAACCAAAAATATAAAAGTAAAAATAAAATCAACGGTGAGATGGCTGGCTCCGCAGTTAAGAACACTAAGTGTTTTTTCAGAGGTCTTGAGTTTGGTTCCCAGCACCCACATGGCGGCCCACAACTGCCTGTAACTCCAGTTCTTGGAACTGTTCTCTTCAGACCTCCTTGGGCACCAGGCACACAGGCAGTTACACACATACTTACATGCAAGGCGACCGCTAATACACTAACATTAAACAATTATAAAAAGTAATGAATCTTTTCTTTTTGACAGGGTCTCCCTTCTTAGCTGTCCCAGAACTCACTGTGTAGACCAGGCTCGCCTCCGTCTCAGTGATCCACCTGCCTCTGCCTCCCCAGTGCTGAGATTAAAGGCGTATGCCACCTTGCCCGGCAAAAGGAATAAATCATAAAATCATTATGTGTATATGTATGGGTGAGTGCACGTGAGTGCAGTGTCCGCGTTGGGACAAGTGGACGGCGGATCCGGTAGAGCTGAAGTTACAGGAGGTTGTGGGGCGCTTCATACAGGTGTTGGGAACCGAACTCGGGTTCCCCCATCCCTGCTTATTTGTTTCTTTTCATGTGTGCACCCGCACTGGATGCTTATTGTGTACTCGCACCGATGTGCGGCGTCCAAGTTAAGAAGAATCTCCCAGGCGTTCAGGTGTGTAGCCAAGCAGATTAAGGGGAGGAAAGCCTCCTCCAACCCCAAGCACTGGTCCGGGACCCGCAAACCGGAAGCAGAAAGTGGTTGTAGCGGCGCGTGATGACGTCACGCGAGCGCCGGCGGCAGGGGGCGGGGGCGAGGGCGGAGCGAGTCGGGCGGCCGGGCGGCCGCGCAGTGTCCGGGATCCAGGCCTGGCAGGGGTTGTGCGCGCGGCCGGCCGGCTCTGCCCGCACCGGTGTCGGCTCCCGAGCGGGGCCTCGCTAGGGTCCCTCCATGTGACGGTGCCCCGCGGAGCCTGAGCGAGCAGCGGGTCCGTGCGGAGCCGGAGGCGGGAGGAACATGACATCGCGGAGGTGAGCCGCCCGCAGGGGCCCGGCCGCGGCCTGGGTCCCCGCCGCCTCTGTGCTGCGCGTCCGCCGGGGGTTACACCCGGACTCCCCGTCGGCCCGGCGTCCCCTCCGTCCCACCGCCCCGCCCGCGGGTCCCCATTCATTTCCTGCCGCCCCGAGTTCCTGCTCCCGCGGCCCGGGATGCCCGTGGGGACACCCGCGGCCCGGCCGGCCGCCGCATTCCTTACCCATTGCCTCATGAGCGTCGCCTCCTGGGGATTCCGAAATAACCCCGCGCGCTCGGGGAGGCGCCCGGGCCACCGCGGGGCCTTCACACGGGACCCTTTCAGGTGCCCTCTTTTCGCGTCCTCGCCCTCGCCTCCAAGTGCCAGAAGTGGGAAAACTGAAGCTGTCTGCAGCCTCTGGGAGTGTTCCCTCCGCACTGTGGTTTTTGCTTTGAAAGGTGGGAGGGAAGGGAACCATATCTGGTCGTGGAATTGTTCCCCCTGGTAACGAGTGCGTTCCCGTTTTACGAATGTGGAAACTGAGGCTCGGAAATAACGTGCTCGTCACAGGACAGGATTTGAAGCTAAGATCAGGAGGAGGATTAGTGAGTTTCAACTTCAGGGTAACGAGACTCAATTGCTCTTACTTGGAGCCGGCTTAACGTGTACCGCAGTGGTACAAGATGGGTAGTGCTCTCCCTTCCTAAACATGACCAAATTGAGTTTTCAGAATTAAGTACGTTGTGGTATGTTAGCCTGGTGAGAGGTGGAAAGAGAATCTCTCACTTTGTTGACCAGGTTACGTTCTCTTTACCTCAACCTCCTAAGTGCTGGGGTTACAGGTTGGGTCACTATAAAAGCTTGTTTTATTTAGCTTTAAAACTAGCTTTATTGAGATAAGTTGCACCTGATTCAGCGGACAGTTTGATAAACCTTGACCTCTGTGTATACGTGAGACCATTACAGCAGTCAAGAGAATGAACATGTCCACCAGTCCTGGTGAGTGCTTACCACGCCTCTACTCTCCCTCGACCACTGTTCTATTCTGTTGTTACATTTCTTAGAATTTTATATTAATGGCATTTTACAAATATGTGTGTGTGTGTAAGAGTCCTGATTTTCATTACTGAAAGTTTTTTTTTTTTAAAAAAACATGTATTTATTCATTGTGTGTGGGCCCATGTCATGGTATGTGTTTGTAGGTCGGAAGACAACATGTAGAAATCGGCTCTCTCTGACACACAGGTTCCGGGGATTGAACTCAGGTTGTCAGGCTTGGTAACACGTGCACCACACCCCGGCATAGTGTGCACGTTCCCGGATCCATCCGTATTGTCCTGCTGCTGTTTGTACAGCATTCCATTATAGGGCTGCTGACTTACTTACCCTTTCTGACGGACCTTTGGCTGGCTGTCTCTAGAACTTGTCACTCACATGTGATTCTGTGACTGCTCCTGCAGAGGTGTCGGCGTGCGTGGTTTCATGTCTTCAGTAGCCATCTACAAGTTGAATGGTTGACTTTCCTATGTACGGACACTTGCAGCCTGTGTGCAAAGGGGCTGTCACTGTTTACTCTCCAGTCTTGCTCTGTGAGAGCTGCAGACAGCTTGTCTGTCGTAACTTTTAGTTCTGATTGCCTTGCTTTATAGAGATTGATTTTGAGTTTACAGACATGTGCAGCATGTGGGTGCCTCACTCCCACTGGGGCTACTCATTGATCACTGTGTGAAGTACAGGTACCTGCTGTCTATTCCGTGTGGCTGTCCAGTTGTCCCCTCAGTGCTGCTGGGGAGCCTCTCTATAGGTAGAGTCTGCTCCATTGTGGAAGAACACGTGTCCTTCATGGGAGTTTGTTTCTTGACTCGATTCTCTTCCATGGATATTTCTGTATCTTCATGTCAGTTCCTAATGGGCTTGGTTCTTTTTTTTTTTTTTAAAGAAAAATTTTTTGTTTAATTGTGTGTGTGTGTGTGTGTGTGTGTGTGTGAGAGAGAGAGAGAGAGAGAGAGAGAGAGAGAGAGAGAGAACGAGTACAGTCGAGCAGAGGTCAGAGGAATGTGTCAGATTCCTTGGACTTGTAGTTAACGGTGGTTTTAAGCTGCTTCACATGAGTGCTGGGAATGAAACTTGGGTCCTCTCTAGGAGCAGCAGCTGTTTATAACTGGTGCACATTTCGTTTCTTCCATCATCTCAGTTATTGACTCTTTAAAAAGTGGGGTGTGTGTGTGTGTGCGTGTGCGCATGTGTAAGTGAGAAAACAGTTGTATTCTAGGGATGGAACTCAGGTTGTTAGGCAGAGCACAGTTACACACTGAGCCATCGTGCTGGCCTGAGGATCTGAGAACACTGGGTTCGGATGGGGACTCAGGGAAGGTCTTTTTGAGGAAGTGATCGTAGGAACTGACAGTTGGACGGCAAGCACCACATTGATGCTTTACTTAATTATCGTAGTAAAGTTAGACAGGGTCTCACCAAGTCCCTCTGGTTGGCCCAGAACTGGCTCTGCAGAACTGGCAGACCTTGAGTGCACAGAGATCCACCTGCCTCTGCTTCGTGTGAGCTTGTACCTCTAGTCCTAAAACAGTTCATTTTGATTAGTATTGCAGACTTTACCTTTTCACGAGCATTCAGTAACCAACATGTGTGTATATTCAGAGTGTTGGCTTCTCAGCCTTGAAGGTAAGGGAGCTAAAGCCTGGAGTCATTGAACAGCTGGTCCTGGGCCGTCCAGCCGAGAGGATAACGGACTTAGATGTTAAAGCTGTCCTATGCCCTACCTTGCTCTCACCCAGCTGACTCCGTTGCCTGCCTTCTCCAGCCTTCTCTCTTCAGCCACTTTCTGTCCCTCTAAGATACGAGTGATGCCTGGAGCAGCAGGTGGAGCGGTGAGCCGTCCGCAGACTGCAGGGTTCTGGTTTGTCATTGCAGGGCAAGCACATTTTGTCCCAGGTGCTCCCTGGCAGCCACGTTGGTTTATCTCCCCAGGAAGAACCAGCAGTGCCCGGGCCTCTCCAGCGCCGCTCTGTCTTTATTCATGGTGTGGCCCTACAAAGAGTCGGGGTTTGGGCTGGTGTTGCCCAAGGGCACAGGCTGTACCAATTGCTTTCCATTCTTGAGCACGCTCAATGTGTACACTGTTAGGAGATGCACATGATCTTGGAAAGGCAGAGCCAACTCTTGTTTGCAGTTGTCACTTGGAGGCCCTGGTGGACATCGGCAGCCACAGAACAATAGGGACACTGAGCGGAGTGCTCTTTGCTTTAGGAAACACAAGCAGCACTTGCCATCCAAGAATGACATTTTAGGGGAAGGGCATACACTGTTGTTGGGTAGCTACTAGGGGAGTTTTTGATTGTACCAGGGCTTACAACCCCTCAACTGGTTTGGATGCTCTAAAGTGCAGCCCAGTTCATTATCATGATTTGGAGAGTATTGCGTGGGTTTAGCAAAGCTGCTGTGGTTCTTGGCAGCGCTGTCATGGGAAAGGGGCTGTGGATTGTGCGTCTCTGCAAGGAGCATTGAGCCTATGGAGGAGTCTGACTTCTTTACTGTCACCAAATGAGTTGGATAAACCTAATACCAAGTTGAGATCTGCAGTTGAACAGTGTGTGATGATACCGTGTAGAATACATTTGTTTGAATATATTGTAATGTACACTTAAGTGCAATTATGTATGTGTATATGTACTTAGGTAACGTGTGTGTGGTATTGGCTCAGGACCTCTAAGAGCAAGTTCTCAGCACAAGGAGATGTATTTGCCCCAGAGAGACAGAGGGTAAGAAGAGACAAGGACAGGAGATAGAGGATGAAGAAGAGAGAGGGGCCCGGGGTATTTGTCCCAGGGAACTGCCTCTGGACAGAGGAGACAGCTGTGGCCTACAGGAAAATGGTGGTCTATAAAGGTAAAAAGGGAAACCATGTGTTAAGATGAGATGTTTAATTTTAATTAGGCATGTTAATTGGGCAAGACAAAGGCTGCTTTTGATTGCTGGACTACAATATTTTGATAGCTGGACCTTGGTAGTCAGCCTCAGGAGGAGGAAGTGACCAAATAAGGAAATAGACCTTGGTGGCTAGCTTTAGGAATATAATCTAACAGTTATTTAGCAAGTCAGAGGGAATGGGGTTAAGGGCAAGACTTGCCAGAGGCAGGCCTGTCAGAGCTGGCTAGAGTCCCCTCACTGTTTACACATATAGTCTGTTCTAGTTAATTAGTTTAGAGACAGGGTGTTTCTGTATAGCCCAGACTGGTCTCAAGCTTAGAACTCTCCTGCTTCAGTGTCTCTTGAGTGCTGGCATTACAGGCATGTGCTACCACACTCTACTTCAGTGTTTGTAGTGCTGGGCTTGGACCCAGAGCCTTAGCATCCTAGGCAAACACTATCATCAGCCTGCATCCTCAGGTCTACAGAGGATGTAGTCTACAAGTCTATCTGTGTTAGAGATAATTCTAGGTTTGGTGGTGCACACCTGTAATCCCAGCACCCAGGAGCCCGAGGCAAGAGAATTGCTGTGAATTTGAGGCCTGCCTAGGTGTAGGAAGACATGAACTTAAAAACAAAACCAGAAACAAATGCAGTAGCAAGTCCTTACTATATTAGCCCACAGTAATGAAACGTCTGTCCATTCACTGATGAGTTTATTTTGTTCATTGTGATGGGTCTCATGTAGCTCATCTGATCTAAAACTTACAGTTAGCTGAGGATGTTTTCAAACTCATGACCCTCCTGCCCCTGCCGCCCCATAGGGCTGGGATTATAGGTGTGTGCCTCCACGCCTGGCTCATTTGTTTATTTAGAGACAGGGTCTCACATAACCCATGCTTATTAGGACTAAGGTCTTCCTGCTTCACCCTCCTGAGTGTTGTGAGTAGAGGCATACTCTACTCCTGGTTCACTGAACTCAGGCTGGGGTTGCTGTATACCAGCGCCTGTGCTAGACACTGAGTGTTCCAGGTTTGAGGAATCCGTGGTATAAGAGAGCTGAGCTGGGGGAAGTCTCAGGTGTGTTTGGTGAGCAGGAGGGAGCAGGGCCTGTGGGACTAGGGGTGCCTATGGGATGGGGATTAAACCATACAGCAATCCTTTTTTTTTCTTTAATTTTTTCCTTTCTTGTGCTGGGAATGGAACTTAGGGCCTCTTGCAGCTCAGCTTGTGCTCTGCACCGAGCTGCACACCCCCCAGCCCTGTGGGTACTCCTAAGGTCTTCAGTGTCACGCGCACCCCAGAGCAGTGAGAAGCCTTAGAAGGATGTGATAGGGAGTGTCTTGAGCTGATCTGTTTAAAAATATCCTTCTGGCTCCTGGGAAGGCAGGAGCGCAGGAGGGGGTTCTGCAAGATCAGACAGAGTGAGGCTTTGAAGTGAGGGAGAAGCACTCTGTGGAAATTGGCTTCTGGAGGCCGTTTTCTTTTATTGCTCTGTCATCAGAGCGGAGATGCTGACCAGTGAGACGCCAGAAGACAGTGACTTAGCTGGACAGAGCGTCTGCTACTCGAGCTGCTCTCACAGTTTTTTTTGTAGCTTAGATTGCTTGTCCCTAATGACTGCTTTTCTTCCTAACTTAGCCTTTCTTATGCTCACTTGTAACTAGGGGGAGAGGACTGTTGTCACTTGCTCAGAGTAACAAGCTATGGTGTTCCCCTGGAAGACACGTGAATCTTCTGGGGCTAGAGGTGAAAAGGGTAAAACAGGATCACTTCAGCAAGGAGCTGAAGGGAGACCATGGACCTCCAACTCTAACCCCTCCTCGCGGCAGCTGCTCTTCCTGTGTCCTGGGGCGGGCAGCTCTCTGAACAGATGTCAGCACTGTCGCCTGTTGTGACATCAGCATTTGTTTTACTGAGTTCTGTCTGTTATCATTGTGTGGTGGTACACAGCCTCCATCCCAGAGCTTGGCTTGGTTGATTAATTAATTAATTAATTAATTAATGCGAAGCCGAGGACTGAACCTAGGCTCTCCTGCATGTTAGACAACCGCTCTACCACTGGGCTATGTGCCTGAGCTCTAATCCAGGATTTAGATTCTCTTTGAGTACCCTTAATAGTTTTGATTTGTAAAAGTAACTCATCCCGCCGGGCGATGGTGGCGCACGCCTTTAATCCCAGCACTTGGGAGGCAGAGGCAGGCGGATTTCTGAGTTCGAGGCCAGCCTGGTCTACAGAGTGAGTTCCAGGACAGCCAGGGCTATACAGAGAAACCCTGTCTCGAAAAACAAAAACAAACAAAAACAAAAGTAACTCATCCCTGTCTCTGTGGACCTGAGGATGACCTTGAACTTCTCAAACCCTCTGCCTCCGTCCTCGGCGTGCTGGGATGATAAGACTGGAATTCCTATGCCAGATTTTGTTTGTTTGGTGTTTTCAGACAGGGTTTCCTGTACCCAGTCTGGCCTCCAAGACTTGCTGTATAGCAGAACTGGCCTTGAACTTATGGTCCTAATTGCTGGACTTCTGCCTGGCTTGAGCATAACTCTTGCAGGGCTATGCCCTTTATTTCTTCAAGTCCTCCCAGCAGAAGGCTTCTGAGTAGCAGGCTTTAAAGCCTGTTCAGAAGCTGACCTGATGCTCTTTTTCATAAGTACCTCTGCTGGGGATGCTTGGCTGCATGTGCATCCTCCAGAGTCTTGTTGGTCAGTAAGTGTCAGCCACGTCATTGGTCAACTCAGATGGAGTTGTGTGTGCCCTTCTTCAGCTAGCATAGACTCACTCCATGTCGGCGTTGCTGTGGCTGGTTTGTGGGATAGTCCCTACTGTGGTAAACTCTGCTAAGTACCCAATGTCTGAAGTACTTGTGTCAGACACTCAGGAGGTCTATGTTTGGAGTCACAATATTTGGGTGGTGGATGCAGGAGGATTAGGAGTTTGAGACTGGCTAGCTTGGGCTGCATAAAACCCTGTTTTGTTTTGTTTTTTTGTTTTTTGTTTTTTTGAGACAGGGTTTCTCTGTGTAGCCCTGGCTGTCCTGGAACTCACTCTGTAGACCAGGCTGGCCTTGAACTCAGAAATCTGGCTGCCTCTGCCTCCCAAGTGCTGGAATTAAAGGTGTGCGCCACCACCACCCGGCAAAACTCTGTTTCAAAACAATAACAACAAAACCAGAAACAGTCTTCCAGCACAAAAAACAAGTGCACACACCTAACCAACCGAATTCAGCCCTGACTCCCACTGTGAAGGGGAGCAGTGACTCTCACAGTTGCCCTCTGACCTCTGCATACTGTGGCACAGAGCCCTGCAGGCTAGTCCTACAAATGCACTTTCCTCTTCATCCTCTCTTTAGTCTCCCGGCTAACATCCAGCGGCTGGGTCTATCAGCACCGCCTGTCCTAGTCAGCATGCTGCTGTCTGCAGAGCCAGCTTGTTACCCACAGAGTTGAGGGAAAGGCTTTGCTCATCAGAAATGCTATTTACAAAATGAGGTAAGAGCAGAGTTGAAGGGGAATGCTCAAGGGGAATGCATATCGCATGGAAACTTCGATTGGTAAAGATCTATTTGAAATACCATGGGGACAGTCCCGGAGCCACACAGAGAAGCAAAGTGTCTGGAAAGGCAGTGGAACTGAAATGACACAGTAAATGGCTTGTGGGAAACGATCTTAATTACACATGGCAGAGAGCTCTGACCCTCTGGACATCCACAGCCACTAATGGGTGGGAAACTAAGGCCTGTTAAGCCCTGCCTGTTGGGCCTCTGCACTAAATACCGGTTCTTATGCTTCTCCCAGACATCACTCTGCTTACTCTCAATAACAGGATGGGCATAGTTAGAAGTTGTGAATGATGCTGCAGTTTGTTTAGTAGAAGGGTAAGGAGAGGGCCACCTTCCCTGTCGCCTGCGTCTGATGCCACGGACGGGTAGAGGGATATTTACTGGACCTCACCCGAGGCGTGGAGGTGGCTCTCACAGTACCTCCTTCACCTAGTCTGTCCATAGTGGATGCTCCAGGGAGAGAGGAGATGGAGAGAGCCAGGGTGAGGACCCAGCCAGCCCCGAGTTAGAAATAAGTAGCAGACTAATGGTTAAACTTGCTTTTAGTCTGCATGTGGTTGCTTACTATAATACTAGCAGTTTGGAGGCTGAGGCAGGAGGATTGCAAGTTGGAGGCTAGCCTAGGTTACACAGTAAAACCGTGTCTCAAAAAAAAAGTCTTTTGTTTTTCTTTGGTTTTTTTTTTTTTTTTGGTCTTCCTTCCCTCCTATCTTCCTTCTTTTTCTTTTCTTTCTTTTTTCCCCCAAGACAGGGTCTCACTGTATAGCCCTGGCTATCCTGGAACTCACTCTGTAGGATGGTCTCCAAAAAAGTTATCTTTATAGTGTTTTAAAGTTACACAAAGTTTAAAATTCATAGTATAATTTAGAAGACTTTTTTTTTTTTCTGGTTTTTTGAGACAGGGTTTCTCTGTATAGCCCTGGCTGTCCTGGAACTCACTCTGTAGACCAGGCTGGCCTCGAACTCAGAAATCTACCTGCCTCTGCCTCCCAAGTGCTGGATTAAAGGCGTGCACCACCACTGCCCAGCTGGCATTTAAATTTGAACCTAAGGATTTTTACTTTTTAAAATTATGTGTGTGTGTCTTCAGTGTGGGATGTGTGAAGGTGAGCACAGGTGTGAGGGTAACAAGTGCTCTACCCACAGAGCCGTCTCCCCAGGCTCTCCCAGTCTTTGTGAAAACAGTTTTCATTCACCTTATGGGTATGTGTCCATGTTGTCCTGATTGGACTTGCTGGGTAGCTTGTCTGGCACAAGCTGTGGGCATTTCCACTTTCCCTCCTGAGAGCTGGGGTTTTAGGAGCTCACCATTAGCAAGGTTTACAAAATGGTACTTATATTTATGTGTATGGGCATTCTGTTTGTACGTATGTCTATGTACTGTGTGCCTTTGAAGAAGTCAGAGCAGGGTGTAAGATCTCCTGGGACCAGTGTTACAGATGGTTATATATTGGCTCTATATTTTAATTGGAGACAGGATCTCACCATGTTTTTCAGGCTGTCCTGGAACAGTTTATGTAGCCCAGGGTGACTGATAACTTTACATAGCCCAGGCCAGCCTTGAACTTGCAGTTCTCCTTCCTCAACTTCCTAATAGCTGGGATTATAGGAATATGTCACATGCTTGGCCTCAGGTGTACATTTCCTTGTTCTCCTCCTCCTGATGGTAACTTTCTGTGCCCCTCAGCTGTCTGGGAATAAACAACCCATGGCATTATTACCACTTTTATACACACTAAAATATCTCTTTCCCAGTTAAATTGCACCTTGAAAAGACTTGGGACCGGAAAGCCAGCTTCGTGGTTCAGAGCACTTGTTACTCTTGCAGAGGACTGTACGCACATGGTGGCTAACTCCACCATCTAAGACTCCAGTTCTAGATCATCAACGTCCTTCTCCTGAGGCTCCCTCTCTGGAGTCTCCAGGCACTGCAGGCAAAACATCCCATACATAAAATAAAAATAAAATCTCAACAAACAAACAAACAAACAAACAAACAAACAAACAGATAAATCCCCTAAACAAAACCAACTCAAACTTCAGACCTGCATTCTTCCTTCTCCTTTGTTGCCTGAGTGTTTAGGCCTAGAAGGATAATATAGCATTTCAGCCTTATTCTGCATATTGAATTACTGAATTTTATAAAAATACAGCTCATGTTAATAAATGTATCTATATGTACATGCTCTTGTTGGCTTTATGGAAGGGACTTTCTTTTTTTTTGTTTTGTTTTTTGAGACAGGGTTTCTCTGTGTAGTCCTGGCTGTCCTGGAACTCACTCTGTAGACCAGGCTGGCCTTGAACTCAGAAATCTGCCTGTCTCTGCCTCCCAAGTGCTGGGATTAAAGGCGTACGCCACCACCGCCCGGATGTGTTCTTTTTTTTTTTTTTTTTTTTTTTTAACTGTTAGATGCACTTCATAGAAATCATGGCTTTCATTTTGTAGTTCAAAGTCAAAGGTGAAGTTTATCTCCTGTGTGTGTACTGACCTCTGGAGAGCTGTTATGACTGGCTCTTTTCCTGCCTAGTTGAGCACAGTGGACCTTCCCAGTTATGTTGGAGAAGCTTCGAGCCTTTGCCTGGGTCTGTTTGGTGCTCTTCAACACGTGGTCCACGTGAGCAGCTGGGGTGTGGAAAGAGCCTCGGCCCTTGCTGCTTTAAGTCTGGGTTGGTTATGCACACAGCCCTGTGTGAGGCTGGCCTTGGGCAGAGCTGGCACCAGCGCTGCAAGGATGCAGCAGTGCAGAGATGGCCGAGAGTTCCCTCCAGCCCTGCTAGTGAGACTGTGGGAACAAGCTTGTAGCCTACACCAGGTCCTTAGACGGCCACTGTCTAAACATGTGCTTTTTGAGAAAGGATCTCATGTAGTTCAGGCTAGCCTTATTGTACTTTTTATGTAGCTGAGGTTGCCCTTGAATTCCTCATCTTTTCCTCCTTCACATCTCTGGCTGACTGTCCAAATTCTGCAGCATTTCTGCAGCGCCCTGTAGATGGGAACTTGCTTCATCAGCTGAGTATGTCCAATATAAGGGATGTCCTAGAATGAATATCCATTTTCTATAGCCGGAGAACTGCTAGCTGCACTGAGTAGTGCACTTGTGCATTCCAGCACTGGGGAGACTGAGGCAGGAAGACTGGGGCTCTAGAGCCTCCTGGGCTGACTTGAGGATACCATGCTGTGTGTTAGCCCTTTGCAGGAGTTTGGGTTCCACTAAGAAAGAAATAGACACATCTTCAGTCCTCTGCCCCCGTGGAATTGCTGGTTCAACCTTGAGGTCTGGACTAGGCATGAATTGTACATCACCCAGGGGAAAGGTCCTAATAAAATCTGAGATTTTACTGTGGGCTTTTTAAAAATTTTTATTAAAGTTTTTTATTTTGTTTTAAAAAATTGCTTCCTTATTTTATGAATGAGAGTGAATGTGTCTGTCTGTGTCTCCCCGGGTGTGGTTGGAGGACAGCATTCAAGAGATGGTTCTCTCCTTTACCGTGTTGGTTCCAGGGGTCTAACCTTGGTTGCCAGGATCGACAGTAAGTGCTTTTACCCTTGAGCTGTTCACTGGCCTTGTGATTTATTTACTTATTTGGTGTGTTCGTGCGTGCGTGTGTTTGTACATGTTTTGGGACAACTTGTGGGAGTCCCTTTTTCACCATGTGGGCTCTGTGGACCAAACTCAGATGGCTAGCTGTGATGACAAACGCCTTTACACACTGAGCCATCTTGCCAGCCTGTGAGTATTTTCTTCTCTAAAGTCAGTGCCTTGCTTCCAAAGCTGAGTCTCTGGTCTGGCCCGGGCACGATACTGGCCGTATATTAATTCACTTTATGCACGACAGTGCTCACTCAGGCTCATCTGTAAGCATGGTAGGAACTTAGAACCCACAATGGAAAAATCTGGCAAATTTAACTCCATCAAGAGGAACTTCTGTAGGAAAAAACAGCCGAGGAAGAGGGGACAAAGCCTGAGATGGCTGTCACACTTGCAGCTCAGGGCTGTTTCTGGTTACACCACGAGCTCCTGCCCGTTAGTAAGACAGACTTCAGAAGGGGAAAACTCCCAGCAAGAGGGTCAAGATTCAAGGTCATCTTCAGCTGTATGGAGTTCAGAGCTAGCCTGAACTCATGAAGCCCTGACTTAAAAAAAACTAAAAGACAAACAGAACTGGATGAGAAGCTGACAGCTCAGAAAGGAAATTGGTGGACTGGAAACATGTAAAGGTGTCAAAGATGCAAATTGAGATGGAACCACTTTCCACTGGTGGGAGGTACAGACCGCTTGGTAATTTATGCAGTGCTGTTAACCATGAGGAATGGAGTCTCCTCAGTGGAAGGCGTGCCTTCCTAAGGCAATGGCAGTATTTGTCACCAGAGAAGTTAGAGGCTGGGGTTACAGCTCAGAGTTTAGCATGTGCCAGGTTGGTTCAGTCCAGTAGCACACATATTTACACACAAAAGTATTCCTTAAAGTGGGGCCTAGTGGTATGTGCTTGGCAGATGGGGTGGGGGGGGTCTTTTGAGGTAAGTGTTGCCTGGCAATAGAGCAGCCCTGTCTCAAGATAAATCAGAACTGGAAAATTTCTTATGTAGATTATTTCTTCATTGATAAGTTTTACTGTGGGGAGAGCATGCTTGCATGGCATATGGAGGTCAGAGAGTAGTTTTATGGAGCTGGCTCTCTTCCACCTTTACATAGGCTTTGGGGATCAAACTTGGGAGTGCCAAGCTTGAATGGCAAGCAAACACTTTTCCTGCTGAGAATCTAATATGTGAATGTGTCCAAAGATGACTGTAGATTATCATGGGGCAGGCCTCCATTTCTCTCCTCCCATTCTTTCTTCCCTCCCTCTCCTTCTCTCCTTCCTTCCTTTCTGAGATAAGGTCTGGCTTTGTAGCCCTGGCTAGCTTGCAACTTGGTATGTAGACAAGGCTAGGTTCTCCTACTCTCCATCATCAATGCTGGGATTGCACATGCGCACTGCCATACTTGGCTGTCCTTTTGGTTTTTGAGACATACAGGCTGGCCTGATGTGTCAGAGATTCACTTGCCTCAGCTTCCTCAGCTTTGATATTAAAGATGTGAGCAACCATAAGCAACTGTACAAGACTTTTATATCAAGGGTTTGACTATGGTGGCACGTTTACACAATAGAATATTGTATACTCATGAGAAAGAACGGACTCCTACAGGAAGACCTTCAAGTTTTAAGTTAAAAGGTTGGACTCCCTCCTGTGTATGAGTTTCTCACAGGTGATGTGGAGGAAGCATGTCCAGCACATGTGCACAGAGTCTCATCTTGCATGAACATGGAGATATACATGTACAGGCTGCTAAAGACCCTGAAACCCAATTAAAATTACTTACTTGTATGTATTTGTCGGGCTGTGTGTATAGAGGTCAGAGGGCAGCTGTTAGGAGTGGGTTCTCTTTCCTCCTTGTGGGACTGATCCTCAGGCTTGGTAGATCATTAAGACCCCCCCAAAGGGGGGCTGGAGAGATGGCTCAGGACTTAAGAGCACTGACTGCTCTTCCAGAGGTCCTGAGTTCAATTCCCAGCAACCATATGGCGGCTCACAACCATCTGTAATAGGATCTGATGCCCTCTTCTGGTGTGTCTGAGGCAGCTACAGTGTATTCATATACATAAAATATATAAATCTTAAAAAAATAAAGATCCTCAAAGATACTGAATCTCAAAGTCAGAGGGGCAGGGCTGTGGCTGGCTCAGTGGCTTGTAGAGAGCTTGTGGCGTATGGGTGAGGCTGGGGGCTCAGTTCTAGCATCATATACATACATAAAGTCTGGCAAGTGCTGGGTACCTAGAACTCAGCTGCTCAGGAGGCTGAGGCAAGGAGTCCTTGAGCCCAGAGTTCAGGGACAGCTTGGTAATGAGGCATAGTTAAAAAAAAAAGTAGTTGACAAAAACAATTTCTCACAGGACCTGAGTCCAACTCCCCAAACCCATGTTAAAACAAAAGCGGGGTAGGGCTGCAGAGCTAGCCTGTGGTGAGAGTTTAGGCTGCCCTTGCAGAGAGGGCTCAAGTCTCCACATACAACAGCTCACAACTGTATGACTTCAGGTCCAGGAGATTGACCCCTCTCTTCTGACCCTCACTGGTACCAGGTACACATACATGCATGCAAGCAAAAAGCTCATAAAGTAAAAATAAATACATCTTTAAGTTAAAAAAAAAAAAAACTGGAAGTGGTGGAGTGTGTAGATCCTTGGAGCCTGACGGTGGGTTAGTTGCTAACCTCTTCGGCGTAACCTGGGCGAGTGAGAGCTCTCACCTCAAAAGAGCCACCTTTGAATGTATATAACATCCATGTATGCCTGCATATGTGCACACGGACAGACAGGCGTGTATGCACACACACACACACACACACACACACCCCTACCTCTTCGAGCCATAAAATGTAGCCAGGTGAGATGAGGTGAGGTGGCTGGCCGGCCTGGAACTTGTTGTGTAGACCTGGCTGACCTTCAGCTTGCAGAGATCTGCCTGGTCAGTGATAGATTTGAGAATTTGTTTTCTTTCTTTCTTTCTTTCTTTCTTTCTTTCTTTCTTTCTTTCTTTCTTTCTTTCCTTCCTTCCTTCCTTCCTTCCTTCTTTCTTTTTTTCTTTTCTTTTCTTTTCTTTTCTTTTCTTTTCTTTTCTTTTCTTTTCTTTTCTTTTCTTTTCTTTTCTTTTCTTTTCTTTTCTTTCTTCGAGACAGGGTTTCTCTGTGTAGCCCTGGCTGTCCTGGAACTCACTCTGTAGACCAGGCTGGCCTCAAACTCAGAAATCCACCTGCCTCTGCCTCCCAAGTGCTTGGATTAAAGGCGTGTGCCACCACTGCCCGGCCAGTTTGTTTCTTTTTAATCTTTAGATTTTTCTTCTTTCTGGTGTGCAGTGTCTACATATGTGTGTGTGTGCAGTACACATGGAGGTCAGAGGCTGACGTCAGCCGTACTCTTCCATTGCTCTCCACTTCACTTTTATACTTTGTGTTTTGGTTTTTTGAGACAGGGTTTCTCTGTATCCCTGGCTGTCCTGGAACTCACTCTGTAGACCAGGCTGGCCTCATACTCAGAGATCTGCCTGCCTCTGCCTCCAGGTGCTGGGATTACAGGTACGCGCCACCACTGTCCAGCTCTCTTCTCTTTAGATTTGAGAGCTGGTTTCTCAATGCATCTACAGCCCACGCAAAAGTGGAGGAGCCATGTTTACAAGGTTTGGCTAGAGCCCTGTGCTTGCGTGGCAGGCCCTTTAATAAGCCACCTCTCCAGCCCTGATGTACTAGCAAAAAACTCACACACATCAAGATATAAATAAGTCTTAAGGAGAAGGAGAAACCCTGATGATTGTAGACTTAAGGGTAACTTTTCAAACACTACAAGATTTTTATTTTTAAAATAGGAAGAGAGGAGAGTGGGGACAGTAGAGGCCCAGGCTGGATAACTAACTGCACAGTGAAACCACCACCATCTTTATCTCAGGAGGACTAATACGGGCCCCGACTCCAGTGTGTGAGGCTGGGATTGCATCACTGCCCATAGAGATAAGGCACCATTTTCCCCTTTAATAGCCTGATAATTTGGGGGCTAGAGATAGCCCTTGTTATTCTTCCAGAGGACCTGGGTTCAATTCCCAGCACCCATGTGGCAGCTTACAACTGACCCCAGAGGATCTGATGTCCTTTTTGGCCTCTGAGTGCACTGCACACATCTGATGCACCAGCAAAAGACCACACATAAAAACAAATGTAAAAACTCTGTGGGCGGGGCTGGTGAGATGGCTCAGTGGTTAAGAGCACTGACTGCACTTCCAGAGGTCACGAGTTCAAATCCCAGCAACCACATGGTGGCTCACAACCATCTGTAATGATATCTGATGCCCTCTTGTGGGGTGTCTGAAGACAGGTACAGTGTACTTACATATAATAAAAAAAAAAACAAAAAAAAAAACTCTGTGGGCTTATAGGTAAGTTTTCAAATACTGCTCGATATCCATCATCATAGTTTAAAGATGACTAAGGGCTAGCGAGATGGCTCAGTGGGTAAAGGCACTTGCTGTTGACCCTGATGACCTGAGGTCCATCCCTAGGAGCCACATGTTGGAAGAGAGAACACCCCCCGCTCCCACCCCACATGAGTGCCATGGCTTGAACACAGCCACACACAAAAAAAATGTAAAAATATTTGACTCTTACTACAAACAGGAAAGTTTGCAGATCACCTGAGAGTACAAGTGGAAGTTGGAACATGATGTCAAGAGCCAGGCTTAATGTCTGGAAGCCAGCTCCAGGCTAACCCAGCTCCAGACTGAGACAGGAAGATCAGGAGTATGAGACTAGCCTGAACTACAAAATGAAACCACGCCTCCAAAGTAAAGAGCAAAAGCTGTGCCCCGTCTAGCTGACTTGGGCAGGACTTTACAGTTCAAGCCTCTGCTTAGAGAAGACAGACCGGCGGTGGTGGCACAGGAGGAGCAACAACGGCCAAGTCACACAAACACAGGCAGAGGGGTCAGTTGGTCCAGTCAGTTTCTGAAAACAGGCCAGGCTGTGGAGGAAGAGTGTGAACCAAAAGCATCTGGTAACCTTCAGGCAGAGAGGCTGGGGTAGGTGGGAGGCTCTGTTTGGTCCTCTCTGTCACCCAGATACAGATGAAGGGAACGGAGACACAGGGACTGAGGAGGCTGCCCAGGCTGACCTTGAATTTCTGATCCTCCTGCCTCCACCTCCTGAGGATCAAGGTAGACACCGCTGTCTTCCACAGGGCCATCCAGGCACTGTTCTAGACTATTGTGTGCTTTAGGGACTACGTGCACTCACCCTCGCCACCATCTGTGCTGTGGGGACAGTTACTCTGTCTGCTTTATGGTTGGCTTAAGAGGGGTTCATCATCTAGCGCAGGTCACTCAGTGGGGATTTGAGCCATGACAGTGACACCAGGTTCTGGGTCTCTACCTTTGAAGCTTTGCTGTCAAATGATTTTTCATTCACTGGGGAGTGCCTGCCTGCCTTACTGCCACTGCCTGTCTGCCTGTGTCCTCCCTCCCTCCCTCCCTCCCTCCCTCTCTCCCTCCTTCATTTATTTACTATTTACTTTTGAGATAAGGTTTCTCTGTGTAGCCCTGGCTATTCTGGAACTCACTTTGTAGACCAGGCTTGGCCCTGAACTCAAGAGATCTGCCTGTCTCTGCCTCCCCAGTGCTGGGATTAAAGGTGTGCACCACCACCCAGGCCAAAAGAATGTTCTCTCTCTCTCTCTCTCTCTCTCTCTCTCTCTCTTTCTTTCTTTCTTTCTTTCTTTCTTTCTTTCTTTCAGAACTGAACTCTGGTCCTCTGGAGTGACAGGTGAGGCAGGCTTTTTAAGGTAGAAGGTATTCGTACGTCTGAGCTTAGCCGGCCGTGCCAAGTGACCATGGTGATTGGGTAGAAGAGACTTCATGGATTAGCGAGCAAGTGTGGATAGGGCGGGGGCGAGGGGGGCGAGGGGGGCCGAGAGGGGGCGGGGAGAGAGGGGGAGAGGGCAAGAGGGCGAGGGCGTTATTACACCTTTTGAAAACCGAATAGCCGAAGCCTACAGTTATCGCTTTTGACTCCCTTGGGGCTCTGAGCTCATGATGGGAACCACAGGTCAGAGAACCTGCAGCCAAGACGTTTGTTTGTTTGTTTGTTTGTTTGTTTTTCAAAACAGGATCTCTGTACCCTCGGCTGTCCTGGAACTCACTATAAGGACCAGGCTGTCCTTGAACCCACAGAGATCCACCTGCCTCTGCCTCTTGAGTGCTGGGATTTGACCAGCTCTAGGAAGAATAAAAGGTCAACTCCTATTTTATTCTTTTGATTTGAGTCTTGATGCTCAGACATGAGGTCAATCAGAAGAAGGGTTTAAGCCCTCTGAAGCCGGAAAGATGCTGTGGCCATGTCCATGCTGGCTTTTCCGTTCTCTGCTTGCATGTTGTTGGAGCAGAGTGTGCTTATTATTTTAAAGACTAGCTCCCAGTGTTGCTGCTTACTGAGAACCAGGCACTCGAGTGACTAGCAGGCAGCTTAGGTCTTTGCCTCACTCGTTTGTTACCTTAGGGATTGGATTAGCCTCTGTAGGACCTTCAGTCCCATTCCCAGTAACACACAAAACCTTGTTTTTTTTTGTTTTTTGGAGACAGGGTCTCATGTAGCCTAGGCTGTCCTCCTCCTTCCTGTGTGGGTGAGGATGGCCTCCACCTCTCCAGGGTAGGATCTCAGTGTGTATCAAACCCTCTAGCTTATGTGGTGTGCCTTATGCAGTGCTGAAGTGGAGCCCAGGCAAACACTCTGCTGCTGTGGGGCAGCTCCAGCCCTTGGCTCCCAGTATTAGCATTGACTCCTATTCCCTGGGAGTGTTTAGACATGTCAGTCTGCGTCCAAAGACACAGGGTCTGTCTTGGCATTGACTCTCTTACCTTGTGTCTGGTGATTTGAAGTCCACAAAGATGATCTTAAATATTTATGTGTGTATTTGAGGCCAGAAGAGGGCACCAGTTCCCCTGGAGCTGAAGTTACAGAATGTTAGCCATCATGTAGGTGCTGGGGAAAGCTAAACTCAGGGTTTCTCCAAGAGCAATAAGCAAGCACTCTTAACCACTGAGCCATCTCTCTAGCTGCATGAAGGGGAACTTGCTAGAGACTGGGGAGAATCCTTTGAAGTAAATGCCATCCACAGTGGTCACTGGTCTTCTAAAGGACGTTGGATTTGAAGTTCCCAGTGTGGGTTCCAGAGGCATGCAGTTTGCTCCCTGTAGCAGGTGGCACTGCCAGTTGACTAAGATTGTCCACTATGGGCACCTGTAATCCTATGCTAGAGGCTGCAAGTGGGAGAGTCCCAAGGTCTAGGCTAGCCTTGAGTACAGGGTGACACCTGTTTCAAAAAAATTCTGTTACATTTTTTTACTGTGATATTTATCAGGTGTTTTGTTTTGTTTTTAGAGCAAGTATTTTGTGGGGAGGCAGCTTACATTGATTTCTGGAAATAACCTTGTTTGGTTTGTGGATCTGTGTCTGTCTGTCCTTCCTTTTTTATAAAGATTTGTTTATGTATGTGCGTACACTGTAGCTATCCTCAGACACACCAGAAGAGGGCATCGGATCCCATTACAGATGGTTGTGAGCCACCATGTGGTTGCTGGGATTTGACCTCTGGAAGAGCAGTCAGTGCTATTAACTGCTGAGCCATCTCTCCAGACCCTCTGTATTTCTTCCTACGTATATATTAGAAAGTTGATTTATACAGGTGTCACCCTTTGCAGTCTGGCATCCTGCAAGTGTTCTGGTTCTTTCCCCTCCCTCCCCAGCAATGAGAACCTGCCTCTATGAGCCTCAGTACCTGTATGCAATTTCCTGACCATGTGGGTGATCTTTTGGGGGAGGCAAACCCATCAGTGCACTGTGTAAACAGTCCAGCCCCACTGGCCATGCCTCTCTCCTTCATCCTGAGCCTGCAGGGTGCAGGATCCCAGTGTGTCACCCAGGAAAGGGGGCTAAGGAGGGAAGGGCAAGGGTGAGCCTGGGTGCTGCTGTGCCACGGCTCACAGCCTCTGCACAGTAGGGTAAGGGTGTTCACAGTCTCCGCACGGTGGGGTAAGGGTGCTCACAGCCTCCGCACGGTGGGGTAAGGGTGCTCACAGCCTCCGCACGGTGGGGTAAGGGTGCTCACAGCCTCCGCACGGTGGGGTAAGGGTGCTCACAGC
>NW_021604614.1:15194661-15210189 GCF_004785775.1 Grammomys surdaster
TAAGGGTGCTCACAGCCTCCGCACGGTGGGGTAAGGGTGCTCACAGCTTCCGCACGGTGGGGTAAGGATGCTCAGCTGTGCTCTGGTTCTCATTGCCTTTTTTTTTTTCTCCCTCAAGATGGTTTCACCCCAACATCACTGGTGTGGAGGCAGAGAATCTCCTGTTGACCAGAGGAGTCGATGGCAGTTTCTTAGCAAGACCCAGTAAGAGTAACCCCGGAGACTTCACTCTGTCTGTTAGGTAAGTTGGAAGGTAAAGAGAGGTACTCATGGTATCTATTTCCAGAGGAGGGGTGGGGCCCCAAGTGGCTGCCTCACTCCTTCCCCCAGAGTTTGGGGCCTGGCCTGTCTGCAGCACTGTGGAGCCAGTCAGGGCACTGGCCTGCTCGAGGCTTGCCTTTCCTTTTTGTTTTTCAAAACAGGGTTTCTCTGTGTAGTCCTGGCTGTCCTGGAACTTATTCTATAGATCAGGCCGGCCTCAAACTCAGAGAGATCCCCCTGCCTTTCCTTCCCGAGAGCTGGGATTACAGGTGTGTGTAATGCACAGTATTTATTTTATGTGTATGAATGTTCTACTTGCATGTATGTATGTGTACCCTGTGTGTTTGGAGGCTGGAAGAGAGGGCATCATATCCCTTGGTGGTGGAGTTCCAGATGGGTGTGAGCCACCATGTGGGTGTTGTTGGGCCCTCAGGAGGAGCGGCCCATGCCCCTAACTGCTGAGCCATCTCTCCAGCCTCTGTTCTGTTTGTTTGTGGTTTCCCAGAATCACAGCCTTGGGAAGTACTGGAAAGGACTGCTGGGTGTTCTGCTCACAGTGGGGACTGAGAGAGAATACCTTGGGCAGAGACACACCAGGAGCCTCCAGGGCTGAGTCCTGGCTCCTCACCTTTGACCTGCTTTCTGTGTTTTTCTTTCCTGCTTTGGATTTTGTCATGGGGAACAGACTTTGTGAAGTTCTTCACATCACTTTCATTTGTCCAGAACGAAGCCTCTGTGAGGTAGTTGTGGTCCCCTTGAGTCCTGTGCCCAGTCCGGTTCCCCTCCTCCACTGTGCAGAGATTGGCATGGATTCTCATGATGACGGGTTATATACGGCACTGTCTAGTGAGCGCCTGTGTCCCTGGTGCATTAATAGTTCAGTAATTCATGAAGCCACTGAAGAGCTGTGTGAGTTGCATGCTGGGACATCTAGCTGTTCATTGTAATGGCTCCTTGGTGGTCAAATGGTATCACCACACCGGCTTCTTCATTCTTCCAGTGATGTACATTGGGCAGCTTTGGTTTGTTTTAAATCCCAGTGGACAGTGTGGTACGGTCTCACTGTCCCATCCAGCAGATGTGGGAGAGCTTTCTGGAATTTTTTCTGTATGCCCATTCCAGCTGTTCACACTGTAGTAAATGCATTTGATTTTATAGCTTACTTTTCACATAAACAGACGAGTAAATCATGTCCTTGAGAGTTTGTTTAGAATCTCACTGAGACTTAGGAAAGCATCCGTCTGTCCGTCCGTCCATCCATCCGTCTGTGAGTGATACAAGGCCTCACTAGATGAGACTGCCTGGAACTTGATGTGTAGGTCAGGCTGGCCTTGAATTCACAGAGATTTACTTGCCTCTGTTTTAGGACTAAAAGCAAACGCTAGCACATAGATTCCTTGAGTCTTTTGAAAGAAAGTTGTAGGACTGTGACATTTGTCTCTGAGAATAAGGGTGGCCATAGAAGCACATTCTGACCTTGGTAGAGGAGATGTCAGCACTGGCTGGACAGTGTTACCTACCAGGGAGTGCATTTGAGACTTCTGTTACTCATCAGGTCCTGCAAATACTTGTTCATTGTTGTGTGTGCTCTGTGTGCTTGTCAGTCCCCTCCTACGTCAGAGTTTCCGTGGCTGCCAGGACCTGGCTTCGGTCGTCAGGCTTTTCTGCTGAGTCAGCTCACCACCTCTAGGTTTTGGTTTTTATAAAACAGTAAAAAATTTTAATGTGTTAATTAAAAAAAGTTTTTTTTTAAACATTTACTTGTGTGTGTGTGTGTGTGTGTGTGTGTGTGTGTGTGTGTGTGGTGTGGTGTGTGCATGTGCAAGAATGGATCGGTCAGGTAGGTCAGAGGATAGCTCTGGGAGTTGGTTCTCTCCTGTGCGTGACTGGGGATGAACGCCGGCTGTCAGGTCAAGTTTGCTGGTCAGCCCCATTACCCACTAAGCCACCTACTGGGCCCTGTTGATTTTTTGTTGTTATTGGTTCTTTTTGTTTCGTTTTATGTTTTTTTGAGACATGATCTTACGTAGCGAAGGATGAAGGTAGTGAACTTCTGTCCTCCTGCCTCAGCCTCCAAGTGCTGGGATAATGGGTGTGCATCATCATACGCTTTAGACAATGGTTACTTAATTAAAAGCAAGCTTTCACAATTTATTTTAAATGTGGTCTTGCTCTGTAGTCCAGTGCCTTCCCGCTGCAGCCTCCCAGATGCCCAGCTGTTGGTATATTTTTATGGTAAATATATTCAGTTTCCATCTTTTATTTGTCTATTTTTCAAAATCCTTTGGTACCTATTCAACTTTATTGCCCTTGAGCAAAATTGTTATGAGGGTATTTGCTGGATGACAAGGTGAGTGGGTGTTTTATTTATTTTAACTAATTGTGCGTCTTTGATGGTTAAGGACAGTAATTGTTGTCACTTAACCTAGACCATAAAATAGGTCAGCCATTCAATGTAGAAGCCCCACAGGGCACAGGTGTGTAGGCACAGTGCTGTGAGTTGCCGTCATTGATGGAGTTGTTTGACCTCCGGTTTCAGGGATGGGTTAAATCTTTCCTTTGGGTTAGTTCCAGTGTTTGGGTGAAGTCTTCTGCTGAGTGTGAGGTCTCTTTTTCCGACTATTGCTCTTTGATACACCTTCCCCCAATGGACTATTTTAGAAGAAATGGAGCCGTCACCCACATCAAGATTCAGAACACTGGGGATTACTATGACCTCTACGGCGGGGAGAAGTTTGCCACCTTGGCTGAACTGGTCCAGTATTACATGGAACATCATGGGCAGCTGAAAGAGAAGAATGGAGATGTCATCGAGCTCAAGTACCCTCTGAACTGTGCAGACCCTACCTCCGAAAGGTCAGTGACAGCTCAGTGACACAGCTGCACTCCAGGGCTCTGAATTCCTGACCCTGCCTTTACTGCCTGAGTGCTTGGGTTACAGGCATGCTGTACCACACTCGCCTTATATGGCCCTTGAGAGTGAACACAGACTTGGTGCATGCTAGCAAAGCACTCTATATACTGAGCTACACCCCCTGCCCGTGGTGTTATTAAAGTGAGAATGCTAGGATCAGAGTATTGGCAGAACCCCCTCACTGTAGCAGCTGCAGTCAGGGTTCCTTACACAGATTCTATAGGACTCTTACATGTCTCTGTATAGATGTAGTATGTGCTTTAATTGTAACTTATCAACAGCTGATGAGCTTTGAGAGTTGGGACAGAAAACATGGAGCTTGAGATGCTGAAATAGCAGCCGTGCTACAAGGTGGCTCTGACCAGTTATTTAGCAGCAGTACCAACAGAGGTCAGGCTAACCCCAGAAGTGGAAAAGCGGAGCACTGAAGGACCAGCTTTTCATCAGCTTTTTAATGTTATCTCCCAAATGTTAGCATGTCCTTGTCTGTAGAGAACTGCTATGTTGTGGAGCTCTTCCCACGTGCTTGGGGCCAGGAGTTGAGAACTGGTACTTGCTTTATTTGCCCTGGTATTGGCTTCTCCATTCTCTCTCTCACTGCAGATCCTGGGTCTTGCCTTTCCCAGCTTTCTCTCCTTCCTTCTAGTAATTTGTTTCTCTGGCTACTACTGTAGCCTCAAGCTATCTCCACCTTCTTTAGATCTGCAAGTGCTTTTCTGGGGCATGTGGATGGAAGGATGCTACCAGGTCTGTGGGCATGAGTGTTACCTGCTGAGGTTAGCTTCTTCCTTACCTAAAGCCATGGCATTCGAGTCACTGTGTCAGGATGTTTTTGTGGCAACTTAAGTTGAGAGCCTTGTTCTTAGAGCCTGCCACCTGATGGCCTGGGCAACCTGTATCAAGACTCTCATGCACACTAGCTAAAGTACAGATGTCTGGGTCCCATGGAGACGTTCTCTCTGCCTGTGGGAACTCACACTGTTAGGGAAACCCCTGTCCCTGGCTGTCCTAGAATTTACTCTGTAGACTAAGCTGGTCTAGAACTCAGATCCACCTGCTTCTGCCTCCCCAGTGCTTGGATTAAAAGTGTGCACCATCATTGTCTTGTGGACATTGTTTTCCAATGATTCTGGGCTCCTTTTTAAGATTTAGTGGAGGTCAGGTGTGCTGGCAGTGCTTGCAATATTGGCACTTAGGAGCCTGAGGTACGATGGTCTACAGCTCAAGACCAACCTGGGTCACATAGTAAAGCTGCCGTAAAAGGGAGAAACGAACTTTAGTTGTCTTTTTTTGTTTGTTTGTTTTTGTTTGTTTTTTTTTTGTTTTTTTGAGACAGGGTTTCCCTGTATAGCCCTGGCTATCCTGGAACTCACTCTGTAGACCAGGCTGGCCTCGAACTCAGAAATCCACCTGCCTCTGCCTCCCAAGTGCTGGGATTAAAGGCGTGCGCCACCACCGCCTGGCCTTAGTTGTCATTTTTAACATCTTTGTCATTTTTCCTATCTGAGATGTCGATGCTGTCAGACACTGCCCCCTGGAGGAAGCTGTCTGTTAGGAGCCCGTGTGTTGAGGAGAGCTGCTTGCGTGCGTGCGTGCGTGCATATGTGTGTGTGTGTGTGTGTGTGTGGTACCTGAGGACATGCCGCACACCGCAGCTCAGCTCAGCTCAGCTTGTTCCCTTTCAAACACGGACTCAGGTGGTTCCACGGTCACTTGTCTGGAAAAGAAGCAGAGAAGCTGCTGACTGAGAAGGGGAAGCATGGCAGCTTCCTCGTGCGAGAGAGCCAGAGCCACCCTGGAGACTTTGTTCTCTCTGTGCGCACCGGTGATGACAAAGGGGAGAGCAACGATGGCAAGTCCAAAGTGACCCACGTCATGATCCGCTGTCAGGTAGAGCGCCACGGGGACTGTGGGCCCACTGTAGCTGCACTGGGGGCTTCTGCTGAGAGGAATAGGCAGCAGCACAGCCACTGTCCTTCTGTCCTTGCTTGTCCACACCTGCGTGTGTCTTTTCATTTTGAAGCACTGTTGTGTTTCTTCTCATTGTTGCTCTGCTTTTCTGTTGGCGTTTTGTTTCTGTTTTTCTGAGACAGGCTGTCTGTATCCATGGCTGTCCTGAAGCCCACCTTCTGGTGACACTGCACTGACCCTCCCATGGCATCCCGTGTCTGACTGAAAATATCAGACTTCTTTCTTGTCACATTCCCTAGCGTATAGCATCACAGCCGCATACATGACATCACGTGATGCCGGGCGAAGGCGTGCTGAGGAGTCTGGAGGTGATGGGAAGTGTGTTGTGTCATGATGGAGTTTACATTTGATTTTGATTTAATTGCATTTATATCAGTTGTCATCTGTGGTGCTGGGATGGAACTTAGCACATATCCCACCACTGAGCTGCAGTCCCCTGCCTCCCTGCCTCCCCTGCCTCCTCAGCACCGCAGCTTCCTGTCCTTCACAGTATGGTGGTGTCAGGCTTTCTGTTTCTGGGAGTCAGTATCTAGGTTTCAGGTGAATACAGTTTAGGTTTCTGCAGTAGCCAATTATGTGCGCCCATCACTGCATACTACTTCAGACACCCTCCCATCATCACTGCATACTACTTCAGACGCCCTCCCATCACTGCATACTACTTCAGACGCCCTCCATCATCACTGCATACTACTTCAGACGCCCTCCCATCATCACTGCATACTACTTCAGACGCCCTCCCATCATCACTGCATACTACTTCAGACGCCCTCCATCATCACTGCATCAAATCTCCAGTGCTCGGAACTCTCCCATCATCTGCTGCTGACTGGGGCTTCTGAGCCCGCTCACCATACAGAGCATCCGTGTGTCTGTGTGTCACCAGTACCGTCCCCGGCCCCTAAGTCCTCATAGTCACCATTTGACCTCTTGTTGCTGTGTGTTGGGTGTTTTTTTTTCCTTGGATGCCACATATAAATGAGGGGACACCGTCTGTTCCTTTTGCACATACTTATTTGATTTACTGGGCAGCTCTCCTGTCTCCTCCACTTGCCACCGATGGCAGGGTTCCCTTGTCCAGGCCAAGGGTGGCTTTACTGTGATGACGTGGACATGATGTATGTTAACATGATACATGTGTTCATGCTGTCTAGTCAGACATGGGGCTTGCTTCTGAGTACAGGTTCATGTCACTAAGAATGCAGTGGCTGCAGTCGGGTGGGGAGACTGTAACCTAGCATGAGATAACGGGCGCCATCTGTTTGGTCTTGAAAGGAGCTGAAATACGACGTTGGTGGAGGAGAGCGCTTTGACTCTCTGACAGACCTGGTGGAGCATTACAAGAAGAACCCCATGGTGGAGACGCTGGGCACAGTCCTGCAGCTCAAGCAGGTTAGGAAACTCAAGCTGCCCCTCCTCCGGGCTGAGAGAGGTCTACCGTGGCGTCTCCCACACGCGTGTACCAGTCAGCCTGCTCTCCTCGTGACACGGTACACGAGGGCTGGCTAATAGGGGAAAGGGTTCAAAGATCATTCCACAGCCACGTGGCCCTGTGGCTTTGGGCCTGTGGTGGCACGTTCACCATGGTGGGAGCACAGTTATTGTGCGGGGATGACCACGTGACTGAGAAACAGACAAAGGGACCCTGGTCTGCTTCGGCAACCATCACCATAAACACACACAAGTGGTAATGTGCCTCCCGCCTTTGCTTCTGTGAAGTCCTTTTCTTTCTGCACTAATACTCTTTAAAGCATGATTTCTTCCTTCCCACCACTGCTGAACACAACAGCCCCTCAACACAACTCGTATTAATGCTGCGGAGATCGAAAGCCGGGTTCGAGAGTTAAGCAAGCTGGCTGAGACCACAGATAAAGTCAAGCAGGGCTTCTGGGAAGAGTTTGAGGTAAGTCACTGACTACGGGTTTTCCCGTGCACTGTTAGATGGTGACTGGACGGGTGAGAGGGAAAGCCCTGTGCTGGGCCCAGCCTCCTTCATTGTGTGGCTGAGGGGACTTCTTTGAAGCAGAGGGGCATTGTGTTCCTGGGAAGGGTTGGCAGCTTGTCTCAGACAGATGCGCCAGCAGCTCCATTTACCTCTTGGTTCAGACCGCTGGCAGGACCCCAGGAAAACAAAAGGATAGAATTCCTCTGGCCTCCGAGGGCCTTCAGACAAACCGCAGCTTCACTGCTGTGAGTGAGGCCAGGAGAAGGGCCCTGGCTGTGAGTCACACCATGACAGGGAAGTTAAGGGGCTCATGTCTGTTCTGAGCCCTGTTCGTGTGTGAGCCTGTCTGTGGCCCTGTGTGTCTTCTGGTTTGTCTGACTTTCTCTCCCTGCTCATTTGACCAGAGCTTTATAGACAGACCTTTGGCCTCTTTCCCTCCACAGTCATAGCACAAACCCCCAAAACATCTGTGCACAGGACTTCTCTGTGTAGCTCTGGCTGGCCTGAAACTCTCTCTGTAGACCAGGCTGGCCTGGAACTCAGAGATCTGCCTGCTTCTGCCCTCCCAATGCTGGGATTAAAAGCATGCACCATTATGCCCACTTTAGAGAATATTTTTAATTTATTCTTTGATAGTTTGGTATCAGCTGACAGCCACCCTCCTCCATTTCCCCCTTCTTCCCCTACTTTCTGTTTTACAGGACTGGTTAGTCCTTGCTTTGTGTAGGACTTGAGGACTCACAGCTATTTGTGCTACCATGTACCAGATAGCTTTCGGACAGAGGTGCTAGTTCCATTCCACAGAGGAGCGTGAGGTCAGAGAGGTCAAGTAGATTGTCCACCCTCCCAAGCCCTGGCGATGGGCCCATTCTAGAACATTCCTGGTGCTTGCTCTGCACTGATGCATAGGAACTAGAACTTGGGTCTGGTCTCATATGAGCCATTAGGGTGGACCCTTTGAACTCCATTCCAAAGTTTCTTGTTGAGAGACGGAGGGATGCAGGCATCAGTGAAGGTCTGATGAGAGCAGAAGGAGCCGTGAGGCCGTCTTTACATTATTTATTTAGTTGTTGTGGGTCCTGTGGGTCCGATGCAGGACTGTGCAGGCAAGCCTGTGCTGCCCCACTTTTAGCAGTAACCCGTCCATATTAGCTGTCTCTTTTCTTCAAGTCGGAATATTTCTATAAAGATGAACCTTTTGTCATAAGTACATTTCCAGTACATAGTTGGTCACCAATAAAATATTGTTCTCCAGTGTATTAATTACTAAAATAAAGGGTATTTTGTCACAAGACTTCAGCATGAGGGTTAAGAGACTAAGAGGAACTGGGGAGATGCTGAGCCATCTCTGTAGCCACCAGCCCCGAGTCTTCTAAGTGTAGAGCAGGTTCCCTTAAACACAGAGGAGATGATAGGCCACAGCTTCAGGTAGACAGTTCAGGTCTGCCTTGAACACAGCCTGTATCATTTCAGCCAGAAGTTGGCCCTGCTGTGGGAAACCGAAGCCCACCAGGCCTTAGTCTCAGGTGAGGAAGAAGCTGGGAGCTTGCCCTCTTCTTGTCTATCTGTGCCCCTTTCCCGATCGATCTGTCTCCCTGTTTGGGATCTGCCTAGCTGCTAGCCCCTCATCTCCACCGTATGTCCCATCTCCCTGGCTCACTCTTTGCTCAGTGGCCATGGAAAACAAATAGTAGATGGCCTCCGTTCGTGACACATCAAATCCAGCTCGACTTTTATACACCAATAATAGCACAAAAGGAAAAAGTGAGTGGTTTTGTGAACGGTAGAACCAGCCAGGGTCCCATCTGTGTTGTTGGGGTTGTACAGTAAGTCAGAGCATTGAGGGGCCCTGCAGAGGAGATCTCAGATTGTCCCTGCTTCTCCAGGTCAGCCAGCCTTAAGAAACTGCTGGTCGAGGCTGGAGCTGGGGCCATGAGGCTGAGGACAGAAAGGCTGCTGCAGGGTGTTGGAAGTTGACGCCCACTGTAGTCTCAGTCTAGAAGCTAAAGTGTGAGTCTTTTGCAGGACGCTGTCATGAGCACATCAGAATTGCTTCCTGGAGGAGGATCAGTACAGCATCCTGTGTTCCACAGTGTGCTCTGATGCAGGCTGGAGGGATGTGTCTCACCTTTCTCAGTGCAATCTGATGGGCTTTCAAAGGAGCCTGAAAGTTCTATAGCTTGAGTTGCTGCAGGGTGCAGTTACTAGGAGGAGACTGAAGGGGGCAGGTTGTGAACCCATCAGCTTTTACTTGGAACACGTTAAGAGGTTTGTTTTGGACACCTCTTCAGTCTTCAGCTTCTTCCTCTGGGAGTTTTCTCAGGGGAGACTTCCCTATTCCCCATCCCCATTTCGAGCTGAATACTTCCTTCCTGTTGTGTGTGTGCATAGGGATCTCTGAATAATCTATGTGGCTATTGGTTTAGTGCACCACACATCCAGAGAAGCAGGTGACTTCTGTGAGTCTGTTGGAGGAAGGGAATACTTTGCCCAGAGGTGTCGCTGAGGGAACAAGAGGGTGTGTGTCATCCAGGAAAGTGCCCAATGCAGTGAGGGTCCCAGAACAGTTCCATTTGGTTCCTTATAGCCTCAGACTCTAGCAGACAGCTTCTCACCCCCTGACTCCCAGGTAGGCTTCAGATAAAGCTTTGTGGATGCATTGAACCTGAGCTCCTTCAGAAAGCTATGTTGGGCTAAGACGCTTGCTCCAGACTCAACAGAGGGGCTGCCGCTGATGCTGTGGTGTGGAGCAGCGTGCTGGGCTTTGCTTCACTGGTGGACCGTTTGCATTCATTGAGTCCCAGATTGAACCCTGGGGTGTGTGTAGCTGAGACTTTAAACTCCCTGAACACACATGCCTCAGGCATTCTCATTCAGGCTCACAGGGCTGGATTTCAGAAAGATTTTAGTTTCTGAACTCAGTGTTTCTGGTTAAATCTGTAACACATGACAAAAGGGGAAAAAAATCCAACAGACAAAACCCTCAAATCCCAAACAGACAGAACCATAGAACATTTGACTTACTGGGGTTATTTCCCCAGTGTTTTAACTCCTTTTCCTTAGTAATTTCAGTTTTTACAGTACAGTTTCTTCCCTTCAGATATCACCTGTCATGTCCTGGCTAATAGCTCCACTGGCCTGTGGCTGGGAGGAACCCTAGGGCTTTCAGTTACTGCCCCATGATTTCTCCACAGGGACTCTGTCCTGCTTGTAGGCACTGTGACTCTCCTCAGAGGCGGTCATGCTTTATGGAAACAAGCCTTTAGCTGCACCCAGGGTGCTGTCTAGAGTGGTAATTTTTGCTGGTAACCTCTCGTGGACTTATTCCCCTGGTGACTAAGCAGTCAACATTGAAGGACAGCCCCCAGTCAGACTCTAACTGCAGGCTCCAAATGCTCCAGGTCACAGGCTAGTGGCAACCCAGAATCTTCCCTGAAGGCCCCAGCTTGAGAAAAGAGCACTGTCTCCCCACAGAGCAGTGTCGGGCTCTGAGGTCGCTCAGTCTTTGCTCTCCTGTTTCTAATAGCACAGTTCTCCCAGTGTGCTTTCTCTTCAGGACTTTGTTGGCCTTGGCTCTGGAGTTACATATGCCCTAGACTCTTCTGTTACCTTGTGCTGTGGAGGACGTTACTGCTGCTTCTTCTGCTGTGGGTGGCCCTTCTGCAGCTTGTTTCTTTTTAGCTCCTTAACTTCCTGAGCCTTCTTTAGTGTAGCATCTCCCTGTGGACTGAGATAACACATTGGAAAGATGCCACTGAGGTTTTTTGTTCTTTGAGACAAGGTCACATAGAGCTAGCTCAGGTGGCTAGCCTCAAGCTTACTGTGAGGCTGGAGAGACCTTGAACTCCTTGCCTCTACCTTCTAAGCAGCCAGTTTCTGCAGTGCAGGGGACTGGGCCAAGGGCCTTGTGTGTGTGCATAAGCACACTACCAACTGACGCACACCCTCAGTGCCTTTCCCCCTTTTTTTCAGTATTTGGGACAAGCCTGTACTGACCTCAGGTTTGCTAAGTGCTGGGTTCACAGGCATCCAACACCATACTTTGCTTTCCTTTTGAAGCAGGTTCTCTCCCTCCCTGTCTCTGTCTTCCTCTCTGTTTCCCTCCATGACCAGCTCCCCATTTCCTCCCTTTTCTTGCACTTCTCTGATCTTCAGCAGGGGCACACCCGTGCTTTGTTCCTTTCCCTCCCTGCTGACTGTCCTCCTGTCCCTGCATTCTTCTCCTGACTGACCCGGCACCCACAAGCTTGTGCTGCTTTACTGCTCCGACTTGGTGGTTTGGGCGGCTTTCCACTCTGCTGCTTGCTGTCTTTGCTCTTCAGACTCATGCCTTCCAAGCGGTCACTTTCCTCCAGGGACTAAGCGCTCCCTTTACTTCATGTCTTTGGAGGTTCTGCATTACTCTGGAGCTGAAGGCTGAGTCCTTGGTGCCCTTGATGCAGTTTCCTTCTTTTTCTCCTGTGGCTAGAATTGGAAGTCCTGTTGTTCCCTCCCATGTCTGCCTTTCTTGGGAAGGGAGGCCTTTCCATTGTCTGCAACCTGCTGAGCAGCGGGCCTCTCTGAGCATTGAGCTAGGTGGGCGTCCAATTCTGTCTCCAGATGCATGAAGATACGGTGCCTGTGTGGGATGGCTCAGGGGAGCAGAGGTGGAGATAGGATTTCAGCCTGAAGTTCAGATCTCCTACTGAGAGGACTTGAGCTTCTCCGTCGCACCCCTGCCTCGACACTGGAGCACCGTTTATGCTAATCTCAGCATGTCTCATGTGCCTGTCTATTCAGGAACCTTCAGTGACCCCTTTTTTCCTTTTGAAGCATGGCATTTTCATTTTGAAGAACCAAGAATCTGACTCTCAAGAAAAGTCAGGAAGATGACCTCATGGGTGGTGGATGACAGGTGGTTTCAGCTTGGGGACTTCTGTTTCGTGTTCCATTCCAAGTTGGGCATGCGTATTTTCTTCTACTGGCCTGAGATTGCCCTGCCTTGCCCTGTCGGTCCTCTGCCATTTTCTTGACTTCCATTTCTCCTCAGCCTTCCACTGCCTCGTGTGCTGTCTAGACATGCTGCTCTGTCTCACCCCGTTTGGCATTAGCATATCCAGTGCTCCCTTCATTTCTGTATGGCCCTGGGACTTCTGCAGAAGAGCTGTCCCACACCAGCACAGTTGAATGAATGTTGTCTGTCACAAAGCTTTCTGAGTGGGTGGGTGTTTTCCTTGCGTGAATATGTGTGTTCCACATGCATACAGTACCTGTGAAGAGGATACTGGATCCCTGGAACTAGAGTCATAGAAAGAACATTGTGAGCTGCTGAGTGGGTGCTGGGAACCAAACCCAGGTTCTATGGAGGAGCAGCAGAACGTTTACTGCTGCATCATCTCTCCAGCCCCTCCTAACGTCCTCTGAGATTGCATAGTGGGATGGTATCTCTCTACCTCCACCCCTGCTTGGACTTCTGCTCTTTTGAGAGCTCATAGTTTGGTTGTAATTCCTGGGGAAATGGTGTCGCCAATCTGTGTCCCAGTTTTGCTTTTTGCTGCCTGGGTTTGCGTTGTCTTCAGTGCAGTTGCTGAGTGACAGTGCAGGTCCACAGACTGCTGGTGAGTGGGACACTACAGAACACAAATCTTGGAGTAGGGCAGGGCTACTGGATACAGTCAGACTCCTGTCCCCATTAGCCTGGTGTCCAGAAGGAAGTGGTTTTGGCAGAGGCTAGCTGCTAATTTTGGCTACAGCTGGATTGTCCCTGGAGACACAGGATAGACGATCCTAACTCCTGACTTCTTATTGGCTAGCTCGCTGCTCTCATCGTGGGAATGGAAAGGTCTGAGCAGTTTGGGACCTGGACATGCGCAGAGATGGACTGCAGAGTAATGGAGGGAAGCTGCGTTAGGTGTTATCCATTTGTTATTCCTGAAGGCTGCTCACTGCTGTCAGCACCCGACTGCCTGCATGCAGGGCCTGGCCTTGACCCCGGGGGCCTCAGGGCTCACAGCCTGACATGATCTCCACAGCATATCCAAGAGCTCCAGCAAACTCACAGGGTTGTGTTGACGAAGGTGCCCTGATGTGGGACTCTCTAGCTTACTCTGGCAAGGTCATTCTGGTTAGCACCCCTATTGCAGGAGCTAAGGTAAACCAGGCAGACGCAGGGCCCTGCCTTTCACAGAGGTGACCTGCAACATGCCCTCATGAATAAATGTCACATGAAGTTTGGATCATAGTGATGATCACAAGTTACTGCCACGTTTTAGTAAAGCTGCAGGCCCTTACCCTCCTTCGCTTTGCCAGGGCCCCCAGCTCCTTGCTCTGGCTGCTTCTGAAGGTCAAATCTCTTCAATGCTTGCACTTATTTTTGAATATTATCTCTGTGACCTGTCCACCTCACTGCCTTTGAGGCCAGCTCAAGGTCAGGGAATGCTAGCTCCCAGAAGGCAAATGACTTTAATTACTTGATCTGAACTCATTTAAAAACCTCATAGAGCTCTTCCTGTAAGCGGCGAAAGGTGACTCGTCAAGATGGTTCGCTACTCTCTTGACCCGGAAAATCCCACAAAATCTTGTAAATCATGAGGTTCAAACCTTTGCATTCACTTTAAGAACACCCGGGAAACTGCCCAGGCCATCAAGGGCATGCACATCCGCAAAGCTACCAAGTACCTGAAGGATGTCACTTTAAAAAAACAATGTGTGCCATTCCGTCGGTATAATGGTGGAGTTGGTAGGTGCGCCCAGGCCAAATAATGGAGCTGGACACAGGGACGGTGGCCAAAGAAGAGTGCAGAGTTTTTGCTGCACATGCTTAAAAACGCAGAGAGTAATGCTGAACTTAAGGGTTTAGACGTAGATTCTCTAGTCATTGAACACATCCAGGTGAACAAGGCACCTCAGATGCGCCGACGAACTTACAGAGCTCATGGCTGGATTAACCCGTACATGAGCTTCCCCTGCCACACTGAGATGATCCTCACTGAGAAGGAACAGATTGTTCCAAAGCCAGAAGAGGAGGTTGCACAGAAGAAAAAGATATCCCAGAAGAAACTGAAGAAACAGAAGCTCATGGCACGGGAATAAATTCAGCATAAAATAAATGCAGATAAAAGTAAAAAATAAATAAATAAATAAAAAACTCATAGAAGCATTGCGTTGTCCAGTTCTACAGATCTCATTTTCTTTCTGGTCAGATCCCCAGCAGCTAAAGGCTTGCATTAGGAGCCATGTGCCAAGGCTGAACTTTGTATATTGAGTCCGAGAATCAGAAACTTGTTTGAAATTCCCAGCACTTCTCTTCATCTTTGAAATCTCAGCTAAGTAAAGTGATGCAGGCTGTGTCGTGCTGGAGAGATCTGCCTCTCCTTGCAGAGAGCTTCCCGGGCCGCTGTTTGACTCATCACAGAGGAGCCCTTTTTCGTTCTAGCTGCCTCTCTCTCACTTCTTCATTTGTCTGCGATTTTTCTATCAAAAATCAGCTTGTGGGTGCTGTGGCAGGTCACTGCGTAGCGTATGTCGGAGACCCTGGGCGGCATCTTTAGCACCACAGAACCAGCAAGCTAGGCTTCGGGAGAACTGAAGAGACACTTTTGTCATTTCGGAAATGAACCTCCCTGTCTGCCTCAGCCCAGCTTTTCCCACTCTGGCTCGTCCTTGCTTTGTCCCTGCTTCTGGCTGGGCCAGTTTCCTTTGGCTGCCTGTTTAGCTCTTTCCTTGATGGTGTCCCCAGTTCTTTGCCCCTTAGCGCTGTCTGGCACTTTCTTCTGGACTCCATTGCACTCCCTGCTTTTTCCTTCTGGGTCAGCTCCTTGCATTTTGACTTGGGTTCCTTGGGGAAGTGTAGGGCAGTAGCTCTGGACACAGCTGTCATTGAGATGCCGATTTGGCATAACATAAGAGGACCCCAAAGCTGGCCGGACATCTTGTCATTGGTGACACCAAGCTGCTTCTGCCTTTTTAAGGGTTTATATTCTAGGGCTGAAGACCACGGCCACATGCTGCTTGCATACCCTGAGCCGTCTCTCATTAGCACTGTCCTGGTGTCTGAAAAGGACTTTCTTACACACATAGCAAGTTTAGTGGCAAAACAGCCAAAGTAAATAGGCTGAACCAGTGAAACAAACAAAAAGAAGGCGAGGATTACTGAACTTAGTGTCCATGTTTCCTCCCTGGTGTGTGTCCTGCTGCCGTTAGCGGGTAGCCTGGACAGTGTAAACATGTGGCTCACATCCATTCTGGGAGTGTGTCTAACTGTGACTATCTTTCCAGGTGTTAAATAGTCTCTAGACCCACTCTATAGAGTGGTAGACTAGATAGAGTTTTGTTCTCCTTCCCTTCTTCTCTCCCTCTCTCCCTTCTTCCCTCCCTCCCTCTCTCCCTCCTCCCCTCACTCTCTCCCTCCTCCCCTCCCTCCCTGTCTTCTTCCTTTCCTCCCTTCTTCCCTCCCTCC
>NW_021604614.1:15210589-15238882 GCF_004785775.1 Grammomys surdaster
AGGCCATGATGATGAGGAAGCCTTCTCTCGATGGCATAGGTCACTGTGAGCACTGTTGTCAGGTGCTGTGCTGTGCTGTGCTGTGCTGTGCTGTGCTGTGCTGTGCTGTGGGGATGGGGTTCTTGTTCCCATGGTCCTGACTCAAATTCCACAGGGAACCCCTAAAGCAGACAACCGGCCAGGCTGGTTGTTTCTCTTTTCTATTTTTCCTGTCCTTGCCCTTCTTTCCCTCTTCCCCTCCCCTTTCTTCCCTCATCTCCTTCTTTCCTTCTTCCCTCCCTCCCTCCCTCCCTCCCTCCCCTCCCTCTCCTCTCCTCTCCTCTCTCTCTCTCTCTCTCTCTCTCTCTCTCTCTTTTCCTTCTTTTCTTTCTCTTTTTAGGAGTCACTTTTCATATTTAAGTCTACTTTCTGCGTTTGCTGCTTTGCTTGTGTATGTGCGCGTGCGCGTGCACACATGGATGGCTCATAACGTGGTGTGTGTGGAGGTCACAGGGCAACTTTCAGAAGTTCTTTTCTTTCACTCGTGGTTTGTGGGGACTGCACTCAGGTCGTTGGATGTGCAGCAGGCTCCCTTGCCACTGAGCCAGTTCACTCCCTTCCTTTGGGCACATGTGGTACATGATAAATTGACTTTTCTCTGTTTCTAGACGCTACAGCAACAGGAATGCAAACTTCTCTACAGCCGAAAAGAAGGACAGAGACAAGAAAACAAAAACAAAAACAGATACAAAAACATCCTGCCCTGTGAGTATTAGACTCCTGCCTCAGTAGCAGTCAGGGGGCTGGGGTCACATGCTGGCTCACATAACCAGTGGTCATGGGACTGATGCCTTCCCAGTGCCAGGAAAGCTGTGACCACCAGCGCTGGCCCTGTGATTACACGAGGTGGCAGGGAGCAGGGCCTGCAGTCAGGATCCCATGACTACCCAGGCTGGAGCTCATGCTGCTGGTGCACATATGATGTGACCTAATCTGGAACTGTGTAGATACAAAGCAAGGCACTTTGTTTTGTTCTGGAGTGCTGGGAAATTGAACGGCAGGTCTCACATTCAAGGTGAGCATCCTGCCACCGTGCTGCATCCCCAGCCCTTCCTCCTCTGTAGCTTTCTTCAGTTCCAAAACCCTTGGCTTGTTTTGTTTGATTGGTGTGTGTGTGTGTATGTGTGTACGTGTACGTACCTTTGTGTTCATGTATACTAGTGTTCGGGTACATGTGTGGGTACCCTCATTGTACGTGTATTTATATTCATGTGTGTGTGTGCCTTTGTGTTCATGTATACTAGCGTGGGGATGCATGTGCATGTCTATGGAGTCCATCCCTACCCTTCTTTCTGTTTGCTTGTTTGTTCACTAATTAATGTGTGCCTTTGTGTTCATATACACATGTATGTGACACATGTGTGTGCATGTGGAGTCTAGAGAATCACCTTGGGCATTCTCAGGTGCCATCTTCTTTGCTTTTTGAGACAGTCTCTCATTGGCTAGGAACTCCCTTATTAGGCTAGGGTGGCTTGTCAGAGAGCCCCAGAATCTGCCTGACTGCGCTTTGCAGGGACTGGGCTTAGAAGCATGTGCTTCAGTGGCTAGCTTTTAAAAGTGGGTTTTGAGGATCAAACTCATTCTTCATGTTTACAGGGCAAGAACTTAGAGACTGAACCTAGATATCCAGCCCTCTTTTTACCTTTTATTTTGAGAAAGGGTTTCATGAGCTTGCCCAGGCTGGCCTTGAACTTACCTGATAACAGGCAGGTCTTGCACTTGCTGTGCTCCTGTCTCTGCCTCTTTAGTATCTGGGGTGGCAGATATGCACCACAAGGGCCAACTGAAGTAGCCCCCCCCATCTTATTTTATGTGTGGGTGTTTTGCTTGCATGTGTGTGCCCTACCTGTATGAGAGCTTGCAAACTCACTTCACGAATTCATTTAGCAGTGTTGTCAGTGGGAGAGGTGGACACTTGAGCCCTAAGGGCAGAGTTCTTGCCACCTTTTGCTGATGCAGGGTCTGCAGGGTGGGGCTACAGGGTGATACATAGGGGAAAGGGAACCCTCACAACTTCAGCGTACAGATAGGTGGTATGTGTGTGTATGTGTGTGTGTGTGTGTGTGTGTGTGTGTGTTCGTGTGTGTTCTCCACATGGCTGTCTGACTTGTGTAGGTGAGGAGGCATTGCTCTCATGAGAAAAACAAGCAAACCAGAGTTTGCAAAGAATCATGTGGAGCTGAAGAGGTGGCCTTGGAGGACCAAATTATTTCTATTTCTAAATTCCTCCCTCTCAGAGCTCCACTGGTTCTCACTGTGAAGTGCAGCTGTAGGAATAGCTGAAGGGAACAGCTGCTTACTGTTTCTCAAATGACCTGCCTGCTGCTGTGCTAACCATCAATCAGATCACCAACCCTTTCTTAAAAACATTTTGTTTTTTTTTTTTTTTTTTTTGGCGACAGTTTCATAAGTTGCCCAGGTGGGCTTTGAACTCGAGGCTCTCTTGTTTCATCCTTCTGCGTAGCTTGGATTCCAGGCGTGCACCATCCTATGAGGTGTACATCTTCTTTCCTTAAACATGGGGGAGAAGACGAAGCAGAAGATCAAAATTCCCATTGAAATATACCCATGAGCCGGGCGGTGGTGGCGCACGCCTTTGATCCCAGCACTTGGGAGGCAGAGGCAGGTGGATTTCTGAGTTCGAGGCCAGCCTGGTCTACAGAGTGAGTTCCAGGACAGCCCGGTCTATAAAGAGAAACCCTGTCTCGAAGAAAAAAAAAAACAAAACAAAACAAAAAAAAAAGAAATATACCCATGAAAAATACCCATGAAACACATCCAGCTCTGAAGCTGAGATGTTGGTTTTGATAGAGCACTCAGAGTTTTATACTGATAATATATTTTTGTACAGAATTAAGACAACTCATACTTTATGAATCTTATCGTACAGATACTCTATTTTACTCTGCCTCCTTTAAGAAACCCTTTGTTGTAGAAAATGCGGAGTATACTAACACACAGCTGCTGACGTACCAGCACCCAGCTTCAGGAAGAGCCAGCTGTGTGCAGCCTTGTTTTGTCTGTATCGGGGTCCACTTCTCTTCCCCTGAATGATCTTGACGATCTTAGACGTCATTGTTGGCACTTTAATCTTCTTTTTAAAACCAGAAACCCAGCAGGGAATATAGCTCAGTGGCACATGTTTGCCTAGTGTTTGCAAGGCTTTGGGTTCAATCCCTACCTTTGTCACCAAAACCCAGATAGGAAGAAAAACAGGAGCCCAAACCTTTTGGGTTGGAATAATTTTGGATCCATAGACGTTATAAAGATAGCATAGACAGTTCTCATACCCAGTGCCTGCCTCCCAGTGTCACCGAGACAGGGATTCTCTGAGAAAGCACGGTGGCACGAGTATCCTGGGCAGGTCGCACATGTGCTGACTGGAGGTTTGGCCTCGTGGAAGTCACTGTTAGACTGCCTTGGCCTGAGCCCAGCTGGCTTCTGCTGACACTCTGAGGACTGACAGCTGTCATCTCTTTCTCCTTAGTTGATCATACCAGGGTCGTCCTGCATGATGGAGATCCCAACGAGCCAGTCTCTGATTACATCAATGCAAACATTATCATGGTGAGCTTGACTTTCGCTGTGTGTTCTGCCCATATGTTGCTAGCCTCTTTATACCCATGACACCATCTTTCAAATGCTTGAAGACTTTTCTTCCTAATTTCTAGCCTGAGTTTGAAACCAAGTGCAATAATTCAAAACCCAAGAAGAGTTACATTGCCACTCAAGGCTGCCTGCAGAACACGGTGAATGACTTCTGGCGGATGGTGTTCCAGGAGAACTCTCGAGTCATTGTCATGACCACAAAGGAAGTGGAGAGAGGGAAGGTACACACTATTGTCTTTTCTGACCACCCCTCCCCCCATATGCAGCTCTGGGCTCTGTGTAATCTGATAAAGTATTCTTAAAATATCTGGATAGTGGTGGTGTATGGCTTTAATCCCAGCACTCAGGACAAAGAAGCAGGCAGATCTCTTGAGTTTGAGGCCAGCCTGGTCTACTACAGAGCAGTTCCAAGACAGCCAGGGCTACCCAGAGAAACCCTGACTCAGAAAACAAATAAACAACAAACTATTGAATGCATCAGATGGGTCTGACTGACCCTCTCGAAAAAAAAGACTTGACTGGATATGTCTCAGTATGTGTATTTATTTGACTGGATATGTCTCAGTGTGTGTATTTATTTGCCTCCTCCTCCTCCTCCTCTTTTCTGACTTCTTTTCTTTTTAAAGACACAGTATCTTATAGTTCAGCCTAGCCTTGAGCTCTATGTAGAAAAGGCTGGTGTTTAAAGGAACCCCGTAGTGCTCCTGCCTTTTTAAGTGCTGGGCTGCAGGTGAGCACCCATGGGTCCAGCATGCTTATCAGTGCTTTCTGATTTTTTTCATGAAGCACTGTGAAATTGTGGATTCTTTTAGTTATTGTTCACTTTTGACTTTTAAAAAATATGTCTCCACTTCACTCAGTCCCACTTGAGGGACCCATACAGAAGGCTGCTTAGTGCCAGTCCTTATTCTCTGTCTTCATGGTGGCATTCATTTCGGTTCTCGCTCCCTCTGTCTGAGCTGGGACATGTGTTTTTGCTCAGCCATGTGTTTTGTGGAGTGTGCTCTATTCCCAGGCCTGCCTGGGACATGTTCACAGCAACCTCTGTGGTTTTGTTCCAGATGTGTTGCTTGGGTGTTTTAATATTTTCTGTCTCCTTTTGACATGATGTTTCTGTTTTGATCACAGGGACTATGTTTACAGTCACTATTTTAACACCCGCATGTGCTAATTCTGTTGTTTGTGTCATACACTTTCTCTGCATGTTAGGTAAGGCATTACCACGCTGGGTCCAGAAGCGGAAGGGAGGAGAGGGGAACCTATGGGAGCAGAGCACACTGATGCCACAGTGAGCCCCTTGGGTGACAGATGTGCATCATCCAAACTGCACTCCTGGGGCTTTTGTCATTATAGTGAAAGTTACAGCTGCCTTTGTCCCACCCATCCCTAGCGTAGAGACCCTGCTGTCACTTTGACGTGAATTCTGTACTAGGCTTGCCCCCAGCTATGCTTTCCCACAGTAGCTTCATTCTGCCCCTCGGTGGTGCTTGATTAGATAGGTGGTGTCTTCCACTGTCAGTACACATCGACCTGTAGCTTGTGTTCTGTGCTGTGGCTTTGCTCAGCTGAAGAGTCTTGTTCTTGTGTTTAATTCTTCACAGGCTGTGGCCTATGCTTGTTCAGATTGGATGTCAAGGATAGTCAACCACTGTGTGTGTATGTGTTACTTTGCATCAACCGCCTAGCCATCCTCTGTCGTTCCACCCCACGCTCTAGCCTCGTAGTCTTGAGCTGAGCTCCCTACTTCCTTAGGATGCTGTAGGTTCCTAGAACTCTTGGTGTGTCACACCTCCAGGAAATCAGACATCTCCTTGAAGGGCTGTGCTATCTTTGCATTATTCCAAAGTGAAAGCAGTTTATAGGTTTTTAATAATTGGATTATATTTGTGTTCTGGTTAGAGGTTTTGTTTGGATATCCTCTATTGGCTTGTATAAAAATTGAGTACAGTGTTACTGTCACCTAGAGAAGCTGACCTGACGGGGCTCTTGGTAGGTGAGCCTGGCAGCTGAGAGGCAAGCGATGGTGCAGGGTTTTGATTAGTGTACTTCTGCATGCCTTTAGCGGTGATGTCAGGTGTCCTGAGTTCCTGGACTCTTCCCAGTTACAGCTCTTCACAGTTCCTGCTTCCTGCTTGGTGGAGATGTCAGAGGTCATCTGGCACAGAGGATGTGCCATGGGCTTGTAACAGAGGAATCAGGTCAGCCACCATTGGAAGTGCAGTTGGAAACTCCAGAGCAGAAAGACTGGGCAGAGTGGTGCCTGGTGCCTATGCTCTGCTCCGGTCCTCGCCTCCTTGACCCAGTCTTTCATGTCACCCTGGGAGTGAACATGGGGAGGCTTGGAGTCTTCCATTGTCACCCTGGGAGTACACACTGTAGGCTTGGAGTCTCTGTACAGACTTTGTTTACAGCCTGTGTCCCTCACTGCACAGAAGGAAAACCAGATTGTGGCAGCTCTCCTACGTAGCAGCTCTGTAGACACAAAAAGCTGGGCAGAGGGTTGCAGGTGTTGGGAGTCAGCTGAGATGTCCCTTTTCAAGGTGTGGTGATTTTGTGTTCTCTGTTGAGGTCTCTAGTGACAGAGCAGTCCTCCGAATTGATTGGCCAGAAAACAGCACCATTCCACTGGCAATGATAGAATTCCTACCAGACTGTCAGACATGGTTGATAAAATAAAAGATCACCCCATTCCATCAGCTGCTCCTTCTGCCCTGGGGGTCGTCTCTGGGTCAATACTGAGCTTTATAGCTAGCTGTCCTCTTGTTTCTCGTCACCTCTAAGTTGCTCTGTGTTTCTAGTCCCTTTTCTGATGTTCACATGGGTGGTTTTAGAAAGTGAGTGTCTGAGGTGACAACTTCTGGAAAGACAGAAACAGCATGCTCTGCCTTGGCCTCATCAGAGTTAGACGATGGGACTGTTCCTCTTGGAGACGACACAGGCTCATTCCTAAATGGACAAGACCTCTTCCCTTTATGTCACCGTCACTGTCTTTCTCAGCTGCCTGCCCTGTTGTTTGTTTGGAGTTGGAGTCTTGCTGTATAGCTGACTGGGCTGTTACTCACTATGTAGAGCAGTCCAGACTTATACTTGAAGTGATCCTCCTGTCTCTGCCTTCAGGGACTACAAGTGTGCACACTCGGCTTTCAGTCCATCTGTTCAGGGTCCCACTATGCAGCTGTGGCTGGCCTGGAACTTGCTATGTAGACCAGATTGGCCTTGAGCTCACAGAGACCTGCCTGCCTCAGCCTCCCAAGTGCAATACTAGTAATGGTGCATACTTGTCCCATCTGTTCTTGAAGCCAACAGCCATTGCAGACTGTGTTCTCAGTTCTGGGAAGCTGATGTGTGGCTGGTATCAGATGAGTCTGGATATGGAGAAAGCAGCTGGCTGAGAAACCATGGCACACAGTGATAAGACAATGTTAGCCATCTACCCATCCCCTCAGAATGACTGGTGGAGTGCCGGGATTGCTAGTTCAGCTTGCCTAGGGACAGTCCTCAATTGGCTGGTCCCTCCCACTTTGCCTGTTTCATCCTCAGAGCTGAATAAGTGGGTGTTGACTCTGCTTTGGCAGCTAGTGGGTGGGGTGGGGTAGGGTGGGGGATGGGATGGCATCAGGCCAACCTGTGACACCTCCTGTCCTCCCCTACTGTGGCCTGCCTTGCTTATGTGCATTACTCTTGTTAGCATTCTAGAGGATGGAGGCAGGCTCCTGTCCCTGCTGCTGTCGCCAGAAGGCCTGGGAAGATTGTTCATTGCAGGTCTGGACTTTCACTAATTAGACATTAACAGACTCCTTCTGGTTCCTTCCAGAGCAAGTGTGTCAAGTACTGGCCTGATGAGTATGCGCTCAAAGAATACGGGGTCATGCGTGTTAGGAATGTCAAAGAAAGTGCCGCTCATGACTATACCTTACGAGAGCTCAAACTCTCTAAGGTCGGACAAGTAAGTATATTGTCGTATTCTAGACTCTGTAGCTGCCCGTGGTTCGCAGTCGTTACAGTGCTCTGCCCGCATCCGACCTTTGCCCTTTGTCCTTTCGCTCACTGATTGAGCGCCACATTGGGTGCCTTGTGAGCAGGGCAGGCACAGGTCCTGCCCTCACAGCCTGGAGATATGCGGGAAGGGTAACTACTAGCTTCCTTGCCTTCAGCTCTTGTGACATGTTCAGAAGTGACTGAGACATGAGACAGGGTAGGTAGGGAGGGCCTCTGAGAGGTGACACTTGCCAAGTTGCCAACCAGAGGGGCCATGCATGCAGGCAGAAGAACAGGCTCCAACCAGGGGGAGCAGCAATTGTCCCAGGCCTGTCTGTGACCAAGGTTAGTGCTGTAGCTCTTTTCCATGGCCTGTGACTCCAAAACAAAACAAGGTTCGGTTTGGAGTCGTTTTGTTGTGTGTTTGTAAGGGCCTCGTTTGATTTCTTCGGGGACTCCTAGATGAAGAAAACTACTTTTGTGCTGTTGGATTAAGGCCAGGTATGCTGAGAAGCCCCACACCCAGATAGATATGGTCCAGGCTGACGTGGTTTCTCCAGCTGGATGAGAGTGGGCCTTCTGGGCACAGGTGTTGTTTGAGCCATATACTGACACCCTGACTGCAGGAAAATGGGATATTGGGCAGGAGAGGTTGGGGAGGGTGTTGCAGAAATACTCTTGGGTTAGGTCTTGTTGGAAATAGCCTTAAAAATAAATAAATAAATTATTATTTATAATATTTACTAATACTATAAATAAGATTACTACTACTGCTACTGCTATTATTTTGAGCCAGGGTTTCACTATGTATCTATGACTGGCCTGGAACTGGCTACAGAGACAGTCTGGGCTCAAATTCACAGATATCCTCCTGCCTCTGCCTCCCTAGTGCTGGGATTAAAGATGTGTGCCACCATGACTGTCTGAGTATTTTTTATTTTATTTTGATTGTCTGGCTGGCCTGAAACTTGCAATATAGACCAGGTTGGCCTCAAACTCACAGAGATTCACCTGCCGTTGTCTCCGGTGTGCTGGAATTAAGGCATGCCCCCAATGCCTGGCTCCTGGGTATTAAATTTTATTTATTCATTTTTACATTTATTGTGTGTGTACATGCATGCCTGTATGTATGCAAGGTTAGAGGACCATCTGTGGGAATCGGTTCTCTCTCTCTCTCTCTCTCTCTCTCTCTCTCTCTCTGCTGCCATATGGTTTGAGGACGTTGTATTAAGAGTGTTGAGCTTTATCCACAATTTGGGACTTGTCTCAATTCTTGTACTCAGTGCGCCTGTGTAAAGCTGTGTCCGGGCGGTCTCTGCGGCCATGGAATGGAATAGGAGGCCTGCTAGGATGTCTAGGCCTTTGGCCTGCTCTCCATGTCTCCAGCAGTGGTCTGTCCTGCTGTACTTAATGAAATGGAATGGGAGCGTTGAGTGTCAGGCCCCTGGAAAGGCGTTTGCAGAGGATCGGGACAGTTAGGCTATTGGAGGGAAAAGAGAGACCAAAGGTTTCTCAGAGCTTTGAGTCTGAGTGGACCGCATTGGTGTGGCCAGTGTGAGAAGCCAGAAGCAGAGCTGCTGTGTAGATGTCTTGAGCCGAGCTGCTGAGCAGGCATCTCCATTGTGTGTCAGGAGAGTTAGGAGTGCACATGTGTTCTAGCATGTGCTGCTTCCTGGCGAAAGACAACACAGGAGCTGTCTCGCTCTCTCGGGTTACAGTCCACTGTCCAGATTGTACCGAATCACGTGCCCTGATATGTCAGTAGAGTGCAGTTACCTTAGAGACGTAGGCAGCTACAGCAGGAGCTGAGCACTCCCCCTCTGACTGGCAGAACTGGACAGGATGAGGCCGGTGCAGGGAGAGCTTAGGAGTAGTCAGGGCTGCTGCCTGGAGCGTTGAGGTGCGATCCTGGGAGTTGGCTGGGGGAGAGCAGGAGAGCTGGACAGCAGAGGCTGCTGGCTTGGGATCCTTGCAGCGGAAGTGATGGTTGGATGAGCACAGGATGACCCTGTAGCCTCCTGACTTGCTACAGGAGGGGCAGCAGGGATCCTGTGGAAATGCCTTTGAGCCTTGGACGTGCAGATGTCAGGGAGGCCGGGCAGAGGGCTGTGACAGTGTGTTGTGGGTTGGCTGGTTCCAGACCACAACTTTCCCTGTAGTGCTGGGAGGGCAGGAGGGACAGAGCCCAGGGCTGATGGTGAGCACAAAGAGCTCTGATTTGTGTGCTCCCTGAGGACTGTGTACAGAGCGTGTGTAAGCCACAGGAGGTGTGGTCCTCTTGGCTTCCTGTGATGGTCAGAGAACAGCTTTCAGGAGTTGGTTCTCTTCTACTGTGAGGTTTCTGAGGATAGTACTGGGTTTGCCAGATTGTCAGGTTTGGTGGCAGGTGTCTTTACCCGTTGAGCTGCCTTGCCAGCCCTCTTGTGACATCTCATGATGAACTACCAGGCTTGTCAGTGTTTCTGAGTAGCAGACAGGCAGTTTCTTTCTTGTGCTGCTAGTGAGAAGTTATCCGTCTTCCTTTGGAAGGAGTGAGTGCTGTGTGGCTTGTATCTGGGTACAGAGAATGCTGCAGGTCTTGCTCCATCTTGCTGACCAGGAGATTTTGAGAGGGAGGTGTGGGGGATGGTGACACACTTGCACTCCTCCCCTGGCATAGAGGCTAACGTGGATCCCTCTGGCTCCCGCCTTGTTATGACAAATCACCTAGTCTACAGCCCTGTTGTACAGAGGTGCCTTGGCTAAGAAGGGGTGCATGTTCTATTTCTCTTGCTGGCCTGTTTGTGACCCACAAAGCTGCCTGGTTTTCAGTCACTTAGTAACGGCAAGGTTAGTTTTCCATGACATCAGCAAATTAAGTGCATGCAGCATACAGGGGGTTTGTCATCACATTAAGAGTCCTTGGATGTAAGGAAGTTAGCCAGTGTTGGTTGATATTGAAACTCCCCTCCCTCTGACCCCATGCCTTTCCCTTCCTCTCCCCTTCACACCTTCTGTCCTTCCCACCCTCTCTTCTTCCTTTCCTTTCTCTTGAGCCTCCCTTCCCTTAGTGTTTCCTGGCTTGTCTCCATGGAGAAATCACTGGTGGCTGGTCCGGGCCAGCTTTGAGCTTCTGTCCTTCCCGCCCTCTCTTCTTCCTTTCCGTTCCTCTGGGCCAGCTTTGAGCTTCTGTGGTCGAAGTGGTCCTGGTGTCTCTGTTGATCCCTGGTCATTGTCACTAAGAACAGCCAGGATATTCTCAGTCCTCACCATTACTTCCATTAGCTGGGAGGGCCCCCCTTTTTTGGGTGTGTGTGTGTTTCGAGACAGGGTTTCTCTGTGTAGCCCTGGCTGTCCTGGAACTCACTCTGTAGACCAGGCTGGCCTCGAACTCAGAAATCCACCTGCCTCTGCCTCCCAAGTGCTGGGATTAAAGGCGTGTGCCACCACTGCTGGGTTTGGGAGGGCCCTTTGTTCAGCTCCTTTAATCCCTCTGTGTGAGAAACAGTTCTTTGCAAATGCATTTGGGGGTTTGAGTTATGCAGCAGTGAGTACAATAGGGGCTGCCTGGGATTTGAGCCCATGTCTCACCAACTAATTCACAAAGCCCATCATCTGTCTGTGATAGTGCTGTAATGGCGTGGGTGCCTGCGTGAGGCCACACGGGCAAGGGTCACAGACAACAGAGGAGCAGATGCTTGAGGGAGCTAGAGTGTGCCAAGCTGCTAGTTGGGGAGACAGACTACAGTCCTTAGGGCCTCAGTGGCCTCTGAAGTTGAGTGCTACCTAACTGAGGAAGTGGGAATATGGCCTGCTCTGATGACTCAGGGCTGCACCTTGGCTATATTGTGCCAGAAGAACAAATTGCCTAGATATCTTAGATCACCTGACAGGCAGATGCCCCTTCTAGGCTGACCCATTGATTCTCAGAGAAGCCCTCCTGGGAGCCAGAGACTGGCTTTCCATTCCTGAAGGTGCTCGGAAAGCTGAGCGGCCACGACTCCTCAGCCCTTGGTTTATTTAATTCTGGTCTGGCTTTTCTTGGCTCTACTCCAGGGAAACACAGAGAGAACCGTCTGGCAGTACCACTTTCGGACCTGGCCAGACCATGGTGTGCCTAGTGACCCTGGAGGTGTGCTGGACTTCCTGGAGGAAGTCCACCACAAGCAGGAGAGCATCGTGGACGCAGGCCCTGTCGTGGTTCACTGCAGGTGACAACCCAGCTTGGTTCCCTTTAACTTGGGGGCTTGGGAGTCAGTTGTTCTCTGTGCAGATGTGACACACTGTTCCCAGCACTCTCATTCAGAAGCCAGTCCCTTCCCACGTAGGCCTTTGTGGAGGCTGCCCCCAGGGTCACCACAGCAGAGTATATGGTGGTTATATGAGAGGTGTTTTGGTTTCCTACAGTCTTATTCGTATGCTGAGCCAGTCCAGAAATGAGTGAAGCTTTCCTCATCAGGCACGTTTTGTTTTTGTTTTGTTTTTTTGTTTTGTTTTGTTTTGTTTTGGTTTTTCGAGACAGGGTTTCTCTGTGTAGCCCTGGCTGTCCTGGAACTCACTCTGTAGACCAGGCTGGCCTCGAACTCAGAAATCCACCTGCCTTGCCTCCCAAGTGCTGGGATTAAATCAGTCACGTTTTTATTGTTGTTATTTTGAGATAGGATTTCATTATGTAGTCCAGGTTGGCCATTACCTCTGCCTACAGGATGGTGTGGTAACAGGCCTGTACCATGGTGAGACTGTTCAGTGTTTTTGTTTTTAAACCACCATAAATGTAGGTTTTACAGCTAGGTTTTAGCTATTTAGGATAGAAATGAACACACATTTCTTTCTCTGGATATCTGCTGTGGTCTTTAAGACAGGAAGCCACGAGTCTGTGGGCAAGTTTCTATGCCCAGTAGAGCCATAATTTGTCTGACTGTTTTCAAGTACACGTTATATGAAACTTGGGAGTAGAGAGAAAAGATGCCATGTGTTGTTCAGGGCCTCCAGGCTCAGCATTGTGACCCTCATGGCAAGCTCCCTCCCCCAGCCTACCCTCGCCCCAGTATTGTCACCCTCCCTCCCCCATAGATGGGGAAACAAAGATACCCTAGAGGCCCATGCCAAGACTGACGCCCTGTGGGCAGGGCAGGGGGAGCCGATAGGAGGGTCGTGTAGACACAGCAGAGCAGAGCCCCTGGACACTGAGGGGAACCCCGTCACTTCAGCACCCTGTTCTTTACTCTTCTACCTACAGTGCTGGGATTGGCCGGACAGGAACGTTCATTGTGATCGATATCCTTATTGACATCATTCGAGAGAAAGGTAGGTCACCTGGAGGACGAGAAGAAGCAATTCCTGTTCAAGTTTGTGACATGAGAGTGCCAGGAAAAGTAGCCCGGGAGAGAGAATTTGCAGGAGAAGGAAGCAGTCATGGAAATCAGATGTGATTTACTTTCAATGAGTTTTGCTATAAAACAGTCCTAGCGCTCTGGTCCCATCACTGTCTCTTCTGTCACCTGTGTGAAATGGCCCCTCCTGCCACTCAGCCCCTGCCCTAGTGTGAAGTGACATTCTCGGAAGTGGGGGGGCTTCTGACCCCAGCACTTTGTCTTAGCGTTTTCTGGCATTGTTGTGAACGTTGGCTCAGGAGTCCTGCCCTGTATCCCGCATGGCTGGTGGGATAGGGAGGACTACCTCTGTCCTTTCCTGCTGTGGAGACGGTACCTAGCAGCCTGCCCTAGTCCTGTGTGTTCCTGCAGCTTTCGGGTCTGTGCTTTGCAGGTGTGGACTGTGACATCGACGTTCCTAAAACCATTCAGATGGTGCGGTCCCAGCGGTCAGGGATGGTCCAGACAGAAGCACAGTACCGCTTCATCTACATGGCCGTCCAGCACTACATAGAGACGCTGCAGCGCAGGATCGAGGAGGAGCAGGTGTGAAGTGAGGGGCTGGCACATGGGCTTAGCTCCTGTCCAGGCTTCCTGGACTTGCTCTCTTGCACCAGAGCACAGGGTCTCTTCATCTGGAAAATGTTAACAGTTGGCCTCCTTGGAAGCTGTGGTCACCATCCACTGCCTCCCAGTTGAGGGAAGCATGGTACCATCATCATGAGCTGGCAGTCAAGGCTCTGCCATACAAAAAGGAAGAAGCTTTCACATGCTAGGCTTAGAACTCAGGGGCTGCAGTTTCCAGCCCATTTTAGCTTTGCTCTAGGCTGATCTATCCTGATTCCGTCTTGTAAAATGAATGCCTTATTTTTAATAGAGCATGGCGGTTTGAGCCACTAATTTGGCTGCATTGAAACAGTGAATTTCAATTTTAATAAGCTGTGCATAATGAAGAGTGTGCAGTCGAAGCCTTTGCATGTGAGGCTATTCATAACAGACACAAAGCCGAGCTAATTAGGATGCGCCAAGCTGAGGGAGATGAGGAGAGCTGTTCTTCTGGGGAGCTTCTCTTATTCCCCTCCCAAGCCCTGTTGTGCTGCAGCAGATGGGTGGTGTCTAAGCACCAACCACAGTTGTCCTTTTTATTGCTGTTGCCTTCCAAAAAGCCCAGGAGAGGGGACTTAGTGCACGTCACATTGTGGCAAGCTGTCTCTTAATGAGTAGCTTTAAAAAAAAAAAAGAGTGATCATCTCACTGTGTAGCCCTGGCTGGCTTGAAACTCAATTTGTAGATCAGGCTGGGCTTGAACTCATAGAGATGCACCTGCTGTGGCTCCCAAATGCTGTGATTAAAGATGTGTACCACTGTACTGGCCTGAAAGAGTAGAGAACCACCACACCATTGGCCTTGAGAGCCAGAGGGAAGGGCCCCTTCCTGAGTTTAGGAACATACCGTGTCAGGTGGCAAAAACATGTTGAGAAACTGAGTATGCACAGATATTCAAGGTCACACGACTGATTGATAAGCCACCCATCCCCAACTTTAGGGTTTTTTGTTTGTTTGTTTGTTTTGGTTTTTCGAGACAGGGTTTCTCTGTGTAGCCCTGGCTGCCCTGAAACTCACTCTGTAGACCAGGCTGGCCTCGAACTCAGAAATCCGCCTGCCTCTGCCTCCCAAGTGCTGGGATTAAAGGCGTGCGCCACCACCACCCGGCCTTAACTTTAGTTTTTTAAATGTGCATTCAACATAAGCAACTTTTCTGTGGTGTTAAAGAGCAAACCCAGGGCCTCATACACACTAGATCAGAACTCTGCCACTGTGCCCCACCCCAGAGCCTCAAGCACACTAGACCAGCGCTCAGCAACTGAGCTGCGCCCCGGAGCCTCAAGCACACTAAGTTAGCACTGCATCACTGACCTGCACCTCCACACTTGTAAATGTTAATGGCTACCCTGAAGTTCTTTCATATATGTCTTCTAGTTGACACTTAATTGGGACTATTCGTAGTTTAAAAAGATACGCTCAGAGAATAAATTTAAAGAGGTAGCCCCATCAGGAACGATTGAGGAGGTCCTGTCGTCTTGCCAGGAGAAGTGCTCTGTTTCAGTTGGGTTTGTGTTTGGCTGGAGCTGAAGGGCTTCTGGCTGCTCCCCACAAGTGTACTTCGTGCCTTCATATTACTGTGCAGTCTTCCTGGCACTAAGACTTCTAAGACCGAGGCTGCAAGCTGGATTTAGGAAATAATTTGGGGAAAAAAATAAATCTTATTTACTAACTTGGTTGATTGGGGGGAAGGAGTGTTTACTGATGGACACAAAGCATGTATTTCCATTACTTACGTGTTAGAATATAGCAAGTGAGTGTGCCTGCTGATCTCACTCCCTCACTCTTCATTCATACATACGTAGGTACATACATACATACACAAATACATGCAGTCATTTATTCAGCTAATTCATTTTTGATACTAGTATGTATTAGCACTGCATAATTATATTAAGTCTGATTTTAGAATATGGAACTTTGGTGTTTAAAAAATATATAGGAGGGTGGGTGTGGTGAAACACGTCTTTAAGCCCTGCACCCAGAGCTAAGATTAATCTCTATGAGTTCAAGGCCAGCCTTGTTTACATAGTGTGTTCTAGGATAGCCAGAGCTACATAGTGAGGCCTTGTCTCAAAAATAAACACACATTTCTGTATGTTTGGGCTGGGGTTATAGCTCAGTTGTTATGGTACTTGTCTAGCACACACGGAGCCATGGGTTGGCTCCATGGAGACCTGAGGTGGTGGCATGTGCGTGGGAGGTCGAGACGGGGGATCAGAAATTCAAGGTTATCTTTGGCTGTGTATTGAGTCCAGTTTAGTGTGAGATATATAAGACAGTGTTGCAAAACAACAATGAAAAAGAAAACCATTACTGCACACAAAATCCTTCAACTGCACAGAAAATCAGTCAACTCTACACAAAAGAGCTGCACACAAACACAGTCAGCTACACACAAAAGAGTCAACTTCACGCAAAACAAACAGTCCACTACACACAAGAACAGTCAGCACCCCCTACCCCCTGCTTATTTTTAAACGTGTTGGAGCCTGTGTCCGTGCGTGGGAGGAGGGCATTACAGCCCTTGGACCAGGATGAGCGCTGCCCAGCGTTGCTGATGGCGGCTGAGCTTTTGTCTGCAGAAACACTTTGTCCCCTTAACCACTGCACGGTGGCACCGGCCCAAACCCAGTGGACAACAGGACAAAACTCATTTAGGATGATGAATTATTTCAAAATGTAGTAATCTTCCAACATGGGATGAGTTAATTCCTTTGGGAGGAAAAGAATTTTCTAAAGAAGTTTAACTGAAAACAAGAAAGTGGCAGTTGGGTGGAGAACGGTGAGAAAGTAGGATGCATGGAGATGCATCACTGCAGTCCTGACCTCCTGGCCCTGAGCGTCGGTGCCCATAGATGAGACAAGCACACAGGCTCGGTCGGGGGTTTCTGAGGCATCCCCTCACCTGTAATAAACCAGAATCTTTCATCCCCACAAGGCAGCCACAGCATGAGACCAGCTAACCTGACTGGTTCTTGGCGCTCTTCCTCAATGACTGCACGACTCTGAGTTTGTCGGGCTGCTCTCACCATCCAGATAGTTCCTGCCCACCATATTAATTGCACCTCTCCAGAAAACACTGGCCACTCTGTGCAGAAATAAGTGCTTTTGGTTTCCAAGAAGTCTCTGAGTGAGGGGGAAATGGGTGGCTGCTGTCAGTGGGAATGACATTGCTGTTGTGCAGATCTGCTGGGCACCGTGGTCTGCCCATGCTGGCAGAGCTTTGCTAGTGGGGAGCTTCTCCCTCCTTTTGCTCCAGTACCTTTTGTGGGTCCCCTTTCCCCCCTTATCTTTTGCTCTCTCCTCCCCACCCTTCCCCTGCCCTTCCAGTCTCAGAGATGAGATCTAAGACAAGGTCTCTTTCTTTTAAAATATTCGTTTTATTTATAATTATGTGTATATGTGTGGGTATGTGCATACAAACGTAGGCGCCTGTGAAGGTCTGAGGTGTCAGATCTCCTCTAGCTGGAGTTATAGGCAGGTGTGATCTATCCTGTGTGGGTGCTGGGACTCGAACTCTGGTCCTCTGCAAAAGCAGCATGAGCTCTAAACTGCTATTTTCTCTCTAGCCCAGGGATGAGGTTAGAGTCCTGCTCCTCCTGCCCCCTCCTCCCAGGCGCTGTGATCATGGTGTGCACAGCTCCCTCTCTTTGCTGCTCAGAGTGAAGAGAAGAGCGGCCACTGAGGAGCCACACTTTGGATTTGTGGCCTTTGCTCTGGGAGCACATCCATGGATGGTGTTCGGTGGTCATTGCGCCTTACATAGTGTGCCCATCCCTAAGCATCAGAGGGCACTCAGTCTTCGATGAAGCCTGTAGATTCTTGTGTCCCTTGTATAAAGGGCTAGGCTTTGTAGAGAACCTGCTCACTCTTCTTGTGGTCCTCACGTAGCTCAGGAAGGCCATGGACATAGGGAGAGTCTGCACCTGCGCAGTACAGATGCATTGTTATGGATAGTCACCGAACGGAGAGCTGACTCTACAGGGTTGTCTTCTGCTGTCTACATGTATGTGGCATGTGTGAGCCCTCCCTCACACATCTCTCACACATGCAAATCCATGGTGAGATTACATTTCTGTTGGTTTGCTCTGTTGCTTTCCTTGCCCCACCATTTCATATTATGGTGCTATGGTCTTTTCTGATGTCTATATATAGGAAGTAGGTTGTAGGGTCGGCGGAGTATCTCAGTGGCTGAATACATGCCCAACATTGTTCAGGGGCTCTGGGTACCATCGCCAGTACTGCTAAATAAATAAAGGGCATTATTGTGCCTTACATTCCTGCACACAGTGATCGGGGCTCTGTGCAGAAGCAGGAGTAGGACCTCCAGCCTGCGTCAGTCGGCAGTTCCTGCATCCAGACACCTCCAGGGGCTCTGAGGGATGTGGTCGCAGCACACTCCTCCTGCAAGTGCTGGGCCATGAACTCCTAACAGTTTGCTCAACATGTTAGTGTTCTTAAGAGACTGGCCTGTCCGTCTGTCTCTCTCTTTTCCTTTGATAAAATAGCTTTTTGTTTTTGTATTCTTCTAAAAATTAATCCACAGTCCTCCTTACCTGTATTTTTCCCCTACTTTCAGAAAAGCAAAAGGAAAGGACATGAATATACCAATATTAAGTATTCCCTGGTGGACCAGACAAGTGGCGATCAGAGTCCCCTGCCACCTTGCACCCCAACGCCACCCTGTGCAGAGTAAGTAGTGATGCAGCAGCGTAGCTCTGGTAAAAGCTTAACAGCATTGCTTGCAGTATTCCTTTCTCACACTTGCTTGCTGCCCACCGATAGTGCATGGGATGTTTGGGGCGCAGGGGTCTAGGAACTGTGTGGATGATGGCTCATGGTTTCAAGGCCCCTAGCCAGTAGGCACGTGCTGGGCTCTCCAGGGTCCTGTGGGGTCCTAAGCATAAAAGGTAGGGTTCTCTGGGGGGAAATCTAATTTTCCTTTTGCAGGGAGCATTATTTCAGTGGAAAGTGCTGTCCCTTAAAGTATGTTGTGACTCTTAAGGATAAATAAATTCTCTATTCACCTGTGGACATGACAGTGATCTGCCAATCTTCTTGCCAGTCATAGTTTTTAAACCAAGGGTGAGAAAGCCAGAGCCCTCAGGTCTATCTAGCTTTGCTTTTTAAAAAGAGTTCTTATTCAAAACAAACAGAAAACCCCAACATGCCAACAGTTGTGCAGGGGCAGCTATCCCAGTAGGAAATGGGGACAATTACAAATGGGTGTGCTGGTTTAGGACACGCAGGAGAGTCATGTTCCTTGGTGGTCAGCAAACACTAAGGGAAAGCTCAGAGCTCCTTCCACACACCAAGCAAGGCCAGAGGAGGGTGTCCAGTGGTGGTGAGGACAGTTTCTAAGGAACGGCTATTGCACAGTGCTGGTTCAAGCACATGGGTCAGCTCCACAGGCCAGCTTGCCCCAGAACTGCAGCCAGAGCATTGAGAGCACTGGAACTTCTGACCTCGTAGCTTGGAGAATGCCTCTTATGGAAGTGCTCAGATCTTAGGAAAGATTTTGTTCCAGAGGCATCAGTATGATGCCTTCTTAACGGCTTTTACATCTGTAACAGGAAACTGACATTTCCAGCATGTGAGTAGAACTAGAGACACACTCAGAAGCAGAAAGGGCGCAGGCCCTGTCAGGACTGAACTTAGAATAAAAGAAGAAAGTCAGTCCCTGGTGCTCACTGTTCTTACTGACAGCAGCCCTGCGAGGACTCACCAGTACAGTGGCGCGGAGGGCTCAGGTGGTGGGGTATTTAACCAGCAGTGTGGCTGCGCCTGTCAACACATTCTCTGTGTCTGATAGTCTGCTCACAGTTCGTGAAGTCAGAGTGTCTTTAGGTCATTTTGAGGGAGCTGGCACTCTGTAGCCTGCCTGCCACTGAATACTCTCAGGAGAAGCAGGACTCCAGTAGAAACCACATTCACACTCCAGGAGACCCAGGTCCCTGCAGCTCAAGTGACAGTTTCCAGGGCTGTTTGGCCAGGTTACGATTGAAGTCTCCTGTGACCTCTTTCCCTCACTCTGCTCCTCCTGTCACCCCAATGCTTGGTATCTACAAGGGCCCAGGCTTCCGTGTCTCACTCACTCCATAGCCCTCTACCCCTCATGCACCTGGGAAAGGAATAGACCCCAAGGTGTAGCACACAGAGGGACCATCTGGCTAGTAGAGTCATCACACATTGGTTCTTTCCAGAAGGACTTTGCCAGCTCCTGTTTAAGGTCAAACACACAGGGCAGTATTTGTTAGGCAGTCCCGCGGCTCACAGCTGCGCTGTCTACTGCAAGGTTGCCCTCCGCTATAACGTTCACTTTCCTTTCCCCTGGAGTCCCACTTGTTTGCTTCTGCTGGGGGCCCTTAAAGCCCCGCGGACTTTAATATTAGCTCTGCACAGCTCTGAGAGCAGATAGAGGCCTGTGTTTGCATTCTCTCTGTTAAACAGAAATGAGATCATGTGGCACGGGTGTCCTCTCCTGAGTCACTATCCCTCCTCTTGCTCTCCTCTGCCCCACCAGGCTGACTGGAGACGCTGGTATCTTACATCGCTGGCTGCAGTTACTCGCTGGGGAGCCAGCACCCTTCCTACAGAGCCTGCCCTTGTCTGACAGGCAGCTCTGCCACACCCTTTGCGTTGCCCCATGTAGGATGCACACCTCAGATCCTGGCCCTGAGCCTGCTCAGAGCTCCTGTCCTGCCCTGCACAGCCGGCTGATAGTCTTCTTTACAGAAGGGGGCTTTAGTTCCTCATCCAGGGCTCCAAGGGTCCAGAGCCCTCACTTGGGATGCCTCTGTGGAAATGGCCACTGTTCTGTCTGTGCACATGACCCAACTCCTTCACTGCTCTCCACACTCAGAAGATGTAGGACTCGAGGCCCCTGCTGCTTTTCCCACTTCATAGTGATATGTGTCTGATGTCCATTTTGAGAGTCAGCTCCTGAGTGAGAAGGGGGTCAATCTTAGCATAGCTGGACCTGGCAGTTTAGCTAAGTGTCTTCCTTCTCCGTCTGCAGAATGAGGGAGGACAGCGCTCGAGTCTATGAGAACGTGGGCCTCATGCAGCAGCAGAGGAGCTTCAGATGAGCCCAAGGGTGGCAGCACACAGGTATTCGAATATCACAGCTTTCTATGGGGCTGATTGACAGCAGTCTAGACAGACAGGCAATTTGTGTGTGCCAGAGCAAGATGTACTGTGACTGTCGTACAAAGCAGCCTCTTTTTCTTTGCCTTGCCCCTTTACAGGCTGGTGTACAGTTCATCGAGCATTAAGTCAGATCAGTTAACTGCATGGGGATGGGGCTGGCCCAGCAGTGGACAGGGATGAAGTGGACTTAGGTGGGGCATGTCTTGGCATCAACAGCAGAGAAGCCTCTGAGGGTGTGGGGTCCCAGGCTCCCCGGGGTTTTGATTAAGTCGTTTTCTGTGAGATGCCTCCCTGGTTTTTGTGGTAAGTTAGAAACACACAGTATGGAATCACATGTCGAAATTTCTGTCAGTGACGATGCAGCTCAATGGAAAGCATTTATTCAGTATATGTGTGTGTGTGTGTGACATGCTGGTGTCAGTGCCCAGATTCCCCCAGAGAAGGTGTAAAGCTTCCCTTGTGTTTAGATGTGTGCCCCCTAAAAGTTGTAACTTATTTCTTTCTCAGATGCGAACTTTCACCCCTTCCCTAAAATGTCAAGAATAGACGAAAGTTTCCAGGACACGTGTGTTCAGAAGCTCGCCGGGCTGCCTGCCTGCCTGCCTGCTGAGAAGCGGAGTTTGGAACCATTTGAACAGCACGTGTCTGATTGGCACCTCCTTTCCTCAGCTAAGGAGAAAGCGCCCTGCGTCCTCGACAATGCTGTTTTCATAGAATCGGTTTTCAGTTGTGGAAGCAGCTAAATTGTGCTCTGTGTTTTCTACATTATGGGACTCAAATTCTACTGATGGGCAGGATTTTGTTTGTTTCTTTTTATGACCTTAATAGACCTGATTTTTTTTCCCCCTTCCTCTCTCTTTGGGGAATCATGGGCTCCATTGTAAGAAGAAAGGATTTAGGGAAATTCAGGCACAGCCTCCCCAAAAAGCCAGCAGTCTGTAAACCAGTGTTCATCTTGCTGCCCTGCACGGTGCTCCCAGTGCCCTGGCTGGTGGCTGCTTAGGGCCACTCATCCTCACAGAGACTCACTGATAAATTCCAGGGACCAGGAGCCCAGGCTGTAGGGTTGCACCTGGTGAAGGCCTTCTGGCAGTGCCACACTGGATGGGGGAGCACCAAGGTGGGGCTCACTTTTATGGCATGAGTCTACCGCACCCTCAAGACCCAGCGGTTCTTTAGCATCTCACCTGTCAACACCATGGCATTGGGGATTCTTTGTGCTCCCTGCAGATGCAGTTTGGGGCGCATTCAACACAGACTGACCCAGTCAAGGACAGCTCACTTTTGGTGGCTTCTTTTCTTTAGTGAAATGATGACTCAGCCATTGTATGAGAGGTCAGGATAGAGAGTCATGGCTGAAAGGCCCTGGGAATTGCCATGTGGAAAGTCTTTCCTCTGAAGATGACTCCTTGGCTTGACTGTGGACAGAGAAGCTATTCTGAGAAGACTGACCGTGTTGTCTTTGTGCTGGAGTAGTACTAAGATCCCCGAGGGAGCAGTATTTGGTCCTCGCTTGTTTCTGACCACCCCACCCCCATTCTTGAGCATAGAAGTCTAATCTGGGTTGAATGAGCCCCACTGTCCTGTGGGGGTCACTTGAGAAGTGGCAACATGGTCAAGACACTGGGCTTCTGTTTCAATGTGGTATTTTCCTGGTCTTTTCTCCTGGGTGTCTATGTAGCCTCACCAGCAGGGTGGCTGGGCCCTTATGTGTCCCCCAGGGTGAAAAGGCAGAAGTGGCCAGGCCTTCTTCAGACTCAGGCCTGGAGTGACCATAACTTCTTCCGTGGCTGCTGTGAGAGAATCAGGCTCAGCCCAAGGTGTAAAGTGGGGTCCCATGCTCTGGGGCCGGCCACCAGTCTGTCAGACAGCCCCAGCCTGTGCCATAGAAGCAAGTGGCTGTAGTTAGCAAGAGCCCAGGCTACTTATAGTAGCCGGTGTAAACTGTGTGTGAGGTGAGAAATGTGCAGCAGGCCTTCTAGAAGCTTCTGAGCCAGTTTTTCTGGCACCACACCACATGTGTGCTGCAGCATGCACCTGAAGACTTGGTGTGGTAGGGTTGGTGTTGAGTACGTGGGAGCTCATTCCTGAAGCACCGCAGGTAGGGGAAGGCTATGCTTCCCGGGCCTTGGCTGAGTGTGAAGAGTGGCGGTCCTGGCCAGGCCTCCTGCCAGTTCCAGTCAGCCACTTCTGCCCTAACCAAACAGCAGGAGTTGCTAATGTTCTGCCGTAAGTGCCTTCTCCAGAGATGTCCCCTGCCCAGTGTTTATCCTTGAGAGCACGTTTCAGCAAGAGCTCCCAGATGCGATGCTCGGGACCAAGCAGTGGCACAGTCTCCACTTGATTCTTCTTGCTTCAGTTCCTGAAAGGAAGGACTGGACCTGTCCTGCAGCTGCCCTTTCCGGGGCCTCCTGCTCCCTGGCAGCCTGAGGTAGTTGGGGAGCACAGGGGCCACCATTTTCTTAGAGCATGTGCATCGATCCTGGCTCCTTCTCCACTGAACTCAGTTGTTTCAGAGCACAGCGTGGCCTGGCGGGAATGTGGAGGAGACTGCTGTCCTTCTCAGCGAGCCTGAAATGAGATCAGGTCAGCGTTCACAGCCGGGATCCCAGCTCCTTCTCTTTATAGCACACTGTCACAGTGGACTGTTGGGTTGGTGGTCATGTCTAGACTCTGGACTTGGAGGACAAAGTTTCTCACCAGCACACAGAGGTTAGCTGAGCAGCTGACCTATTGAGCTAACATTTCTACTTGCAGCTTGATATCCTGGAGCAGAGAGGCCTGTCCTTGGCCCCCTGTGTTCATTACAGCCAGTGGTTTCCTTTGAATTCCCTTCTGCCAGCCAGCTGTCATTCCCATAGGGACATGGGTCCCTTGGTCTGCCAGATCTGTCAGTGTTCTGGAAGGTGGTTGCAGGATCTCAGGAGAGGGCGCTCTGTGTGTTGGTGTGGTGCGGTATCTGGGAAGATGAGGTATTGGAGGTGTGGATTGAGACGGAGAGGAAAGTTGCACAGGAGGCTCATGAGCAGTCAGAGGCACAGGGCCAGCACTGAGCAGGCTGCTGTGACACACATGCTCCCCTCACTGCCCAGCCTTTAAATTAGAAGCATAGGATTTCTATTTGGGGAGGGTTGGGGTAGGGCATTGTCTAGCACATGGTATTGGTTTCTAGAAAGCTACACTTGAGAGTCGTAATGCTTGTCACATGGGTGTGCAGCCTTCCTGATGCCCCAGGTTGCCTCTGCCATTGCAGTTGGTGCCTTTCTAATGGAAAGCTGGGGTTAGGAAACAGCACTGTCAGCACTCAGAGCTTCTTGGCATTGTTTCGAGGGATTCTGCTGGGAGTTGAAGAACATAAGCCTTGTTTTCCTGGAACAGGACTGAGGTGGGTGCTCTCGGGAGGGACACACAGGCACAAGTGTGGGCTCTGCTCCTGATGACTGTCAGGACTGAGGCAGGGGCGCTTGGGAGGGACACACAGGCAGGAGCGTGGGCTCTGCTCCTGATGACTGTCAGAGGTCGTTTTACATTGTCCTTGTTTCAGATGCCTGTCTTAGGTCTGTGCTAGCCCACCGTTCTGTTGAATCTCTTCCGCTTCTTGGAAAGAAGCCCCCGAGTAGAGTTCACTGCACCTCCCGTCCCTAGCAGCTGCTGCTCTTGTAGGGTGTTCAAGACACAGGCAAAGCAGAGAGCAGCTCCTGGTGGTGCTGTGGAACCTGGCTGTGCATCAGAGTAGTTCTCACAGCTTCTCCTAAACCTCAGTCATGGAGTTAATAATATACCTGTTTATTTATGACCTAGTTGTGACACTTATTAGTGAAAGCCGGTGGGAAAGGCCCGTCCAAGAAGCTGATGGCTAGACTCACATTTAACTCTCCCACAGCATACGAAACATCAGGCAGAGTATTAAAGACATACAGTATTTTACTGCTAAGCCTGTCCTTTAAAAGGAATGTGTTTTGGGGTGTCATCATTTTGGTGTGAATCATGTAAGTGTTGGCTGTTTGCTGTTTATTACACTTTAGTGTCAGGAGACGCACTCAGCTGGCTTTCTGCCCACACATATCGTGTAGTCTGTGGATTTTTAAGCAACATTAACAGAATAGTTTGTGTAGAGAAACCTCAAGTTGTTGCCTCCCCAGCTGTGCCGTGAGTGTATCCGCATATACTCCAGGTATTATCAGAGGCAGTGGATTTGTGAGCTGTCTGGAACTAAAAATTAGAATAAAACCATTTTCTTGTATTACAGTAGTTGTCATTTGCTCTGTTGTCACGTCTGTGGGAGGAGTGGTGGGAAGAAGGGTGGGGGGGGTGGCTCAGTCGCCCGTCACCCCCAGGAGTGCCTCAGGCTCTGTCTGCTAGGGAGCCTTAAGCACTGCAGTAAGTGGCCTGACACGCAAGGGCAGTGCTGACCTGCCCTTTGTGGCTTCTCAGGACAGGCAGGAGCTCTGGCCAGAAGGACGTGGGAGTGAATAAAGACCCAGACTGATCACTGTGGGAATGACCAGGACACAGGGTTGGCCGAGTGGTGTACATCAAGTGACATCAAGGGACAGGTACACATCAAGGGACAGCACTACACTTGGGGACCTTGGTGCTCCCTGGACAAGCCATGTTCAAGCAAGGGTTCTGTCTTTATAGCTCAGCCCACCCCAACTTCTCACTGGGGTATTCCAGACAGACTTTCTACGGCTGAGCCATGACCTCCAGCTGGAGGCCACCTTCCTCCGACCACAGCATGTACTGGACAGCAAGAAATCATTTCGTGAACATCCAAGTAGGTAGTTGTGTGTTCTCTGTTGGGAAGGGAAGGCATTGGGGTGCTTTACACTATACAATGCCATGGGCCTTAGGATCTAGCCCAGGTATATCATGAAGAGGATGTGATCTACCCAGTTGTTTGGCCCTCCTGAAAACAGATTGCCTTTTAAGTGCAAGGCTCTGAACCATGCCAGATCGGTGAACAATAACCAAAAGCACCTGACATGGCACCTGTCAGCCAGGAGAATCATCCCCACTCTCCCGGGGCACGGGTCAGAGGGAGCTAACGGGATGTTACAGCTGGAGGTGCCCGACAGGGCCAAGACCCAATCTGACTGGGTGAGGAAGGAGCAGGACCCTGGAGACCTCAGTGCAGGGACTACTGGCCTTTCCATGCCTTAGTTCACAAACTCCTAAGAGCCTGGGCTGTACCTGGTGGGCAGCGGTGATAGCTTTATAGAGCTGCTGTTAAAAGAGCCTACTAGTGTTGTTCCCCTCCAAGATGGGCAGTAGAATGCAGTTCCCTCCCAGTGGAGACACAAGCAATACCTGTCCCTGCCTCATACAGCCCCAGTGGCAAACCAGAGTCCATCAGAGTTCACTCTGGGCGGCCAATGAATTTACTGGGCACCTCACAGAGTGTGTGAGAGGGGTGACTGGCAATATGGGTGGTCCTAAAGTCCACACCCAGTATGGATGATGGCTCCCAATAGCTGCATAGATAGAGCCCCAATCAGATACCTTCCCCAGCCTTTTGTACCCTAGCAGCCGCTGAGACCCTGAGGCCCATCTCCATTTAGGGAGGAGCTGCCTGCAGAAGGCTAGGAAGACTGAGGCCCCTCCTCATGCCTCCTGTGAGGGAGGATCAACAGTCCGTAATCCACATGTGAGGGACTTGCAAGCAGGCTGATCGGATGAAGATGGGGGCTGTTTTGCTTGAAGGGTCAAATCCTACAGTGAGGAGTCCATGGCTGTTGCCTTAGGTTGCCATTCCACAGAGAAGTTCCTGTCCCAAGTACCTGCCGAGTGGTCTCACCTCAATCTGCTTAGTGTCCTTCACCGCAGATGCCCCTCCCCTACCTGGTTCAGATTCCCGAGACTACATTTGTGGCACAACAATGAGCTAGAATTTCGAAGTGGTAATGGTGGTTCTAGTTTGCTGTGATACACACCTTGACTAAAGACAGCCTGGGAAGGAAAGGGTTTATTTGGCAGACAGTCTCTATCCTCAAGAGAAACCAAGGCAGGAATCCCAGGAGCTTGAGACAGACACTGTAGAAGCACCGTGTGCTGCCTTGCTCTCTGCCCAGTCTCTCTGGCTTGCTCCCTTTTGCTGCATCCCTAGCCTAGGGATGGCACCACCCACAGTGGACCGGACCCTCCCATAGTTCAGTCTGCCCACAGTCCAGTATGATGGAGGCAGTTCCTCAGTTCCCTCCTCCCGGTCGCGTGTCAAGTCACAGTTACCAAAGCTTTCTTTCATGTCCCAGCTATTTAAGATCCCGAATACCATCCCGATCAGAAGTATGCATACTGGGGAGGACGGGGGAAAGATGATGGATGAGTTCGGGGGGTGCAGTTTGATGGGAGCAATCGAACCTAATGTTCTGTAGCACAGGAGGATGATTATGGCTGACAGCAATTAATTGTGTATTTCAGAATAGCTAATGGCAGGGATTTGAGCGCTCCCTAACGTGAAGAGATAATAACGTTCCGGATGACGGCTTATCTCTGTCTGACCACAGTGTATACCAGACTGAAATGCCACTCTAACCCCGGGGATATGTAGAACGATGTCATGTCTTTTAAATCTAAGAATATAGCTACTGAAATAAGAGTTGGAAGCAAGCAAACGGAGGGTGGTGGTACCAGCTTGTAATCCTGGGAGGAGCTGGAGGCAGGGTGGGAGTTCAAGGCCATCCTCAGACTCTATAAAACAAAGCAAGTCGAAAGTTACAGGGAAGCAACCTTATACACAGAACCTGTTTTACAGTTCAAAGACAAATAGGTCTAAGATCTCCTTTCCCCGGAGAGAACATGTTGTTTTACTTTCAAACAATCTCAGAATGTGGCCCTGGCTGGCCTGGAACTCACCCTGCAGACCAGGCTGGCCTCGGACTCAGAGATCCACCTGCCTCTGCCTCCCCAGTGCTAGGATTAAAGGTGTCGGCCACCACAATAGCAGGAGCAACCTTATACTAAAATGATAACATTTGAAATAATTTGTTTGGGGTTCAAATCCTCTTCTCCTTGGTAAAGATTCAGTCCCAAGACAGGTTAGTGTTTCCTGCCTTTGAGAGGCACAGGGCAGCTATGGAATATGGATTCTGTCGCTTGGTTGAAGTGGGAGGTTCCTGGGCCAGGGAAGATGCCCTCAGCTGAGACTTTGGGTTTAGAAGAGGTGCCAGGGAAGAGAGGAAGTACCTAGCGGTTCCTTCCTCCCTTTCCAACTCTTAGCTTCGTTGTCCTAACCCACTGCTAAGTCAGGAACGCCAAGAGGCAGAGGTACAGGCACTGTCCTCAGGGTTCTGCAAGGGCCACCTTCTCCTGTGACTCACAGGGCTCAGCTTCCCAGAGCTGAGCCAGGCAGAAGGTGCTGATGGTCTTAGAGGAGACTCCCTGGACCCTCCCAGCTAAAGAATGGTCACTCTCTTCTGGACTGTGACAATGTGGTCTCGGGGACCTCTTCTGCTCTTCTTGATCAGATCTAGCTGCCTGACTTTCCCCTCCCCTCCCCCCTCCCCCTCTCTCCTCTCCCCCTCTCCCTCCTCTCCCCCTCTCCGTCCCCGGGCGCCCCGCT
>NW_021604614.1:15243882-15252925 GCF_004785775.1 Grammomys surdaster
GTGTGTGTGTGTGTGTGTGTGTGTGTGTGTGTGTGTACACGTGCACACATCAGGTGTCAGAAGCTTGTTTTTTGAGACAAGGTCTCTCATGGATTCAAAGCTTGCCCAGTAGGCTTTCCTGTTTCTGCCTCTCCGGGGCTAGGCTGGGCATGGTCTGAGTGACAGGAAGATGCTGAAGCAATTTTCAAGTAAGAACTGGCTTCTCCCCTGCCCCCTTGCTCCAAGGTTTTAGGACCCTCTGCCTGTGTTTTGAGACCTCTTCCTCCTGTGGTCTTCTCCACCCCCTTTGGAGCAAGTTCACCCCGCTGAGAGGACACTGTTTGCATAATCTGAATAACAATTTTGCATAATAGCAGCTGGCATGTAAATGGTGCCAAGGGCTCTCTCTCCAGATTATTAATCATCCGTTTTCCATCCAGTATGAGCTAAGAGGATGGGACAGAAAACATTTGTGAAAGACAGAGTCGAGTGGAGGCTCCCAGCATTTCTAACAAAAAGTTTATTTTGAAAATGATTCTCTGGCCCGGTGAGATGGATCAGCAGGTCAAGTCGCTTGCTGCCAAACCCAGTGACCTGAGTTTGAGCCCCATGTGGGGGAGGGAGAGAATTGTCCTGAAAGTTGTCCTCTGACTTACACACACACACACACACACACACACACACACACACACACACACACACAGGCACGCACGCACACATGCACACGCACACATACTCATGCATACATGCACAGAGGCAAAATTAATAATATGTAACAAAACAGGGAAACCACTGGGCTTTATTTTGCTGGGCACGGTAAAGCATATCTGCTATTCCAGCGCTCAAGAGGTGGAAGCTGACCTCAGGTCTCATGCTTTCTTGGCGAGTTCTCTTGACTGAGCCTCTCTCAGCCTGCACATGTCTGCTTTCTTTTTTTTTTTTTTATAATTCCAACATATTTTATATATATATATATATATATATGTATATATATATATATATATTATTGATTTGGGAATTTCACATCATGGACCCTGACATACTCGCTTCCAAGTCTTCCTGGATCCATCTCCCACCCTTTAACTACTCCCCCCCCCCCAAAAAAAAAAGGAGAAGAAGAGGATGAAGAGGAAAAAGAGGAGGAGGAGGAAGAGAAGGAAGAAAAAGAAGAAAAGAAGGAGAAAAAGAAGAAGAGGAATAGGAAGAAGAAGTAGTAGAAGTAGTAGTTGTCCATTTCTTTTGTACTCACTGAAGCATGGTCAAACTCCTGGTACCCAGACCCTTAAAGAAAACAGAGTCCTTCCCCACCTGCACACCTGCCCGAAGCTATCGATTGTTGAGATTTACTTCAGTCTCCATATCACAGTGTTTAAGAGATGTCGTCTGTGGCTTTCTGTCTAAGTTGTTACTTTCTTTCTGGGGATGGGTGGGTTGATGCAGAACTCTTCTGTATCCCTGTTTCTCAACTGTGAGTCTGTACTCATCGTCCGCTGCAGACAGAAATAGCTTCCTCACCCTATACGGTCAGCAGGAGCATGGACCGTGGATTTCTTTCTGGTGACAGCGTGGACCACTGTGTCACAGTGTCACGAACACTCACACAGTCTCCACTGTCAGTAAGTGCCACAGACCAGACCTCAGCGTGGTCTCTGATGGCAGTCTAGACCATAGACATCAATCAACACAGCTCTCTCTGCTGCATCAGGGGCTGTGGATACCAATATGGTCCCTGGCAGTAGCCTGGCCCACAATGTCTGCTGTTTTTTTTTTGTTGTTTGTTTGTTTTTTGTTTGTTTGTTTCTTTGTTTTTCAAGACAGGGTTTCTCTGTGTAGCCCTGGCTGTCCTGGAACTCACTCTGTAGACCAGGCTGGCCTCGAACTCTCGAACTCAGAGATCCGCCTGCCTCTGCCTCCCAAGTGCTGGGATTAAAGGCGTGCGCCACCACCGCCCGGCCTAATGTCTACTGTTTAAATGTGACTTGGTGGGTTTGATTGGTGTTTGCCTTGGACCACTGTGGGTGGCAGGGAGGAATAGTGAACAGGATTGACTTGGAGTAGACTGTTAGAAGCAATGTGTTCATCTCAGTCTCCTGTGTCCCAGGCTGTCCTGGCAGCCACCCCCAAGCCATGAAAGCTCTTTCGACTTCAGCTAGAAGCCACTAAGGAAAGACATAATTACCTATTTTACCTATCTTATCTATCATATCTATCTATCTATCATATCTATCTATCTATCTATCTATCTATCTATCTATCTCTATCTATTCATCCATCTATCTATCATCTATTTATCTATGTATCATCTATTCCACATGATTGGCATGTGCAAAGGCCCTGGGGCAGTCTGAGCCTTTTCAGCAGACAAGAGGCTGCAGCTAGTAGAGAAGGGTGAGAAAACAGAAGTAAAGAGAAAGGCTGAGGCTGGACATCAGAAGGAAGGCCAGAGATGGATCGAGGATGGTCCTGGTCTCATCAACTCCTCAGAGTCCATCTCCGATCAGACCCCTTTCTCCTTAGCTCTGTGAAGTCACAGGAGGTGGATGGAGGAGGTGGAAGAAGGCTTCCACACCCAGTAGCCCCAAAGGAAACAAGAGTCTCAGGGAGAACTGTGATTTGTCCAAGATTGGGGATGAACTAGCGTTTGAACTCGGCCCTAGATAGGGTCAGCTAATTCTGTTGGTTCTACTTCTGACTACATCCAGAGCTGCTACCAGCAGCTCAACCACCTCCACCCTGTGCTCCGACTAGTGTGGCAGTCTCTTCCTGCACATGTCCTTCTTATTACTGTCCCCATGGTCTTCTCAGCCCAGTGGCCCTGAAGGATGCTGGGTCCTTCTGCTCAGAACTCCTATCCTCCTTTGGCTGACAAGGCCCCTTGGGCGCTCCCTGTTTTCTCCTTTTCCTGTATGTCCCTTGGGCTTCAGCTACACTGGATTCCTTACTTTCCTTAATCAGACCAGGCATGCTCCGACCTCGGGGCCTTTGTTCAGTCTATTCCCTCAACGTGTAATGCCCTTCCATGCAGGCTTGTTACAGGTCAGGTTCAGGAGTTGTCTTGTTTGTTCCCTTTTGAGTATTTTGTTTGTTTGTTTTTTCGAGACAGGGTTTCTCTTTATAGCCCAGGCTGTCCTGGAACTCACTCTGTAGACCAGGCTGGCCTCGAACTCAGAAATCCACCTGCCTCTGCCTCCCAAGTGCTGGGATTAAAGGCATGCATCACCACCGCCCGGCATGATCCGCTCTTCTTGAGTGAGAGATCCGCCCTGCTCTACAGAGCATCAGACCTCACTGGCTCTGTGGTACCCTAGAACAAGGAGCAGCTGCTGCCTGGCATGGCTGGGGCTCAGCTGAGAATCATCAAACAGGAGCCTCTGAACTACTGTTCCCCTGAGACATGCTCCCCGACACCCCCTAGACGAATCTCTCATCTTGCAGCATTCTTCAGTGTTGCTGGGGACTTTTGCTGTACTCAGTTCTCTCTGCCTGGTGTGGCACAGCAGGCTATTGTGTGTGGGGTTGTTTTGGTTTTGTTTTGGGATTTTTGAGACTGGGTCTCATGTAGCCTAGGCTAACCTGGAACTCACTCTGTGGCAGAGTCTGACCTTGAACTCCTGGTCTTCCTGTTTCTGCCCCTCCCCCATGCTGGAATGATAGGTATGCACCATTACACCACCTGAGCCATGTCTGCAGCTTGGTAGGTTTTGAAAACAATTAATTAAATGGGCACACTTTATAGCCCTGGCTGGCTCTGCGCTCACGATGTAGACCATGCTGGCTTTGAATTCAAAGCGATTCATCCCAAGTGGTAGGATTAAAGATGTTCCCACCACAATGGCTTGTAGCTTCTTTCTCTTTTTTGTCTTTCTTTTTAAGGATTTTCTTGTCTATTTTTAATTATGTGTGTATATGTATGCATGTGCATGTGTATGTATCCATGTGTGTTTATATGTATGTATATGCATGTGTGTGTATGTATGTATTTGTGTATGTTTGTATGTATGTGTGTATGCATGTGTGTGTGTGTGTGTGTATGTATGTATGTATGTATGTATGTATGTACACACAAGTTCTGGTACCTTGGAAGGCCAGAAGAAGGTGTTGAATCTCCTGGAGTAGGAGTTACAGGTGGTTGTGAGCCCCCAACATGGATGCTCAGAGTCAAACTGGGGTCCCCTACAAGAGTAGTCTGTGCTCTTAACCACTGAGCCATCCCTCAAGGTCCCTCCTGTCGTTTTAGTATGTTTCTTGACGAGCTAGGGAATGCAGGTGTGAGACACAGTGATCTTTCATCAGCTAAACTCCAGAGTGCCAAGGAGAATCTGCCTACAGTTGAGAAAGTGGGAAGCAGGCGTTTGATCTGGGATAGCATCAGATAGACAAGCTCCTGCAGTGCAAACGGCAGCAGCTGCTCTGTGCCCTGGGTTTGATGTTTGGGGCTAATTTAAACCCAGGAAATGGCAGGCTTATTAATAAACAGCCAGGGTGGTGGCGGTGGTGGTGATGTGATGGTGTGTGTGTGTGTGTGTGTGAAGTCAGAGCCTTGGAATCTTGATTGAAAAGGCCTCGTATTTAGCATCCAAAATAGGGCCCTGCTTAGCGTTCTGCTGCGCTCATTTGCAAATTAAGGGAGGCATTGTTTTAAAAATAATCGAGTCTAATTTTGCAAGTTTGGGAGAGGGCTCGCCACACTGGTTTAAAACATCGTTATGATGGGCCAAATTCGGCCTGCTCTCCGCTGCTAAGCTGGGCTGGCTGCCTGTGCTCGTTCAGATGCTCGTTCAGAGGCTCAATGGAGTGAGCCGCTGCTAGAGGCGTCTTCACAGAAGAATGGCATCTAGCCAGTGCATGCCTGTCATCTCGGGTCTCAAGGATAGCCTTAGCTATATAACAAGTTGGGGGCCAGCCTAGACTACATGACGGCCTGTCTCAAAAAAAAAAAAATGTGATAGCTAGGATCTCCAAGTTATATTTGGGGTTCTCTGTGAACCTTTGGAGTTCTGTTCTTTGGAGACCTTTGGAGTTATATAACTTAGCAACACCCCCCCCCCCCCCATTTTATAGATATGAGAATGGATGCTCAGAGAGGTGAAGGAATTTGTCTAAGATCACACAGCAAGGCAGTGTCAGGACTCAGACTTGAACTCATCCCTCTTCCACCTTCAACAGTGGTGTTTTCCATTAAACCCATTGTGTCCCATGTGTTTGAGCGCAGCTTCTACGCCTTACTTCTGGTTGCTTAATGTTGTTTCCCTTTCTAAAATCAATCTACTTGTGAATGCAAAGACACTGTGGCTGGTCAGTGAGATGGCTCAGTAGGTAAAGGTGCTTGCTGTCAAGCCTTAACGACCCGAGTTCGATTCCTGGAACCCCCAGAGTAGAAGGAGAGAACCGACTCCTGAAAGCTGCTCTTCTCTGACCCCCCAGCACACCCACACAAGCTGCACACCAAATAAAGGTAATAAAACCTATCAAAAGACATTTTATGTAAAAGGAAAATATACCTTAAATGTAAATGGAAAATTCCGATTGTTTACCAAACTAGAAAGCAAGTAAAAATTAAACCAAGGTGAATGAACAGCATTAGTGAACTTAGCTTGGTGGCTGAAGGCTAAGACTCTGTCCTCATTAGCTTTCACTGTCAACCTGATACAACCTATAGCAACCTGGCGAGGAGTCCCCCCTGGGGGATTGTCCAGAACAGACTAACCTTGTCTGTGAGGCTTTGCTAATTGGTGGAGGAGGACCCAGCCCACTGTGGGCGTGGCTATTTATAGGCAGGGCTGTATAAGAAAGCTGGTTGAGTAAGCCAGAGAGTGAACCCTCAGGGAGCCTTTCTCCACGGCCTCTCCTTTGCTTCCTTGGCTGGGAGTTAGCTCCCGCCCTGACTTCCTCGATGATAGACTGTGGCCATATGGCTGAGACCAAGCTGACTTTAGTCACTAGAGATTTTTATCACAGGAACCAGATCCTCTCTCATGTGGCATGAGAGCCAACAGATGCTTTGATCCACAGTTAACATTCCTGGTGTCTCAGGGATGCCAGAAGCTCAGTCTCTCTCTTTCCTCAGGGGAGAACATCCAGAACCCACCAGCACCACCCTGAGACGTTCGTGGTCTGGCTCGCCCTTACAATTGGAAGGGGATGGTGAGGGATGGGTTTCCCTTGGTGATTGTACTACACTGTGTGTGTGTGTGTGTGTGTGTGTGTGTGTGTGTGAGAGAGAGAGAGAGAGAGAGTGTGTGTGTGTGTGAGAGAGAGAGAGAGAGAGAGAGAGAGAGTGTGTGTGTGTGTACCACTGTCTCAAGGCCCTGGGGCCTCACTGATTGAGAGTGGGGACTCTGGTCTTCCCTTGACTTTAACTCCTATGCAATACTAAGGCCAGGTGGGAGCAGTTAAAACCCTGCTATAATTTGACCCATTGAGCTCTGTTTCCTGATCCACTACCTCCCACGCCCACTGCTGCCATGAACTCTGCCAGGCCTTTCCTGCTTCAGTGGATCCCTTCCCTCTCAAACTGTGAATCAAAATAAATGTCTCCCCCTTTAATTTGCTTGTTGGGAATTTTGTCACAACAGTGAGAAAAGCGACTCACAGATGGCTCGCACAGGCTGGTCTAGCTGGAGTCAGCATTCATCTTGGGGGCCTTCTGTAGAAGATGATGGCCTTCTGTGGTGGCCAGCCCCCAAGATCAGCAGGGTCCAGTGGTCACTGCTGTCCTCAGAGCATGGGGAAAGCCAGGCTCCTCCAACATGCTGCTTCAGAGGTTCCTGGAGGGGGCAAGAGGGAGAAGGAGGAGTAGGGGGTAAGAGGGAGGAGAAGGAAGAGGAGGAGGAGAAAGAGGAGGAGGAAGAGGAAGAGGAAGGGGAGAAGGAGGAAGAAAAGGGAGGAAGAGGGGAAGAGGAGGAGGAGGAGGGAGGAAAGGAAGTAGGAGGAAGAGGAAGTGGAGGGGAAAGAAGAGGGGTTGGAGGAAGAGGAGGGGGAGAGGGGGAAGGAGAGGGGGAGTGGAGAAGGAGAGGAAAAAGGGAAGACATTGGAGAGCATGTGGCTAACACTGCTGCTTATCCCCAGTGTTGGCTCTGCCATGATTTCTTGGACTTTGATAGGCCAGTTAGCATCTCAGAAGGCAGGCTATGATTTTATTCTCCTTCGAGGCTAGGCGACTCCCAGTCTTTGGTGATGGACGCAGATGGGACTTCTCAGTATCTCCCAGAGACCTTCTCTACAAGGCTGCCTTTATTGTCTATTTGTCTTTATTTCCTCTGTTCTTCCCCACGCAGCTCGGAAGCGATGGCTGGAATTGGGGAGTCCTGTTTGATAATGAACCGGCTGTGAAAGGCGAGTTTTTATATAGTGGCCGTATATTACTGTAGATGGAGCCCGCTCTCCGAGCCTCTGCAGTTGTGTTTTTTTACTGATCTAGTTTTTGAAGCCAGTCTTACTAAGTAGCCCTGGCCGGCCCAGAACTCCCTATGTAGACCAGGCTGGCCTCCAACTTGTATGATCCTCCTGTCTCTGCCTCTTGAGTTCTGAAATGACAGATGTACAACGTCGCCCACTGGCTTCTCACTTTTTAAGTCCCTGCCGTGTTAGTCTCTACTGTTCTCAGTGAATATTCTGGCATAAACAGAATGCAATCGAACTCTGAGTGAGCCCAGAAGATGTGAGTTCTGTTGGGATATTCCCAAACACTGCTGTCAGGTGGATTTCTCTCTAGTTCCTTTCCCATGAGAATCGGTGTGGAGGGGATGGATGGCCTAGCTTCGCCATCTCCAGTAAGGCCAAATCTTTGATGGCGTTGGTTCTGAGGAAAGCTGTTTTGATTCCAAGGCTTCGGTATGCCGGGAAAGAAGCAGGCGTGGCTGGCTGGGGTCCATCCTAGGTGTCACCCTGTGGAGCAGGCCATGGAGATAGAACGGGACCCACAGGTGTGAAAGCACTCTTTAGAGGGAGCTCTGTTTCTGCTCCCTGCTCACTAGTGTCTCTCAGGGAGTGTGCCTGTCCTTATACGGCCTTCCTTCCCTTCTCCCTGAACAACCCAGGGCTGCTGCACCCATCCAGGAGCAGACAGTGCCCTGCTCCCTCTCCTGGGTCCTCAGCTGTGCATTTGCTACATACTTTAACTAAAGCATTTAAAACCGCTCAGAACCCAGAGCCCATCACCATGGATACTCATGACTGAAATCCTCTGTTACCATGGCAACCGTCCACCCTTCACCTCCCCTCCTCCCCAGCCACCCTCCCCATCTTGCCAGTTTCCCCTGAAAAATGACACACTGGTTTGGGTGAATGATAGATGCACTTAAAGAGGCTACAGAAGCACAGGCTATAGTCTGGGAGACTAGGTATTTTTCCATTATTGTAATAAGTCCATTTCATTCCCCTGTTTAGGCAGGATAGATGGCTGTGATTGCGGGGGACAAAGACGGAGATCAATGCTGAATTAAGGCTGCAGCAAGCCCTTTTGTTATCCTGCAGGTGATTTTTAAAGAGCCATCCTCAGCCATTGAAAATGCAGCCGGGGGCAGTCTAGAAGCAGGCAATGGCAGGCTGCCCACCTGCTGCGGTTCCCAAAATCAGAGCTCGGATGTGATTTAGCCGTGTCTTACTAGTATCTTCCGAATGCGAGATAAGAAATGACACTTGCTGACATGAAGGGAGAGGACCAGGGAAGGATGTAAGGAGAGGAGGGAGGGGAGGGAGAGGGTAAGGGATGGGGAGGAAGGAAAAGAGAGAGGGGAGGGAGGGAAGGAAGAGGGTAATGGAGGAGGAGGGAAGAGAAGTAGGGGGAGGAGGGACCTAAGGTGATAAAATGAGAAGAGACACAGTTGACAGCGATGACAGTTTTCTGTGCTTGGGGCAGGTTGTGAAGATTTCCAAGACCTGGAGAATTCCCTGGACTAGAAAAATCCAGCAACTCCCAGGCTGCCCACATTTTGCATGAGATTCTGGGAGATCCGTGGCTATCCTTACATCTATTCGGGGCCACCCTCCTCCAAAAAGGTTCTTTACCTCCAGGTATAAAACAGTATGGTATGTCTCCTCCCACCCTTTTTTTTTTTTTTTT
>NW_021604614.1:15253025-15255432 GCF_004785775.1 Grammomys surdaster
TTTTTTTTTTTTTTTTTTTTTTTTTTTTTTTTTTTGAGACAGAATCTTTGTAGCCTGGCTGGCCTCAAATCTGGAGCGCTAGGATTACTGAGGTGTGTCATCATGTCCTGCTTTTCAGTTTTTGGTCTTCAAGATATTGAATTCCATTAAATCCCAAAGTCCAGGGCTGGCGACATAGTTCAGTTGGTAAAGTCCAGTATGTGCTTAGCCTCCCATTTGATCCCCTGTACCACCTAAAACCAGGTGAGGTGGCACATACCTACCGTCCCAGCACTCATGAGGTAAAGACAGGAGGACCAAAAGTTCAATGTCGTCTTTGGCTACATAGTGAACATGAGGCCGGTCTAGGCTACAGGAGACCCTGTCACATGCAACTGAACATCTTCATCAGAGGTCAGGAAGGATGGGAAGAAGTCTGAGGACGGCTTCAGTTTTGCTCCTGATACCAAGGTTTCTCACCTGGCTACTTGTGTCCTGAAGACACACACAGGACCCTGTGAAGTTCTGACTGAGCCTGGACGGCCATTGGCCAAGGAAGCAGTAGTCAGTACTGCCCACGTTGCACTGCAGCTGGAATCCTCCTGCCTCCACCTCCCAAGCACTGAGATTACAGGCGTGGGGCAGTACTTCCGCCTTGCTTTGTTGACTCCCTCGTGAATTGATTTAGTTTTTTTCTGGCTTGCCATTCAGTTGTTATTTTTAGGCTCTGTTTAAGAAGAGAAACCAGAGCAATTTTAAAACACTGAATTCAAAGCTCTTCTCCAGCAGGAAGTGACCACGCCCTCCGAAAGCCAGCTCAAATGCCGGACGATGCCCGCTGGGGCAATTCGCTGTGGTCCTCTAAGACTGATTCCGGCAGTTCCTGGAATCCCACTGCTGGGGTGGGTTGTGCGCACAGCCTGTGTCGGGTGTTATCCCTAGAGGAGCCATCTTTCAGCCTATCCTTTATCCCCGAGTCCCCTCCCAACCACCCGAGGACTTGGCAGGGCATAGGCCCCAGGTTGGGAAAACCGCTACACATCACATTACCTTTAACTGTGTTCCAAACGACATGGAGGCCTCGGGGAATGTCACCTGCAATTACCATTACCAGCAGGGGACTCTGGCTCAGCGCTTGCTGCTCGCTCTCTCTCTCTCTCTCTCTCTCTCTCTCTCTCTCTCTCTCTCTCTCTCTCTCTCTCTCTCCTTCCCCATCTACCCATCATCCTCTTCTCCCCCACACCACCACTGCATGGCCCACCACAGGCCACCAGGCTGTGAGGCCTCCTGGCAGACTCCACGCTGCAGGCTTAGAGGCTGGCCTCCCCGGTCCCATGTCACCTGTACTTTATTCTCCACTGAAGGATCAGGGGGAACTTAGAAGGAGCCTAGCAGATCCCATCAGCAGATACTGTGGGTGCCCTGTCACCATCCCCCCCCCCCCTGGGGGGGGGGGCCGGGTCGGGCCCCCTTCTCTCCCTCTCCCCCTCTTGTCTTCCTCCCCCCACCCCCAATAATGCACTCTACCAACAGGCCTTCCCTGGTACACATTTCTGGGCTTGCAGATCTATGGCTTTCGATGGCATCACCTTTGATTGGCAGCCTGTCCCTTTCTTTTAAGTAGTAGAGATTGATTCTAGGGCTTTGTGCATGCCAGGCAAGGACAATACCACTGGGCCACTTTAACATTGCTAATTTGGATGGTTACCTGTTCAGAGGCAGGGTCTCACACTGTGGCTCAGGCTGTCCCGGAATGCACAGTGTAGCTCAGGCTGGCCTTGACCTTGAGATCCTCCACCTGGAGTTACTGGTGTGAATCATCTGCCCAGATTCAGCCTGGACCTTTATCTGGCCACCTAAAGGGTGCACATCACGCAACCTGGGGATCCACCAGTGTCACCATTGGCTGGGATTACATTAGCTGGGTTGTGGTGCCTCGTGATTTTAGTCCTAGCACTCAGAGGCAGAGACAGAGGCAGAGACAGGTGGATCTCTGAATTTGAGGCCAGCCTGGTCTACAGAGTGAGTTCCAGGACAGCCAGGGCTACACAGAGAAACCCTGTCTCAAAACAAAACAAAACAAAACAAAACAAAACAAAACGAAAACAACAACAATAACAATCTCCCCCCAAAAACCAACAAAACCCACCACCACCACCACCACCACCAAAAACAAACAAAAAAACCCAAACCAAACCAAAAAAACCCAACCTGACTAAATTTATGTATAAATAAATATTAAGTGAGCTTTAGCTGAAAAGTAAGTTTGTTTTAGTTATGGCTAAAGGTCATCACATGGTGTTATACCTTGCATCAGGACTTTTGTTGCCCAGTTTCCAGGTGGATGCTCTGACCTCCTCTATGAGTGGCTCCCCCTGGCAGCCTCCTCTATGAATGGCTCCCCCTGGCGGCCTCCTCTATGAATGGC
>NW_021604614.1:15255442-15260042 GCF_004785775.1 Grammomys surdaster
TGAATGGCTCCCCCTGGCGGCCTCCTCTATGAATGGCTCCCCCTGGCAGCCTCCTCTATGAGTGGCACCCCCTGGCGGCCTCCTCTATGAGTGGCTCCCCCTGGCGGCCTCGTCTATGAGTGGCTCCCCCTGGCAGCCTCCTCAATGAGTGGCACCCCCTGTCGGCCTCCTCTATGAGTGGCTCCCCCTGGCGGCCTCCTCTATGAGTGGCACCCCCTACAGGTCATCAGCTCGGGACTCAGTCTGATTTGTGTCCTTGGCTGGGCAGCGCTCTGTGCTCTGCAGTAGGGCGAGGAGCTGCCTGGAGCTTGAAGCTCTCCTGCTGCCGGCCCCCAGCTGATTCTTTCTTGCTCAGTGTTCCCGCCCAGGCTGACAAGGGTTTGTCAAGGGTCCCTGTGGCGAGTGCTTGGTAATTGAATGGTGCAGGGACTGCCCACCTTCCAATCACCGGGTATGTGATGTTATTGGATATAGGGAAAAAAAAACCCTCTGCTGTGTTGTGAGCAAGCAAGAACAGCCATGACTGCACAGGCTCAGTGTGCAGGACACTCCCGTGCCCAGGATAGCCTCTATCTCTTTTGCTGTTTGCAGTTTTCCCAAGATGACCTGCCATTTCAAAACAATCCAAGCCAGGTGTGGTGGACCCGGCCTCATACCCTAGCTCTCAAGACGCCAAGCAAGAGGTTTGTGAACCTAAAAGCAGCCTGGGCTACAGAGAAAACTTTGCCTCAAAAAAAAAAAAATGGGGGGCTGGGAAGGGGTAGGTGGCTCAGTCAGTAAAGGGCCTGCTTCTCTAGTATGAGGACCCACCCGAGTTCAAATCGTCAGCATCCTCCTGAAAACCCAAGCGCAGCCAGGGCTGGGGGTTGCAAAACCAAGCGCTTTACCGACTGAGTGATCTTTCCAGCTCTCACACAGACCCTGCTGTGACAGTTAAGTGTCAGGTCTAAAAATAACATTGGGGGATCATGAGACCTGGAAAGACCCCGAGACGGGTTAGGAGTGGGAGTGGGAAGCGACAGCGGATGGGCACAGCTGCTCCTGGTACGTGGGCTTCCTGTGCCCGGAGCTGCGCAGCCTCACACGAACTCCTCAGCTCGGGTCTTTAGATTTCACAAGCAGCTGCTCACAGGGAATTTACCAACTACAAAGAGTGAAATAGAAAGAAAGCCGCTTTAAAAAAAAAAATAAGAGAGGAAAGGAAAAGCCGCCCACTGTTGCCAGTAACTAGGGCTGGATGAAATAAGAGATATTTTCAGTTTTTGTCAAACTTTGGTCTTTTTCCAAAATGCTTAAATGATAAAAGAAGGCCAAGCGAGTGTGGGAGAGGATGCTACAAGCCCAGGTGAAGGCAGAGGTTTAGATTCATGAGAAACCTAACAAATTGGTATTGAAAGTATGCTATTAATAAAAAGCCTTCCTTTCAGAAGGTGGCTTAGCATAAGCGCTGGCTGGGCCGAGGTGCTTGGAGCATAAAGTTTCACTAGGTTCAAGTTTCCATTATGACTTTTACAAGCTGTGTGACTGAGCACGTCACTAGGCGTCTCTGATCCTCAGTTTCCTTGCCTACTAAATAGGATAATTGACAACTACTTCTGTTAACCAGAGAAAACTCAATATTATTCTCCAGGACACACTCAAAAGCCTTTTCCTTGGGAGGGGGCTCGGGAGATAATTTAAAAGACAGGTGTGCTGGGTGTGTTGTGTCAATGTGACACAAGCGAAAGTCGTCTGAGAGGAAGGAGCCTCAATTAAGAAAATGCCTCCTGAAGATCGGACTATAGGCAAGCCTGTAGGTTATTTTCTTAATTAGTTATTGATGGAGGAAAGCCCAGCCCATTGTGGGTGGGGCCATCCCTGGGCTGGTGGTCCTGGGTTCTATAAGAAAGCAGACTGAGCAAGCCATGGGGAGAAAGCCAGTAAGAAGCACCCCTCCATGGCCTCAGCATCAGCTCCTGCCTCCAGGTTCCTGTCCTGCTTGAATTCCTGTCCTAATTTCCTTCCACTATGAACAGTGATTTGGAAGTGTAAGCCAAAAAATAAACTCTTTCCTCCCAAGTTGCTTTGGTCATGGTGTTTCATGACAGGAGAGTAACTCTAACTGACACAGGAGGAGTAGACAGAAATGGACCAATCAGATAAAAAACAACAGCCAAAATAAAATGAAACGAAAACAAAAAAGAACCCTCTTTAAAAATTTTTGCATTTAGGATCCAGAATGTGGGTCAGCCCCGTGTGTCCCAGGCTGCTCTGAAGCTCACTCTACAGCTGAAGGTGACCTTGAACTCCTGATCCTCCTGCTGGGATGACAGGCCTGATCAGAGCTACCATGCCTGGTTTTTGCCCTACTGGAGATGAAACCCAGGACTTTTTTTTTTTTTTAAAGATTTATTATTATATATGTGAGTACACTGTTACTGTCTTCACACACATCAGAAGAGGGCATCAGATCCCATGACAGATGGTTGTGAGCCACCATGTGGTTGCTGGGAATTGAATTCAGGACCTCTGTAAGAACAGTCACGTTCTTAACCGCTGAGCCATCTCTCAGGGCTTTGAGTGTGATAGGTGGACACTCTCCCAACAGAGCTGATTCCGTTTATAAAGCTTGGCAGTTTATTTTCATCTTTTCTAGAACTTCAATGGTGATCCAGCAGGGGTACTCAGCCACACCTCCAAAAATACCCTCTTGCCCAGAGAGAAAGGGAACTTGAATCCATCCACAGCCAGTCCTGTCCTTCTCTGTCCTGTGTCCAGCCATCACCAAACCCTGTGTGGGACTACAGGTCTTTTCAGGGGGAAGGATGGGAATCTGGGTGACTCAGGGTACAACCCTGATTGGTTGGGACCCTGGGAAGTAGAAGGTGGGATGCTCTAAATTTGGAGACCCTTGAAGGCAAAGGTCACTGCTGGGGACACCAAATGAGGGACTATGGTAGTGCCTCTGGGACAATGACTGGGAAGAACTGAAACTAGGTCACATCCCTCAGTCCCTTCCCTGTCCCTTCCTCGGGCATTCCATCTGCAATGCCCAGCACGCAGGGAGTCTCTTTGTAACCTTGCAGACCAGCCTGAGGTTTGCAAAGTGCCAGTCATGTGCCTGTAGCTGTGTGGTAGTGTGGTCGCAAGTGCTAACCCAGGCAGGTGACACCAGCCTGTGTAGCAGTGTCACAAGAGACATGCCATCAGGATGTGTCCAGGCTTAAGTGACCAAATTGCCCTATTTCCTGAAGAACCAGGAACTGGGACGCTTATACGTAACAGTGTGTTTATATTTGGGCAATGAAAACTTACACTGAAAACATACCAGTTGATTGATTGGTGATTGATTGGCAGAATCTCTCTGCATTGTTTGGTCTGTCCTCTCCGGTCCTAGCCTCCTGAGTGTTGGGGTTACAGGCAGGCACCACTTCCCAAGCTAAATATAGTGCCAGTGATGTCCGGCTCTCAGCGATTTTTTTTTTTTTAACCATGGTGTGATGCAGAAGAGTATTCAGTAGGAATTGGTTTGGGAGTTTTGATTTGGGGATCTGTTCCTGAGCTAGCAATATGACTCAGGATCCTGTTTGTGGCACTGGTTGGTGGCGGTAAGCTTCAGGTCCCAGGGGACCATTACATCATAAGGAAAATGGAGAGTCAAGGAATGCTGTGTGGTGGCAGAGCAGTGACAGTGGCCAAGTGACACACTTATGATTTGACTTGTAACGGTGCCTTGAGCCGCAGTTCTATGAGGAGCCACGTGTCTTGCTCAATACTCACCTTATTTTTTGAGATGAGGTCTCCCTCATTGATTAGCCGGCCAGTGAACTCCGGGGTCTTCCTGTCTCTGCTTTCTCAGTGCTTAACACTCCTATAGCTGGGATCTGGTCTCAGATACTTTGATAGCAAGAAGGATTTTCTTCATGATGCTTCAGTTTATAATAAAAGCTTGTAGTTCTTATGGGATTGTTTTGAAGATAAGAAGGTCATTGTAACTGAGAGTAGGAAGAGGGAGTGAGGGAGGGATGGAGAGAGAGAGAGAGAGAGAGAGAGAGAGAGAGAGAGAGAGAGAGAGATTGGGTATCTACCAGAGAAGACTACTCTCAGATCTGGGTTCAAGCTATTAGCAAGTCTTTTTGTTTGTTTGTTTGTTTGTTTGTTTTTGAGATAGGGTTTCTCTGTATAGCTATGGCTGTCCTAGAACTTCCTCTGTAGAGCATACAGAGCTTAATAGTAGGTCTTTATTAGTTGGCCAATGACTACACTGGGTGTTAGGGACTTCAGTGCAGTCCTGAGCCTTTCTCAAGGTGAGCTTTTATTTTAAGCACAAAAAAACCACATCCTGGGTTAACACACCTCAGTAAGAACAGTTAGGCAGAAGCAGAACTCCAGAGTCAGAGAGCAAGGTTAGCACATGTAGGGACTTTCCCAGCACCATGGACATCGATGGAGTTGGTCTTTGTTCTCATTTTTTTTGGCAGGTGGTGCTGCCTATGTGCTGGGTCCCACAGTCGGAATGATATTTCCCTCATGGTGTCAGCTGTGCTAAGGTCTGGGAACCTGTTACAAGGACAGTGTGTGTGTGTGTGTGTGTGTGTGTGTGTGTGTGTGTGTGTGTGTG
>NW_021604614.1:15260052-15261903 GCF_004785775.1 Grammomys surdaster
TGTGTGTGTGTGTGTGTGTGTGTGTGTGTGTGTGTGTGTGTGTGTGTAGAATATGTATTTTTGTTCATTTTGAGACTGCAGCTCCAGGGTTTGGGGAGGCCTTCAGGCATGGTCAGATCCAGGTGTTTACTACAGCTTGGTTGTTTGTGCAGAAGGCAGAAGGATTCCAGGAAGCTCACTTATCTGGATACGACCATTTGAGATTAGAAGCGTGATGAAGTTTAAAAAGAACAAGCGCTTGAGAGAATGATTGACTGTCCCTCAGAGTAGATGAGTCGGAAGAGTTATCATTCTTTTAGTTTTCCTCTGAACCACTTTACTTTCTTGAGGGCCGTGTCTCTCCCCCCCTCCCCCCTGGGGAATTGTCAGAGCCTGCCTCATGGCTGGAGAGGAAGGATTGAGTCCATCTTGAGTGGAGATTACTGTTCTCAGCCACCTGCCTCAGGCAAGAACTCTCCCTCAGTGACAGTGGTTGGAGCTTGCCGTTCACTAGCACAGAAGGTTCTGTGGAAGTGACAGCCATACTCCTCAATTTAAATGTTGTCCCTTTACAGTCACCAAGCCGCTGGGGAACCCAGCCCAGTTCCAGATTGCTCCCCCCCAATCATCTTCCTCAACACAGAAGAGGTAGCGGATTTTCTCCCAAGACCCTGGCTGGCCTGGCTGACCGTGGTTTCTTAGGAGTCACATAGGGACATCCAATATTGCTGCTACCTGCCCCCCCCACGCTGTGAGAAATCAGGTTCTCTGAAAGTTGCATGTAACCCTAGCAGCCGATCGAGAACACTCAGAAACAAACAAAAACCCCAAATAAGGTCCAAACCAAAGCAACCCAGACCACGACCACCAGAAGACAGAGATCTGGGGAGGTCGACAGAAAATCATGAATCGTGTCAAAAGAAGCTGGTCTCAAAATTATTGTCCTACAGATCCAGATTCTCAATGCTGGGGTGACGGGCATGTGGGACGATGGTCACAGTACAGGACAAACCTTGTGTGTACTAGGCAAGTGCTCTACCACAAAGCATATCCCAGCCCCTATGGCCAACATTTTAAATGGATGTATAATATTTTACAAGTGGCCAAGTCCGGACCTACATAGACAAGCCCTACTTAGCAGGCATTTTGATTGACTCTGACTTTTCTCTGTAACGGCTCCTCATTGTGCCTCTGCTTCAGAATCTCCATCTTCTCATTTTCTTGCATTTATAACCTCATCAGTGGCTGCATTTATAGTCTTGGGGACATGGGTAAATGACGCAGAGACTGCTGGCTTCATCAATTCTGTCTGGACCCCTTATCTCCCTGTAGCTGTGTTTCTGTGTGGCGCAGAGGTCAGGGTCCAGGGGAGGAAGGGTCCTGTATCTCTGATGTCATCATAACTTCCCCTCACCTACAGTTGTACTCCTTCCAGGGCTGACCTCATTTGTTTGGACAATGATATCATCGGTGTCAACTGGAAGCAGCCCTGTGCCTCAGTTTACCACTTACACAACGAAAGGGCTACAGCACAGTATCTTACGATTTAGGGCATCTATTTATTTATTTGGTGTGTCTGTGTATGTCTGTGTATCTCAGCACATATGTGGAAGTCAGAGGACAACTGCGTGAGCTGATTCTCTCCTTCCACCATGTGGGTCCCTAGGGATGGAAGTCAAGATGTCAGGCTTGGCAGAAAGTGTCACATTTTTCTTTTTCTTTTTTTCTTTTTGGTTTGTTTTTCGAGACAGGGTTTCTCTGTGTAGCCCTGGCTGTCCTGAAACTCACTCTGTAGACCAGGCTGGCCTCGAACTCAGAAATCCGCCTGCCTCTGCCTCCCAAGTGCTGGGATTAAAGGCGTGCGCCACCACC